>NW_026777487.1:0-349229 GCF_028023285.1 Balaenoptera ricei
TTGTGTCTTGCTGATTTTTAATTTTCCCAATGTATACCCCCATGAGTGGAAGTGCCCTATGCTCTCTAAGCTTTGCTTTTTAGACGTTTCAGGACTCACCGTACACTTCTCCAGAGTGGCTGTTGGCAATTTACATCCCGCCCATCAGTGTAGCACGGCTCCCATTTCTCCATGGCCTTTCCTGTATTTCTGGTTTTGACACTTTTTTCAGCATGGCCCTTTTAACCGATGGGAAGCGAGACTTCTTTGTAGCGCTGATTTGCCTTTCCAGGTTGCTTGGTTGGCCAAAAAGGGCGTATGCGTTTTTTCCTGAATATATTCAGGAAAAAACGCATACGCCCTTTTTGGCCAAGGGCATCATTGTCAACGTTTTACCGCTTTTCATGTGCTTTAAAGGCGATTCGAATCTACCTCCTGAAATCTGTTTCCTGCAATTCTGCCTTGATTTCAAATCCTCTTCTTTGCCTTCCCTCAATATATTTGTGGACGAGAGTTATCATTTATAACTCTGCAGGTTTGTGAATTGCAGTGCCCTGAAGCTCCATTTTACAACTCGCCTTTTTGGGAGATGGCCGCAAAAGCGCAGGGTGGCTTCAGGCCCTGTTCTGGTTCCGGGGGGCAGGCTGAGCCTGTGGTTAATTCTTCTTCCTGATGGGAAAATTGAGTGACCTGTGCCTGTCCCTACACCAGGAGCTAGTCTCTCATTGGTTCCAAGTCTTCCCGTTCATCCTCAGGACAAATTGCAACCTGTACGGAACAGGAGGTTAAAGGTGCTGATGCTCCAAGTAGGGAGATTGCTAGTAAAGTGGCTGGAATGGCGAACCCGAGCACAAGGAGATGAGAAATGAGGTGCGTTTTAGAAACCTTTCCCCATCACACGGTGTACCATCTTCTGGGTTTCTCATGCATGTTTTCGATGTAGCAAGATGCCCTTGAACCTGGAGATTTGGGACCCATGCGATGGGTACCACGCAGTATTACTTTAAAGGGTCTGCGTTTGCTCACCCAACCTCACCAAACCTCTCAGCCCCAAGAGTGTCCACCCTTATGTCTCATCCAGCTGTGGGTCTAGATATGGTCAATCCAGGTTGCATCACAGCCCCTGAACGCATTGTGTAAGAATTTCGCTCTCTTTCACTCTCTTTGTTTCATGGGTTTTTCAAAGTAATTTATTTTTATAATGGGGTTTAGCTGCTTTTCACTGCTGTGTTTATGCCGCTTTACACCCACTTGACACACTAACAGAGAGATATCAATACATAGGTTTTAAGATTATTACTAGTCAGATATATTCTTGTGCGGTGAATGGGGCGTGTTGAGACCAGTTCTCTGAGCAAGGAGTAGGTCTTGTCTATTACATATTGGGTTTATGGAACGGTATCTGAGCTAATTTGAAACCCTTGTTTTATGTATCACCCCACCTCACCTTTCCCGTTAAGCAGCCATAGTGTGTTTTCTGCATGTGTGACTCCGTTCTGTTTTGTAATTCAGTTCAAGTGTAACGGTTTTTACATTCCCTCTATCAGTGATACCTTATGAGAAGTGTCCTTTTCTGTGTGACTTATTTCACTTAGAATCGTCGTACCTAAATCCACTCATCATGCTGCTACTAGCCTTATGACATTAATTTCATGGTTGAGTGGTATTCCATTGTACATAAGGACCACAACTCCTTTATCCATTTTTCTCTTTCCTGGGATATTGAAGGTGGAATGAAGTGGAGGTCCTTGTCAACAGAGCAGCCCTAAACTTTGGGGTGCTTGTGTCTTGCTGATTTTTAATTTTCCCAATGTATACCCCCATGAGTGGAAGTGCCCTATGCTCTCTAAGCTTTGTTATTTAGACGTTTCAGGACTCACCGTACACTTCTCCAGAGTGGCTGTTGGCAATTTACATCCCGCCCATCAGTGTAGCACGGCTCCCATTTCTCCATGGCCTGTCCTGCATTTCTGGTTTTGACACTTTTTTCAGCATGGCCCTTTTAACCGATGGGAAGCGAGTCTTCTTTGTGGCGCTGATTTGCCTTTCCAGGTTGCTTGGTTGGCCAAAAAGGGCGTATGCGTTTTTTCCTGAATATATTCAGGAAAAAACGCATACGCCCTTTTTGGCCAAGGGCATCATTGTCAACGTTTTGCCGCTTTTCATGTGCTTTAAAGGCGATTCGAATCTACCTCCTGAAATCTGTTTCCTGCAATTCTGCCTTGATTTCAAATCCTCTTCTTTGCCTTCCCTCAATATATTTGTGGACGAGAGTTATCATTTATAACTCTGCAGGTTTGTGAATTGCAGTGCCCTGAAGCTCCATTTTACAACTCGCTTTTTAGGGAGCTGGCCGCAAAAGCGCAGGATGGCTTCAGGCCCTGCTCTGGTTCCGGGGGGGAGGATGAGCCTGTGGTTAATTCTTCTTCCTGATGGGAAAATAGAGTGACCTGTGCCTGTCACTACACCAAGAGCTAGTCTCTCATTGGTTCCAAGTCTTCCCGTTCATCCTCAGGACAAATTGCAACCTGTACGGAACAGGAGGTTAAAGGTGCTGATGCTCCAAGTAGGGAGATTGTTAGTAAAGCGGCTGGAATGGCGAACCCGGGCACAAGGAGAAGAGAAATGAGGTGCGTTTTAGAAACCTTTCCCCATCACATGGTGTACCATCTTTTTGTTTTCTCATGCATGTTTTCGATGTAGGAAGATGCCCTTGAACCTGGAGATTTGGGACCCATGCGATGGGTACCACGCAGTATTACTTTAAAGGGTCTGCGTTTGCTCACCCAACCTCACCAAACCTCTCAGCCCCAAGAGTGTCCACCCTTATGTCTCATCCAGCTGTGGGTCTAGATATGGTCAATCCAGGTTGCATCACAGCCCCTGAACGCATTGTGTAAGAATTTCGCTCTCTTTCACTGTCTTTGTTTCATGGGTTTTTCAAAGTAATTTATTTTTATAATGGGGTTTAGCTGCTTTTCATTGCTGTGTTTATGCCGCTTTACACCCACTTGACACACTAACAGAGAGATATCAATACATAGGTTTTAAGATTATTACTAGTCAGATATATTCTTGTGCGGTGAATAGGGCGTGTTGAGTCCAGTTCTCTGAGCAAGGAGTAGGTCTTGTCTATTACATATTGGGTTTATGGAACGGTATCTGAGCTAATTTGAAACCCTTGTTTTATGTATCACCCCACCTCACCTTTCCCGTTAAGCAGCCATAGTGTGTTTTCTGCATGTGTGACTCCGTTCTGTTTTGTAATTCTGTTCAAGTGTAACGGTTCTTACATTCCCTCTATAAGTGATACATTATGAGAAGTGTCCTTTTCTGTGTGACTTATTTCACTTAGAATCGTCGTACCTAAATCCACTCATCATGCTGCTACTAGCCTTATGACATTGATTTCATGGCTGAGTGATATTCCATTGTACATAAGGACCACAACTCCTTTATCCATTTTTCTCTTTCCTGGGATATTGAAGGTGGAATGAAGTGGAGGTCCTTGTCAAGAGAGCAGCCCTAAACTTTGGGGTGCTTGTGTCTTGCTGATTTTTAATTTTCCCAATGTATACCCCCATGAGTGGAAGTGCCCTATGCTCTCTAAGCTTTGCTTTTTAGACGTTTCAGGACTCACCGTACACTTCTCCAGAGTGGCTGTTGGCAATTTACATCCCGCCCATCAGTGTAGCAGGGCTCCCATTTCTCCATGGCCTTTCCTGTATTTCTGGTTTTGACACTTTTTTCAGCATGGCCCTTTTAACCGATGGGAAGCGAGACTTCTTTGTAGCGCTGATTTGCCTTTCCAGGTTGCTTGGTTGGCCAAAAAGGGCGTATGCGTTTTTTCCTGAATATATTCAGGAAAAAACGCATACGCCCTTTTTGGCCAAGGGCATCATTGTCAACGTTTTGCCGCTTTTCATGTGCTTTAAAGGCGATTCGAATCTACCTCCTGAAATTTGTTTCCTGCAATTCTGCCTTGATTTCAAATCCTCTTCTTTGCCTTCCCTCAATATATTTGTGGACGAGAGTTATCATTTATAACTCTGCAGGTTTGTGAATTGCAGTGCCCTGAAGCTCCATTTTACAACTCGCCTTTTTGGGAGATGGCCGCAAAAGCGCAGGGTGGCTTCAGGCCCTGTTCTGGTTCCGGGGGGCAGGCTGAGCCTGTGGTTAATTCTTCTTCCTGATGGGAAAATTGAGTGACCTGTGCCTGTCCCTACACCAGGAGCTAGTCTCTCATTGGTTCCAAGTCTTCCCGTTCATCCTCAGGACAAATTGCAACCTGTACGGAACAGGAGGTTAAAGGTGCTGATGCTCCAAGTAGGGAGATTGCTAGTAAAGTGGCTGGAATGGCGAACCCGAGCACAAGGAGATGAGAAATGAGGTGCGTTTTAGAAACCTTTCCCCATCACACGGTGTACCATCTTCTGGGTTTCTCATGCATGTTTTCGATGTAGCAAGATGCCCTTGAACCTGGAGATTTGGGACCCATGCGATGGGTACCACGCAGTATTACTTTAAAGGGTCTGCGTTTGCTCACCCAACCTCACCAAACCTCTCAGCCCCAAGAGTGTCCACCCTTATGTCTCATCCAGCTGTGGGTCTAGATATGGTCAATCCAGGTTGCATCACAGCCCCTGAACGCATTGTGTAAGAATTTCGCTCTCTTTCACTCTCTTTGTTTCATGGGTTTTTCAAAGTAATTTATTTTTATAATGGGGTTTAGCTGCTTTTCACTGCTGTGTTTATGCCGCTTTACACCCACTTGACACACTAACAGAGAGATATCAATACATAGGTTTTAAGATTATTACTAGTCAGATATATTCTTGTGCGGTGAATGGGGCGTGTTGAGACCAGTTCTCTGAGCAAGGAGTAGGTCTTGTCTATTACATATTGGGTTTATGGAACGGTATCTGAGCTAATTTGAAACCCTTGTTTTATGTATCACCCCACCTCACCTTTCCCGTTAAGCAGCCATAGTGTGTTTTCTGCATGTGTGACTCCGTTCTGTTTTGTAATTCAGTTCAAGTGTAACGGTTTTTACATTCCCTCTATCAGTGATACCTTATGAGAAGTGTCCTTTTCTGTGTGACTTATTTCACTTAGAATCGTCGTACCTAAATCCACTCATCATGCTGCTACTAGCCTTATGACATTAATTTCATGGCTGAGTGGTATTCCATTGTACATAAGGACCACAACTCCTTTATCAATTTTTCTCTTTCCTGGGATATTGAAGGTGGAATGAAGTGGAGGTCCTTGTCAACAGAGCAGCCCTAAACTTTGGGGTGCTTGTGTCTTGCTGATTTTTAATTTTCCCAATGTATACCCCCATGAGTGGAAGTGCCCTATGCTCTCTAAGCTTTGTTATTTAGACGTTTCAGGACTCACCGTACACTTCTCCAGAGTGGCTGTTGGCAATTTACATCCCGCCCATCAGTGTAGCACGGCTCCCATTTCTCCATGGCCTGTCCTGCATTTCTGGTTTTGACACTTTTTTCAGCATGGCCCTTTTAACCGATGGGAAGCGAGTCTTCTTTGTGGCGCTGATTTGCCTTTCCAGGTTGCTTGGTTGGCCAAAAAGGGCGTATGCGTTTTTTCCTGAATATATTCAGGAAAAAACGCATACGCCCTTTTTGGCCAAGGGCATCATTGTCAACGTTTTGCCGCTTTTCATGTGCTTTAAAGGCGATTCGAATCTACCTCCTGAAATCTGTTTCCTGCAATTCTGCCTTGATTTCAAATCCTCTTCTTTGCCTTCCCTCAATATATTTGTGGACGAGAGTTATCATTTATAACTCTGCAGGTTTGTGAATTGCAGTGCCCTGAAGCTCCATTTTACAACTCGCTTTTTAGGGAGCTGGCCGCAAAAGCGCAGGATGGCTTCAGGCCCTGCTCTGGTTCCGGGGGGCAGGCTGAGCCTGTGGTTAATTCTTCTTCCTGATGGGAAAATAGAGTGACCTGTGCCTGTCACTACACCAAGAGCTAGTCTCTCATTGGTTCCAAGTCTTCCCGTTCATCCTCAGGACAAATTGCAACCTGTACGGAACAGGAGGTTAAAGGTGCTGATGCTCCAAGTAGGGAGATTGTTAGTAAAGCGGCTGGAATGGCGAACCCGGGCACAAGGAGAAGAGAAATGAGGTGCGTTTTAGAAACCTTTCCCCATCACATGGTGTACCATCTTTTTGTTTTCTCATGCATGTTTTCGATGTAGGAAGATGCCCTTGAACCTGGAGATTTGGGACCCATGCGATGGGTACCACGCAGTATTACTTTAAAGGGTCTGCGTTTGCTCACCCAACCTCACCAAACCTCTCAGCCCCAAGAGTGTCCACCCTTATGTCTCATCCAGCTGTGGGTCTAGATATGGTCAATCCAGGTTGCATCACAGCCCCTGAACGCATTGTGTAAGAATTTCGCTCTCTTTCACTGTCTTTGTTTCATGGGTTTTTCAAAGTAATTTATTTTTATAATGGGGTTTAGCTGCTTTTCATTGCTGTGTTTATGCCGCTTTACACCCACTTGACACACTAACAGAGAGATATCAATACATAGGTTTTAAGATTATTACTAGTCAGATATATTCTTGTGCGGTGAATAGGGCGTGTTGAGTCCAGTTCTCTGAGCAAGGAGTAGGTCTTGTCTATTACATATTGGGTTTATGGAACGGTATCTGAGCTAATTTGAAACCCTTGTTTTATGTATCACCCCACCTCACCTTTCCCGTTAAGCAGCCATAGTGTGTTTTCTGCATGTGTGACTCCGTTCTGTTTTGTAATTCTGTTCAAGTGTAACGGTTCTTACATTCCCTCTATAAGTGATACATTATGAGAAGTGTCCTTTTCTGTGTGACTTATTTCACTTAGAATCGTCGTACCTAAATCCACTCATCATGCTGCTACTAGCCTTATGACATTGATTTCATGGCTGAGTGATATTCCATTGTACATAAGGACCACAACTCCTTTATCCATTTTTCTCTTTCCTGGGATATTGAAGGTGGAATGAAGTGGAGGTCCTTGTCAAGAGAGCAGCCCTAAACTTTGGGGTGCTTGTGTCTTGCTGATTTTTAATTTTCCCAATGTATACCCCCATGAGTGGAAGTGCCCTATGCTCTCTAAGCTTTGCTTTTTAGACGTTTCAGGACTCACCGTACACTTCTCCAGAGTGGCTGTTGGCAATTTACATCCCGCCCATCAGTGTAGCAGGGCTCCCATTTCTCCATGGCCTTTCCTGTATTTCTGGTTTTGACACTTTTTTCAGCATGGCCCTTTTAACCGATGGGAAGCGAGACTTCTTTGTAGCGCTGATTTGCCTTTCCAGGTTGCTTGGTTGGCCAAAAAGGGCGTATGCGTTTTTTCCTGAATATATTCAGGAAAAAACGCATACGCCCTTTTTGGCCAAGGGCATCATTGTCAACGTTTTGCCGCTTTTCATGTGCTTTAAAGGCGATTCGAATCTACCTCCTGAAATTTGTTTCCTGCAATTCTGCCTTGATTTCAAATCCTCTTCTTTGCCTTCCCTCAATATATTTGTGGACGAGAGTTATCATTTATAACTCTGCAGGTTTGTGAATTGCAGTGCCCTGAAGCTCCATTTTACAACTCGCCTTTTTGGGAGATGGCCGCAAAAGCGCAGGGTGGCTTCAGGCCCTGTTCTGGTTCCGGGGGGCAGGCTGAGCCTGTGGTTAATTCTTCTTCCTGATGGGAAAATTGAGTGACCTGTGCCTGTCCCTACACCAGGAGCTAGTCTCTCATTGGTTCCAAGTCTTCCCGTTCATCCTCAGGACAAATTGCAACCTGTACGGAACAGGAGGTTAAAGGTGCTGATGCTCCAAGTAGGGAGATTGCTAGTAAAGTGGCTGGAATGGCGAACCCGAGCACAAGGAGATGAGAAATGAGGTGCGTTTTAGAAACCTTTCCCCATCACACGGTGTACCATCTTCTGGGTTTCTCATGCATGTTTTCGATGTAGCAAGATGCCCTTGAACCTGGAGATTTGGGACCCATGCGATGGGTACCACGCAGTATTACTTTAAAGGGTCTGCGTTTGCTCACCCAACCTCACCAAACCTCTCAGCCCCAAGAGTGTCCACCCTTATGTCTCATCCAGCTGTGGGTCTAGATATGGTCAATCCAGGTTGCATCACAGCCCCTGAACGCATTGTGTAAGAATTTCGCTCTCTTTCACTCTCTTTGTTTCATGGGTTTTTCAAAGTAATTTATTTTTATAATGGGGTTTAGCTGCTTTTCACTGCTGTGTTTATGCCGCTTTACACCCACTTGACACACTAACAGAGAGATATCAATACATAGGTTTTAAGATTATTACTAGTCAGATATATTCTTGTGCGGTGAATGGGGCGTGTTGAGACCAGTTCTCTGAGCAAGGAGTAGGTCTTGTCTATTACATATTGGGTTTATGGAACGGTATCTGAGCTAATTTGAAACCCTTGTTTTATGTATCACCCCACCTCACCTTTCCCGTTAAGCAGCCATAGTGTGTTTTCTGCATGTGTGACTCCGTTCTGTTTTGTAATTCAGTTCAAGTGTAACGGTTTTTACATTCCCTCTATCAGTGATACCTTATGAGAAGTGTCCTTTTCTGTGTGACTTATTTCACTTAGAATCGTCGTACCTAAATCCACTCATCATGCTGCTAGTAGCCTTATGACATTAATTTCATGGCTGAGTGGTATTCCATTGTACATAAGGACCACAACTCCTTTATCCATTTTTCTCTTTCCTGGGATATTGAAGGTGGAATGAAGTGGAGGTCCTTGTCAACAGAGCAGCCCTAAACTTTGGGGTGCTTGTGTCTTGCTGATTTTTCATTTTCCCAATGTATACCCCCATGAGTGGAAGTGCCCTATGCTCTCTAAGCTTTGTTATTTAGACGTTTCAGGACTCACCGTACACTTCTCCAGAGTGTCTGTTGGCAATTTACATCCCAACCATCAGTGTAGCACGGCTCCCATTTCTCCATGGCCTGTCCTGCATTTCTGGTTTTGACACTTTTTTCAGCATGGCCCTTTTGACCGATGGGAAGCGAGTCTTCTTTGTGGCGCTGATTTGCCTTTCCAGGTTGCTTGGTTGGCCAAAAAGGGCGTATGCGTTTTTTCCTGAATATATTCAGGAAAAAACGCATACGCCCTTTTTGGCCAAGGGCATCATTGTCAACGTTTTGCCGCTTTTCATGTGCTTTAAAGGCGATTCGAATCTACCTCCTGAAATCTGTTTCCTGCAATTCTGCCTTGATTTCAAATCCTCTTCTTTGCCTTCCCTCAATATATTTGTGGACGAGAGTTATCATTTATAACTCTGCAGGTTTGTGAATTGCAGTGCCCTGAAGCTCCATTTTACAACTCGCTTTTTAGGGAGCTGGCCGCAAAAGCGCAGGATGGCTTCAGGCCCTGCTCTGGTTCCGGGGGGCAGGCTGAGCCTGTGGTTAATTCTTCTTCCTGATGGGAAAATAGAGTGACCTGTGCCTGTCACTACACCAAGAGCTAGTCTCTCATTGGTTCCAAGTCTTCCCATTCATCCTCAGGACAAATTGCAACCTGTACGGAACAGGAGGTTAAAGGTGCTGATGCTCCAAGTAGGGAGATTGTTAGTAAAGCGGCTGGAATGGCGAACCCGGGCACAAGGAGAAGAGAAATGAGGTGCGTTTTAGAAACCTTTCCCCATCACACGGTGTACCATCTTTTTGTTTTCTCATGCATGTTTTCGATGTAGGAAGATGCCCTTGAACCTGGAGATTTGGGACCCATGCGATGGGTACCACGCAGTATTACTTTAAAGGGTCTGCGTTTGCTCACCCAACCTCACCAAACCTCTTAGCCCCAAGAGTGTCCACCCTTATGTCTCATCCAGCTGTGGGTCTAGATATGGTCAATCCAGGTTGCATCACAGCCCCTGAACGCATTGTGTAAGAATTTCGCTCTCTTTCACTGTCTTTGTTTCATGGGTTTTTCAAAGTAATTTATTTTTATAATGGGGTTTAGCTGCTTTTCACTGCTGTGTTTATGCCGCTTTACACCCACTTGACACACTAACAGAGAGATATCAATACATAGGTTTTAAGATTATTACTAGTCAGATATATTCTTGTGCGGTGAATAGGGCGTGTTGAGTCCAGTTCTCTGAGCAAGGAGTAGGTCTTGTCTATTACATATTGGTTTTATGGAACGGTATCTGAGCTAATTTGAAACCCTTGTTTTATGTATCACCCCACCTCACCTTTCCCGTTAAGCAGCCATAGTGTGTTTTCTGCATGTGTGACTCTGTTCTGTTTTGTAATTCAGTTCAAGTGTAACGGTTTTTACATTCCCTCTATAAGTGATACATTATGAGAAGTGTCCTTTTCTGTGTGACTTATTTCACTTAGAATCGTCGTACCTAAATCCACTCATCATGCTGCTACTAGCCTTATGACATTGATTTCATGGCTGAGTGATATTCCATTGTATATAAGGACCACAACTTCTTTATCCATTTTTCTCTTTCCTGGGATATTGAAGGTGGAATGAAGTGGAGGTCCTTGTCAAGAGAGCAGCCCTAAACTTTGGGGTGCTTGTGTCTTGCTGATTTTTAATTTTCCCAATGTATACCCCCATGAGTGGAAGTGCCCTATGCTCTCTAAGCTTTGCTTTTTAGACGTTTCAGGACTCACCGTACACTTCTCCAGAGTGGCTGTTGGCAATTTACATCCCGCCCATCAGTGTAGCACGGCTCCCATTTCTCCATGGCCTTTCCTGTATTTCTGGTTTTGACACTTTTTTCAGCATGGCCCTTTTAACCGATGGGAAGCGAGACTTCTTTGTAGCGCTGATTTGCCTTTCCAGGTTGCTTGGTTGGCCAAAAAGGGCGTATGCGTTTTTTCCTGAATATATTCAGGAAAAAACGCATACGCCCTTTTTGGCCAAGGGCATCATTGTCAACGTTTTGCCGCTTTTCATGTGCTTTAAAGGCGATTCGAATCTACCTCCTGAAATCTGTTTCCTGCAATTCTGCCTTGATTTCAAATCCTCTTCTTTGCCTTCCCTCAATATATTTGTGGACGAGAGTTATCATTTATAACTCTGCAGGTTTGTGAATTGCAGTGCCCTGAAGCTCCATTTTACAACTCGCTTTTTAGGGAGCTGGCCGCAAAAGCGCAGGATGGCTTCAGGCCCTGTTCTGGTTCCGGGGGGCAGGCTGAGCCTGTGGTTAATTCTTCTTCCTGATGGGAAAATAGAGTGACCTGTGCCTGTCCCTACACCAAGAGCTAGTCTCTCATTGGTTCCAAGTCTTCCCGTTCATCCTCAGGACAAATTGCAACCTGTACGGAACAGGAGGTTAAAGGTGCTGATGCTCCAAGTAGGGAGATTGCTAGTAAAGTGGCTGGAATGGCGAACCCGAGCACAAGGAGATGAGAAATGAGGTGCGTTTTAGAAACCTTTCCCCATCACACGGTGTACCATCTTCTGGGTTTCTCATGCATGTTTTCGATGTAGCAAGATGCCCTTGAACCTGGAGATTTGGGACCCATGCGATGGGTACCACGCAGTATTACTTTAAAGGGTCTGCGTTTGCTCACCCAACCTCACCAAACCTCTCAGCCCCAAGAGCGTCCACCCTTATGTCTCATCCAGCTGTGGGTCTAGATATGGTCAATCCAGGTTGCATCACAGCCCCTGAACGCATTGTGTAAGAATTTCGCTCTATTTCACTGTCTTTGTTTCATGGGTATTTCGAAGTAATTTATTTTTATAATGGGGTTTAGCTGCTTTTCACTGCTGTGTTTATGCCGCTTTACCCCCACTTGACACACTAACAGAGAGATATCAATACATAGGTTTTAAGATTATTACTAGTCAGATATATTCTTGTGCGGTGAATGGGGCGTGTTGAGACCAGTTCTCTGAGCAAGGAGTAGGTCTTGTCTATTACATATTGGGTTTATGGAACGGTATCTGAGCTAATTTGAAACCCTTGTTTTATGTATCACCCCACCTCACCTTTCCCGTTAAGCAGCCATAGTGTGTTTTCTGCATGTGTGACTCCGTTCTGTTTTGTAATTCAGTTCAGGTGTAACGGTTTTTACATTCCCTCTATCAGTGATACCTTATGAGAAGTGTCCTTTTCTGTGTGACTTATTTCACTTAGAATCGTCGTACCTAAATCCACTCATCATGCTGCTACTAGCCTTATGACATTAATTTCATGGCTGAGTGGTATTCCATTGTACATAAGGACCACAACTCCTTTATCAATTTTTCTCTTTCCTGGGATATTGAAGGTGGAATGAAGTGGAGGTCCTTGTCAACAGAGCAGCCCTAAACTTTGGGGTGCTTGTGTCTTGCTGATTTTTAATTTTCCCAATGTATACCCCCATGAGTGGAAGTGCCCTATGCTCTCTAAGCTTTGTTATTTAGACGTTTCAGGACTCACCGTACACTTCTCCAGAGTGGCTGTTGGCAATTTACATCCCGCCCATCAGTGTAGCAGGGCTCCCATTTCTCCATGGCCTGTCCTGCATTTCTGGTTTTGACACTTTTGTCAGCATGGCCCTTTTAACCGATGGGAAGCGAGTCTTCTTTGTGGCGCTGATTTGCCTTTCCAGGTTGCTTGGTTGGCCAAAAAGGGCGTATGCGTTTTTTCCTGAATATATTCAGGAAAAAACGCATACGCCCTTTTTGGCCAAGGGCATCATTGTCAACGTTTTGCCGCTTTTCATGTGCTTTAAAGGCGATTCGAATCTACCTCCTGAAATCTGTTTCCTGCAATTCTGCCTTGATTTCAAATCCTCTTCTTTGCCTTCCCTCAATATATTTGTGGACGAGAGTTATCATTTATAACTCTGCAGGTTTGTGAATTGCAGTGCCCTGAAGCTCCATTTTACAACTCGCTTTTTAGGGAGCTGGCCGCAAAAGCGCAGGATGGCTTCAGGCCCTGCTCTGGTTCCGGGGGGCAGGCTGAGCCTGTGGTTAATTCTTCTTCCTGATGGGAAAATAGAGTGACCTGTGCCTGTCACTACACCAAGAGCTAGTCTCTCATTGGTTCCAAGTCTTCCCGTTCATCCTCAGGACAAATTGCAACCTGTACGGAACAGGAGGTTAAAGGTGCTGATGCTCCAAGTAGGGAGATTGTTAGTAAAGCGGCTGGAATGGCGAACCCGGGCACAAGGAGAAGAGAAATGAGGTGCGTTTTAGAAACCTTTCCCCATCACATGGTGTACCATCTTTTTGTTTTCTTATGCATGTTTTCGATGTAGGAAGATGCCCTTGAACCTGGAGATTTGGGACCCATGCGATGGGTACCACGCAGTATTACTTTAAAGGGTCTGCGTTTGCTCACCCAACCTCACCAAACCTCTCAGCCCCAAGAGTGTCCACCCTTATGTCTCATCCAGCTGTGGGTCTAGATATGGTCAATCCAGGTTGCATCACAGCCCCTGAACGCATTGTGTAAGAATTTCGCTCTCTTTCACTGTCTTTGTTTCATGGGTTTTTCAAAGTAATTTATTTTTATAATGGGGTTTAGCTGCTTTTCATTGCTGTGTTTATGCCGCTTTACACCCACTTGACACACTAACAGAGAGATATCAATACATAGGTTTTAAGATTATTACTAGTCAGATATATTCTTGTGCGGTGAATAGGGCGTGTTGAGTCCAGTTCTCTGAGCAAGGAGTAGGTCTTGTCTATTACATATTGGGTTTATGGAACGGTATCTGAGCTAATTTGAAACCCTTGTTTTATGTATCACCCCACCTCACCTTTCCCGTTAAGCAGCCATAGTGTGTTTTCTGCATGTGTGACTCCGTTCTGTTTTGTAATTCTGTTCAAGTGTAACGGTTCTTACATTCCCTCTATAAGTGATACATTATGAGAAGTGTCCTTTTCTGTGTGACTTATTTCACTTAGAATCGTCGTACCTAAATCCACTCATCATGCTGCTACTAGCCTTATGACATTGATTTCATGGCTGAGTGATATTCCATTGTACATAAGGACCACAACTCCTTTATCCATTTTTCTCTTTCCTGGGATATTGAAGGTGGAATGAAGTGGAGGTCCTTGTCAAGAGAGCAGCCCTAAACTTTGGGGTGCTTGTGTCTTGCTGATTTTTAATTTTCCCAATGTATACCCCCATGAGTGGAAGTGCCCTATGCTCTCTAAGCTTTGCTTTTTAGACGTTTCAGGACTCACCGTACACTTCTCCAGAGTGGCTGTTGGCAATTTACATCCCGCCCATCAGTGTAGCAGGGCTCCCATTTCTCCATGGCCTTTCCTGTATTTCTGGTTTTGACACTTTTTTCAGCATGGCCCTTTTAACCGATGGGAAGCGAGACTTCTTTGTAGCGCTGATTTGCCTTTCCAGGTTGCTTGGTTGGCCAAAAAGGGCGTATGCGTTTTTTCCTGAATATATTCAGGAAAAAACGCATACGCCCTTTTTGGCCAAGGGCATCATTGTCAACGTTTTGCCGCTTTTCATGTGCTTTAAAGGCGATTCGAATCTACCTCCTGAAATTTGTTTCCTGCAATTCTGCCTTGATTTCAAATCCTCTTCTTTGCCTTCCCTCAATATATTTGTGGACGAGAGTTATCATTTATAACTCTGCAGGTTTGTGAATTGCAGTGCCCTGAAGCTCCATTTTACAACTCGCCTTTTTGGGAGATGGCCGCAAAAGCGCAGGGTGGCTTCAGGCCCTGTTCTGGTTCCGGGGGGCAGGCTGAGCCTGTGGTTAATTCTTCTTCCTGATGGGAAAATTGAGTGACCTGTGCCTGTCCCTACACCAGGAGCTAGTCTCTCATTGGTTCCAAGTCTTCCCGTTCATCCTCAGGACAAATTGCAACCTGTACGGAACAGGAGGTTAAAGGTGCTGATGCTCCAAGTAGGGAGATTGCTAGTAAAGTGGCTGGAATGGCGAACCCGAGCACAAGGAGATGAGAAATGAGGTGCGTTTTAGAAACCTTTCCCCATCACACGGTGTACCATCTTCTGGGTTTCTCATGCATGTTTTCGATGTAGCAAGATGCCCTTGAACCTGGAGATTTGGGACCCATGCGATGGGTACCACGCAGTATTACTTTAAAGGGTCTGCGTTTGCTCACCCAACCTCACCAAACCTCTCAGCCCCAAGAGTGTCCACCCTTATGTCTCATCCAGCTGTGGGTCTAGATATGGTCAATCCAGGTTGCATCACAGCCCCTGAACGCATTGTGTAAGAATTTCGCTCTCTTTCACTCTCTTTGTTTCATGGGTTTTTCAAAGTAATTTATTTTTATAATGGGGTTTAGCTGCTTTTCACTGCTGTGTTTATGCCGCTTTACACCCACTTGACACACTAACAGAGAGATATCAATACATAGGTTTTAAGATTATTACTAGTCAGATATATTCTTGTGCGGTGAATGGGGCGTGTTGAGACCAGTTCTCTGAGCAAGGAGTAGGTCTTGTCTATTACATATTGGGTTTATGGAACAGTATCTGAGCTAATTTGAAACCCTTGTTTTATGTATCACCCCACCTCACCTTTCCCGTTAAGCAGCCATAGTGTGTTTTCTGCATGTGTGACTCCGTTCTGTTTTGTAATTCAGTTCAAGTGTAACGGTTTTTACATTCCCTCTATAAGTGATACCTTATGAGAAGTGTCCTTTTCTGTGTGACTTATTTCACTTAGAATCGTCGTACCTAAATCCACTCATCATGCTGCTAGTAGCCTTATGACATTAATTTCATGGCTGAGTGGTATTCCATTGTACATAAGGACCACAACTCCTTTATCCATTTTTCTCTTTCCTGGGATATTGAAGGTGGAATGAAGTGGAGGTCCTTGTCAACAGAGCAGCCCTAAACTTTGGGGTGCTTGTGTCTTGCTGATTTTTCATTTTCCCAATGTATACCCCCATGAGTGGAAGTGCCCTATGCTCTCTAAGCTTTGTTATTTAGACGTTTCAGGACTCACCGTACACTTCTCCAGAGTGTCTGTTGGCAATTTACATCCCACCCATCAGTGTAGCACGGCTCCCATTTCTCCATGGCCTGTCCTGCATTTCTGGTTTTGACACTTTTTTCAGCATGGCCCTTTTGACCGATGGGAAGCGAGTCTTCTTTGTGGCGCTGATTTGCCTTTCCAGGTTGCTTGGTTGGCCAAAAAGGGCGTATGCGTTTTTTCCTGAATATATTCAGGAAAAAACGCATACGCCCTTTTTGGCCAAGGGCATCATTGTCAACGTTTTGCCGCTTTTCATGTGCTTTAAAGGCGATTCGAATCTACCTCCTGAAATCTGTTTCCTGCAATTCTGCCTTGATTTCAAATCCTCTTCTTTGCCTTCCCTCAATATATTTGTGGACGAGAGTTATCATTTATAACTCTGCAGGTTTGTGAATTGCAGTGCCCTGAAGCTCCATTTTACAACTCGCTTTTTAGGGAGCTGGCCGCAAAAGCGCAGGATGGCTTCAGGCCCTGCTCTGGTTCCGGGGGGCAGGCTGAGCCTGTGGTTAATTCTTCTTCCTGATGGGAAAATAGAGTGACCTGTGCCTGTCACTACACCAAGAGCTAGTCTCTCATTGGTTCCAAGTCTTCCCGTTCATCCTCAGGACAAATTGCAACCTGTACGGAACAGGAGGTTAAAGGTGCTGATGCTCCAAGTAGGGAGATTGTTAGTAAAGCGGCTGGAATGGCGAACCCGGGCACAAGGAGAAGAGAAATGAGGTGCGTTTTAGAAACCTTTCCCCATCACATGGTGTACCATCTTTTTGTTTTCTTATGCATGTTTTCGATGTAGGAAGATGCCCTTGAACCTGGAGATTTGGGACCCATGCGATGGGTACCACGCAGTATTACTTTAAAGGGTCTGCGTTTGCTCACCCAACCTCACCAAACCTCTCAGCCCCAAGAGTGTCCACCCTTATGTCTCATCCAGCTGTGGGTCTAGATATGGTCAATCCAGGTTGCATCACAGCCCCTGAACGCATTGTGTAAGAATTTCGCTCTCTTTCACTGTCTTTGTTTCATGGGTTTTTCAAAGTAATTTATTTTTATAATGGGGTTTAGCTGCTTTTCATTGCTGTGTTTATGCCGCTTTACACCCACTTGACACACTAACAGAGAGATATCAATACATAGGTTTTAAGATTATTACTAGTCAGATATATTCTTGTGCGGTGAATAGGGCGTGTTGAGTCCAGTTCTCTGAGCAAGGAGTAGGTCTTGTCTATTACATATTGGGTTTATGGAACGGTATCTGAGCTAATTTGAAACCCTTGTTTTATGTATCACCCCACCTCACCTTTCCCGTTAAGCAGCCATAGTGTGTTTTCTGCATGTGTGACTCCGTTCTGTTTTGTAATTCTGTTCAAGTGTAACGGTTCTTACATTCCCTCTATAAGTGATACATTATGAGAAGTGTCCTTTTCTGTGTGACTTATTTCACTTAGAATCGTCGTACCTAAATCCACTCATCATGCTGCTACTAGCCTTATGACATTGATTTCATGGCTGAGTGATATTCCATTGTACATAAGGACCACAACTCCTTTATCCATTTTTCTCTTTCCTGGGATATTGAAGGTGGAATGAAGTGGAGGTCCTTGTCAAGAGAGCAGCCCTAAACTTTGGGGTGCTTGTGTCTTGCTGATTTTTAATTTTCCCAATGTATACCCCCATGAGTGGAAGTGCCCTATGCTCTCTAAGCTTTGCTTTTTAGACGTTTCAGGACTCACCGTACACTTCTCCAGAGTGGCTGTTGGCAATTTACATCCCGCCCATCAGTGTAGCAGGGCTCCCATTTCTCCATGGCCTTTCCTGTATTTCTGGTTTTGACACTTTTTTCAGCATGGCCCTTTTAACCGATGGGAAGCGAGACTTCTTTGTAGCGCTGATTTGCCTTTCCAGGTTGCTTGGTTGGCCAAAAAGGGCGTATGCGTTTTTTCCTGAATATATTCAGGAAAAAATGCATACGCCCTTTTTGGCCAAGGGCATCATTGTCAACGTTTTGCCGCTTTTCATGTGCTTTAAAGGCGATTCGAATCTACCTCCTGAAATTTGTTTCCTGCAATTCTGCCTTGATTTCAAATCCTCTTCTTTGCCTTCCCTCAATATATTTGTGGACGAGAGTTATCATTTATAACTCTGCAGGTTTGTGAATTGCAGTGCCCTGAAGCTCCATTTTACAACTCGCCTTTTTGGGAGATGGCCGCAAAAGCGCAGGGTGGCTTCAGGCCCTGTTCTGGTTCCGGGGGGCAGGCTGAGCCTGTGGTTAATTCTTCTTCCTGATGGGAAAATTGAGTGACCTGTGCCTGTCCCTACACCAGGAGCTAGTCTCTCATTGGTTCCAAGTCTTCCCGTTCATCCTCAGGACAAATTGCAAACTGTACGGAACAGGAGGTTAAAGGTGCTGATGCTCCAAGTAGGGAGATTGCTAGTAAAGTGGCTGGAATGGCGAACCCGAGCACAAGGAGATGAGAAATGAGGTGCGTTTTAGAAACCTTTCCCCATCACACGGTGTACCATCTTCTGGGTTTCTCATGCATGTTTTCGATGTAGCAAGATGCCCTTGAACCTGGAGATTTGGGACCCATGCGATGGGTACCACGCAGTATTACTTTAAAGGGTCTGCGTTTGCTCACCCAACCTCACCAAACCTCTCAGCCCCAAGAGTGTCCACCCTTATGTCTCATCCAGCTGTGGGTCTAGATATGGTCAATCCAGGTTGCATCACAGCCCCTGAACGCATTGTGTAAGAATTTCGCTCTCTTTCACTCTCTTTGTTTCATGGGTTTTTCAAAGTAATTTATTTTTATAATGGGGTTTAGCTGCTTTTCACTGCTGTGTTTATGCCGCTTTACACCCACTTGACACACTAACAGAGAGATATCAATACATAGGTTTTAAGATTATTACTAGTCAGATATATTCTTGTGCGGTGAATGGGGCGTGTTGAGACCAGTTCTCTGAGCAAGGAGTAGGTCTTGTCTATTACATATTGGGTTTATGGAACGGTATCTGAGCTAATTTGAAACCCTTGTTTTATGTATCACCCCACCTCACCTTTCCCGTTAAGCAGCCATAGTGTGTTTTCTGCATGTGTGACTCCGTTCTGTTTTGTAATTCAGTTCAAGTGTAACGGTTTTTACATTCCCTCTATCAGTGATACCTTATGAGAAGTGTCCTTTTCTGTGTGACTTATTTCACTTAGAATCGTCGTACCTAAATCCACTCATCATGCTGCTAGTAGCCTTATGACATTAATTTCATGGCTGAGTGGTATTCCATTGTACATAAGGACCACAACTCCTTTATCCATTTTTCTCTTTCCTGGGATATTGAAGGTGGAATGAAGTGGAGGTCCTTGTCAACAGAGCAGCCCTAAACTTTGGGGTGCTTGTGTCTTGCTGATTTTTCATTTTCCCAATGTATACCCCCATGAGTGGAAGTGCCCTATGCTCTCTAAGCTTTGTTATTTAGACGTTTCAGGACTCACCGTACACTTCTCCAGAGTGTCTGTTGGCAATTTACATCCCACCCATCAGTGTAGCACGGCTCCCATTTCTCCATGGCCTGTCCTGCATTTCTGGTTTTGACACTTTTTTCAGCATGGCCCTTTTGACCGATGGGAAGCGAGTCTTCTTTGTGGCGCTGATTTGCCTTTCCAGGTTGCTTGGTTGGCCAAAAAGGGCGTATGCGTTTTTTCCTGAATATATTCAGGAAAAAACGCATACGCCCTTTTTGGCCAAGGGCATCATTGTCAACGTTTTGCCGCTTTTCATGTGCTTTAAAGGCGATTCGAATCTACCTCCTGAAATCTGTTTCCTGCAATTCTGCCTTGATTTCAAATCCTCTTCTTTGCCTTCCCTCAATATATTTGTGGACGAGAGTTATCATTTATAACTCTGCAGGTTTGTGAATTGCAGTGCCCTGAAGCTCCATTTTACAACTCGCTTTTTAGGGAGCTGGCCGCAAAAGCGCAGGATGGCTTCAGGCCCTGCTCTGGTTCCGGGGGGCAGGCTGAGCCTGTGGTTAATTCTTCTTCCTGATGGGAAAATAGAGTGACCTGTGCCTGTCACTACACCAAGAGCTAGTCTCTCATTGGTTCCAAGTCTTCCCATTCATCCTCAGGACAAATTGCAACCTGTACGGAACAGGAGGTTAAAGGTGCTGATGCTCCAAGTAGGGAGATTGTTAGTAAAGCGGCTGGAATGGCGAACCCGGGCACAAGGAGAAGAGAAATGAGGTGCGTTTTAGAAACCTTTCCCCATCACACGGTGTACCATCTTTTTGTTTTCTCATGCATGTTTTCGATGTAGGAAGATGCCCTTGAACCTGGAGATTTGGGACCCATGCGATGGGTACCACGCAGTATTACTTTAAAGGGTCTGCGTTTGCTCACCCAACCTCACCAAACCTCTTAGCCCCAAGAGTGTCCACCCTTATGTCTCATCCAGCTGTGGGTCTAGATATGGTCAATCCAGGTTGCATCACAGCCCCTGAACGCATTGTGTAAGAATTTCGCTCTCTTTCACTGTCTTTGTTTCATGGGTTTTTCAAAGTAATTTATTTTTATAATGGGGTTTAGCTGCTTTTCACTGCTGTGTTTATGCCGCTTTACACCCACTTGACACACTAACAGAGAGATATCAATACATAGGTTTTAAGATTATTACTAGTCAGATATATTCTTGTGCGGTGAATAGGGCGTGTTGAGTCCAGTTCTCTGAGCAAGGAGTAGGTCTTGTCTATTACATATTGGTTTTATGGAACGGTATCTGAGCTAATTTGAAACCCTTGTTTTATGTATCACCCCACCTCACCTTTCCCGTTAAGCAGCCATAGTGTGTTTTCTGCATGTGTGACTCTGTTCTGTTTTGTAATTCAGTTCAAGTGTAACGGTTTTTACATTCCCTCTATAAGTGATACATTATGAGAAGTGTCCTTTTCTGTGTGACTTATTTCACTTAGAATCGTCGTACCTAAATCCACTCATCATGCTGCTACTAGCCTTATGACATTGATTTCATGGCTGAGTGATATTCCATTGTATATAAGGACCACAACTTCTTTATCCATTTTTCTCTTTCCTGGGATATTGAAGGTGGAATGAAGTGGAGGTCCTTGTCAAGAGAGCAGCCCTAAACTTTGGGGTGCTTGTGTCTTGCTGATTTTTAATTTTCCCAATGTATACCCCCATGAGTGGAAGTGCCCTATGCTCTCTAAGCTTTGCTTTTTAGACGTTTCAGGACTCACCGTACACTTCTCCAGAGTGGCTGTTGGCAATTTACATCCCGCCCATCAGTGTAGCACGGCTCCCATTTCTCCATGGCCTTTCCTGTATTTCTGGTTTTGACACTTTTTTCAGCATGGCCCTTTTAACCGATGGGAAGCGAGACTTCTTTGTAGCGCTGATTTGCCTTTCCAGGTTGCTTGGTTGGCCAAAAAGGGCGTATGCGTTTTTTCCTGAATATATTCAGGAAAAAACGCATACGCCCTTTTTGGCCAAGGGCATCATTGTCAACGTTTTGCCGCTTTTCATGTGCTTTAAAGGCGATTCGAATCTACCTCCTGAAATCTGTTTCCTGCAATTCTGCCTTGATTTCAAATCCTCTTCTTTGCCTTCCCTCAATATATTTGTGGACGAGAGTTATCATTTATAACTCTGCAGGTTTGTGAATTGCAGTGCCCTGAAGCTCCATTTTACAACTCGCTTTTTAGGGAGCTGGCCGCAAAAGCGCAGGATGGCTTCAGGCCCTGTTCTGGTTCCGGGGGGCAGGCTGAGCCTGTGGTTAATTCTTCTTCCTGATGGGAAAATAGAGTGACCTGTGCCTGTCCCTACACCAAGAGCTAGTCTCTCATTGGTTCCAAGTCTTCCCGTTCATCCTCAGGACAAATTGCAACCTGTACGGAACAGGAGGTTAAAGGTGCTGATGCTCCAAGTAGGGAGATTGCTAGTAAAGTGGCTGGAATGGCGAACCCGAGCACAAGGAGATGAGAAATGAGGTGCGTTTTAGAAACCTTTCCCCATCACACGGTGTACCATCTTCTGGGTTTCTCATGCATGTTTTCGATGTAGCAAGATGCCCTTGAACCTGGAGATTTGGGACCCATGCGATGGGTACCACGCAGTATTACTTTAAAGGGTCTGCGTTTGCTCACCCAACCTCACCAAACCTCTCAGCCCCAAGAGCGTCCACCCTTATGTCTCATCCAGCTGTGGGTCTAGATATGGTCAATCCAGGTTTCATCACAGCCCCTGAACGCATTGTGTAAGAATTTCGCTCTATTTCACTGTCTTTGTTTCATGGGTATTTCGAAGTAATTTATTTTTATAATGGGGTTTAGCTGCTTTTCACTGCTGTGTTTATGCCGCTTTACCCCCACTTGACACACTAACAGAGAGATATCAATACATAGGTTTTAAGATTATTACTAGTCAGATATATTCTTGTGCGGTGAATGGGGCGTGTTGAGACCAGTTCTCTGAGCAAGGAGTAGGTCTTGTCTATTACATATTGGGTTTATGGAACGGTATCTGAGCTAATTTGAAACCCTTGTTTTATGTATCACCCCACCTCACCTTTCCCGTTAAGCAGCCATAGTGTGTTTTCTGCATGTGTGACTCCGTTCTGTTTTGTAATTCAGTTCAAGTGTAACGGTTTTTACATTCCCTCTATCAGTGATACCTTATGAGAAGTGTCCTTTTCTGTGTGACTTATTTCACTTAGAATCGTCGTACCTAAATCCACTCATCATGCTGCTACTAGCCTTATGACATTAATTTCATGGCTGAGTGGTATTCCATTGTACATAAGGACCACAACTCCTTTATCAATTTTTCTCTTTCCTGGGATATTGAAGGTGGAATGAAGTGGAGGTCCTTGTCAACAGAGCAGCCCTAAACTTTGGGGTGCTTGTGTCTTGCTGATTTTTCATTTTCCCAATGTATACCCCCATGAGTGGAAGTGCCCTATGCTCTCTAAGCTTTGTTATTTAGACGTTTCAGGACTCACCGTACACTTCTCCAGAGTGGCTGTTGGCAATTTACATCCCGCCCATCAGTGTAGCACGGCTCCCATTTCTCCATGGCCTGTCCTGCATTTCTGGTTTTGACACTTTTTTCAGCATGGCCCTTTTAACCGATGGGAAGCGAGTCTTCTTTGTGGCGCTGATTTGCCTTTCCAGGTTGCTTGGTTGGCCAAAAAGGGCGTATGCGTTTTTTCCTGAATATATTCAGGAAAAAACGCATACGCCCTTTTTGGCCAAGGGCATCATTGTCAACGTTTTGCCGCTTTTCATGTGCTTTAAAGGCGATTCGAATCTACCTCCTGAAATCTGTTTCCTGCAATTCTGCCTTGATTTCAAATCCTCTTCTTTGCCTTCCCTCAATATATTTGTGGACGAGAGTTATCATTTATAACTCTGCAGGTTTGTGAATTGCAGTGCCCTGAAGCTCCATTTTACAACTCGCTTTTTAGGGAGCTGGCCGCAAAAGCGCAGGATGGCTTCAGGCCCTGCTCTGGTTCCGGGGGGCAGGCTGAGCCTGTGGTTAATTCTTCTTCCTGATGGGAAAATAGAGTGACCTGTGCCTGTCACTACACCAAGAGCTAGTCTCTCATTGATTCCAAGTCTTCCCGTTCATCCTCAGGACAAATTGCAACCTGTACGGAACAGGAGGTTAAAGGTGCTGATGCTCCAAGTAGGGAGATTGTTAGTAAAGCGGCTGGAATGGCGAACCCGGGCACAAGGAGAAGAGAAATGAGGTGCGTTTTAGAAACCTTTCCCCATCACATGGTGTACCATCTTTTTGTTTTCTCATGCATGTTTTCGATGTAGGAAGATGCCCTTGAACCTGGAGATTTGGGACCCATGCGATGGGTACCACGCAGTATTACTTTAAAGGGTCTGCGTTTGCTCACCCAACCTCACCAAACCTCTCAGCCCCAAGAGTGTCCACCCTTATGTCTCATCCAGCTGTGGGTCTAGATATGGTCAATCCAGGTTGCATCACAGCCCCTGAACGCATTGTGTAAGAATTTCGCTCTCTTTCACTGTCTTTGTTTCATGGGTTTTTCAAAGTAATTTATTTTTATAATGGGGTTTAGCTGCTTTTCACTGCTGTGTTTATGCCGCTTTACACCCACTTGACACACTAACAGAGAGATATCAATACATAGGTTTTAAGATTATTACTAGTCAGATATATTCTTGTGCGGTGAATAGGGCGTGTTGAGTCCAGTTCTCTGAGCAAGGAGTAGGTCTTGTCTATTACATATTGGTTTTATGGAACGGTATCTGAGCTAATTTGAAACCCTTGTTTTATGTATCACCCCACCTCACCTTTCCCGTTAAGCAGCCATAGTGTGTTTTCTGCATGTGTGACTCTGTTCTGTTTTGTAATTCAGTTCAAGTGTAACGGTTTTTACATTCCCTCTATAAGTGATACATTATGAGAAGTGTCCTTTTCTGTGTGACTTATTTCACTTAGAATCGTCGTACCTAAATCCACTCATCATGCTGCTACTAGCCTTATGACATTGATTTCATGGCTGAGTGATATTCCATTGTATATAAGGACCACAACTTCTTTATCCATTTTTCTCTTTCCTGGGATATTGAAGGTGGAATGAAGTGGAGGTCCTTGTCAAGAGAGCAGCCCTAAACTTTGGGGTGCTTGTGTCTTGCTGATTTTTAATTTTCCCAATGTATACCCCCATGAGTGGAAGTGCCCTATGCTCTCTAAGCTTTGCTTTTTAGACGTTTCAGGACTCACCGTACACTTCTCCAGAGTGGCTGTTGGCAATTTACATCCCGCCCATCAGTGTAGCACGGCTCCCATTTCTCCATGGCCTTTCCTGTATTTCTGGTTTTGACACTTTTTTCAGCATGGCCCTTTTAACCGATGGGAAGCGAGACTTCTTTGTAGCGCTGATTTGCCTTTCCAGGTTGCTTGGTTGGCCAAAAAGGGCGTATGCGTTTTTTCCTGAATATATTCAGGAAAAAACGCATACGCCCTTTTTGGCCAAGGGCATCATTGTCAACGTTTTGCCGCTTTTCATGTGCTTTAAAGGCGATTCGAATCTACCTCCTGAAATCTGTTTCCTGCAATTCTGCCTTGATTTCAAATCCTCTTCTTTGCCTTCCCTCAATATATTTGTGGACGAGAGTTATCATTTATAACTCTGCAGGTTTGTGAATTGCAGTGCCCTGAAGCTCCATTTTACAACTCGCTTTTTAGGGAGCTGGCCGCAAAAGCGCAGGATGGCTTCAGGCCCTGTTCTGGTTCCGGGGGGCAGGCTGAGCCTGTGGTTAATTCTTCTTCCTGATGGGAAAATAGAGTGACCTGTGCCTGTCCCTACACCAGGAGATAGTCTCTCATTGGTTCCAAGTCTTCCCGTTCATCCTCAGGACAAATTGCAACCTGTACGGAACAGGAGGTTAAAGGTGCTGATGCTCCAAGTAGGGAGATTGCTAGTAAAGTGGCTGGAATGGCGAACCCGAGCACAAGGAGATGAGAAATGAGGTGCGTTTTAGAAACCTTTCCCCATCACACGGTGTACCATCTTTTTGTTTTCTCATGCATGTTTTCGATGTAGCAAGATGCCCTTGAACCTGGAGATTTGGGACCCATGCGATGGGTACCACGCAGTATTACTTTAAAGGGTCTGCGTTTGCTCACCCAACCTCACCAAACCTCTTAGCCCCAAGAGTGTCCACCCTTATGTCTCATCCAGCTGTGGGTCTAGATATGGTCAATCCAGGTTGCATCACAGCCCCTGAACGCATTGTGTAAGAATTTCGCTCTCTTTCACTGTCTTTGTTTCATGGGTTTTTCAAAGTAATTTATTTTTATAATGGGGTTTAGCTGCTTTTCACTGCTGTGTTTATGCCGCTTTACACCCACTTGACACACTAACAGAGAGATATCAATACATAGGTTTTAAGATTATTACTAGTCAGATATATTCTTGTGCGGTGAATAGGGCGTGTTGAGTCCAGTTCTCTGAGCAAGGAGTAGGTCTTGTCTATTACATATTGGTTTTATGGAACGGTATCTGAGCTAATTTGAAACCCTTGTTTTATGTATCACCCCACCTCACCTTTCCCGTTAAGCAGCCATAGTGTGTTTTCTGCATGTGTGACTCTGTTCTGTTTTGTAATTCAGTTCAAGTGTAACGGTTTTGACATTCCCTCTATAAGTGATACATTATGAGAAGTGTCCTTTTCTGTGTGACTTATTTCACTTAGAATCGTCGTACCTAAATCCACTCATCATGCTGCTACTAGCCTTATGACATTGATTTCATGGCTGAGTGATATTCCATTGTATATAAGGACCACAACTTCTTTATCCATTTTTCTCTTTCCTGGGATATTGAAGGTGGAATGAAGTGGAGGTCCTTGTCAAGAGAGCAGCCCTAAACTTTGGGGTGCTTGTGTCTTGCTGATTTTTAATTTTCCCAATGTATACCCCCATGAGTGGAAGTGCCCTATGCTCTCTAAGCTTTGCTTTTTAGACGTTTCAGGACTCACCGTACACTTCTCCAGAGTGGCTGTTGGCAATTTACATCCCGCCCATCAGTGTAGCACGGCTCCCATTTCTCCATGGCCTTTCCTGTATTTCTGGTTTTGACACTTTTTTCAGCATGGCCCTTTTAACCGATGGGAAGCGAGACTTCTTTGTAGCGCTGATTTGCCTTTCCAGGTTGCTTGGTTGGCCAAAAAGGGCGTATGCGTTTTTTCCTGAATATATTCAGGAAAAAACGCATACGCCCTTTTTGGCCAAGGGCATCATTGTCAACGTTTTGCCGCTTTTCATGTGCTTTAAAGGCGATTCGAATCTACCTCCTGAAATCTGTTTCCTGCAATTCTGCCTTGATTTCAAATCCTCTTCTTTGCCTTCCCTCAATATATTTGTGGACGAGAGTTATCATTTATAACTCTGCAGGTTTGTGAATTGCAGTGCCCTGAAGCTCCATTTTACAACTCGCTTTTTAGGGAGCTGGCCGCAAAAGCGCAGGATGGCTTCAGGCCCTGTTCTGGTTCCGGGGGGCAGGCTGAGCCTGTGGTTAATTCTTCTTCCTGATGGGAAAATAGAGTGACCTGTGCCTGTCCCTACACCAGGAGATAGTCTCTCATTGGTTCCAAGTCTTCCCGTTCATCCTCAGGACAAATTGCAACCTGTACGGAACAGGAGGTTAAAGGTGCTGATGCTCCAAGTAGGGAGATTGCTAGTAAAGTGGCTGGAATGGCGAACCCGAGCACAAGGAGATGAGAAATGAGGTGCGTTTTAGAAACCTTTCCCCATCACACGGTGTACCATCTTCTGGGTTTCTCATGCATGTTTTCGATGTAGCAAGATGCCCTTGAACCTGGAGATTTGGGACCCATGCGATGGGTACCACGCAGTATTACTTTAAAGGGTCTGCGTTTGCTCACCCAACCTCACCAAACCTCTCAGCCCCAAGAGCGTCCACCCTTATGTCTCATCCAGCTGTGGGTCTAGATATGGTCAATCCAGGTTGCATCACAGCCCCTGAACGCATTGTGTAAGAATTTCGCTCTATTTCACTGTCTTTGTTTCATGGGTATTTCGAAGTAATTTATTTTTATAATGGGGTTTAGCTGCTTTTCACTGCTGTGTTTATGCCGCTTTACCCCCACTTGACACACTAACAGAGAGATATCAATACATAGGTTTTAAGATTATTACTAGTCAGATATATTCTTGTGCGGTGAATGGGGCGTGTTGAGACCAGTTCTCTGAGCAAGGAGTAGGTCTTGTCTATTACATATTGGGTTTATGGAACGGTATCTGAGCTAATTTGAAACCCTTGTTTTATGTATCACCCCACCTCACCTTTCCCGTTAAGCAGCCATAGTGTGTTTTCTGCATGTGTGACTCCGTTCTGTTTTGTAATTCAGTTCAAGTGTAACGGTTTTTACATTCCCTCTATCAGTGATACCTTATGAGAAGTGTCCTTTTCTGTGTGACTTATTTCACTTAGAATCGTCGTACCTAAATCCACTCATCATGCTGCTACTAGCCTTATGACATTAATTTCATGGCTGAGTGGTATTCCATTGTACATAAGGACCACAACTCCTTTATCAATTTTTCTCTTTCCTGGGATATTGAAGGTGGAATGAAGTGGAGGTCCTTGTCAACAGAGCAGCCCTAAACTTTGGGGTGCTTGTGTCTTGCTGATTTTTAATTTTCCCAATGTATACCCCCATGAGTGGAAGTGCCCTATGCTCTCTAAGCTTTGTTATTTAGACGTTTCAGGACTCACCGTACACTTCTCCAGAGTGGCTGTTGGCAATTTACATCCCGCCCATCAGTGTAGCACGGCTCCCATTTCTCCATGGCCTGTCCTGCATTTCTGGTTTTGACACTTTTTTCAGCATGGCCCTTTTAACCGATGGGAAGCGAGTCTTCTTTGTGGCGCTGATTTGCCTTTCCAGGTTGCTTGGTTGGCCAAAAAGGGCGTATGCGTTTTTTCCTGAATATATTCAGGAAAAAACGCATACGCCCTTTTTGGCCAAGGGCATCATTGTCAACGTTTTGCCGCTTTTCATGTGCTTTAAAGGCGATTCGAATCTACCTCCTGAAATCTGTTTCCTGCAATTCTGCCTTGATTTCAAATCCTCTTCTTTGCCTTCCCTCAATATATTTGTGGACGAGAGTTATCATTTATAACTCTGCAGGTTTGTGAATTGCAGTGCCCTGAAGCTCCATTTTACAACTCGCTTTTTAGGGAGCTGGCCGCAAAAGCGCAGGATGGCTTCAGGCCCTGCTCTGGTTCCGGGGGGCAGGCTGAGCCTGTGGTTAATTCTTCTTCCTGATGGGAAAATAGAGTGACCTGTGCCTGTCACTACACCAAGAGCTAGTCTCTCATTGGTTCCAAGTCTTCCCGTTCATCCTCAGGACAAATTGCAACCTGTACGGAACAGGAGGTTAAAGGTGCTGATGCTCCAAGTAGGGAGATTGTTAGTAAAGCGGCTGGAATGGCGAACCCGGGCACAAGGAGAAGAGAAATGAGGTGCGTTTTAGAAACCTTTCCCCATCACATGGTGTACCATCTTTTTGTTTTCTCATGCATGTTTTCGATGTAGGAAGATGCCCTTGAACCTGGAGATTTGGGACCCATGCGATGGGTACCACGCAGTATTACTTTAAAGGGTCTGCGTTTGCTCACCCAACCTCACCAAACCTCTCAGCCCCAAGAGTGTCCACCCTTATGTCTCATCCAGCTGTGGGTCTAGATATGGTCAATCCAGGTTGCATCACAGCCCCTGAACGCATTGTGTAAGAATTTCGCTCTCTTTCACTGTCTTTGTTTCATGGGTTTTTCAAAGTAATTTATTTTTATAATGGGGTTTAGCTGCTTTTCACTGCTGTGTTTATGCCGCTTTACACCCACTTGACACACTAACAGAGAGATATCAATACATAGGTTTTAAGATTATTACTAGTCAGATATATTCTTGTGCGGTGAATAGGGCGTGTTGAGTCCAGTTCTCTGAGCAAGGAGTAGGTCTTGTCTATTACATATTGGTTTTATGGAACGGTATCTGAGCTAATTTGAAACCCTTGTTTTATGTATCACCCCACCTCACCTTTCCCGTTAAGCAGCCATAGTGTGTTTTCTGCATGTGTGACTCTGTTCTGTTTTGTAATTCAGTTCAAGTGTAACGGTTTTTACATTCCCTCTATAAGTGATACATTATGAGAAGTGTCCTTTTCTGTGTGACTTATTTCACTTAGAATCGTCGTACCTAAATCCACTCATCATGCTGCTACTAGCCTTATGACATTGATTTCATGGCTGAGTGATATTCCATTGTATATAAGGACCACAACTTCTTTATCCATTTTTCTCTTTCCTGGGATATTGAAGGTGGAATGAAGTGGAGGTCCTTGTCAAGAGAGCAGCCCTAAACTTTGGGGTGCTTGTGTCTTGCTGATTTTTAATTTTCCCAATGTATACCCCCATGAGTGGAAGTGCCCTATGCTCTCTAAGCTTTGCTTTTTAGACGTTTCAGGACTCACCGTACACTTCTCCAGAGTGGCTGTTGGCAATTTACATCCCGCCCATCAGTGTAGCACGGCTCCCATTTCTCCATGGCCTTTCCTGTATTTCTGGTTTTGACACTTTTTTCAGCATGGCCCTTTTAACCGATGGGAAGCGAGACTTCTTTGTAGCGCTGATTTGCCTTTCCAGGTTGCTTGGTTGGCCAAAAAGGGCGTATGCGTTTTTTCCTGAATATATTCAGGAAAAAACGCATACGCCCTTTTTGGCCAAGGGCATCATTGTCAACGTTTTGCCGCTTTTCATGTGCTTTAAAGGCGATTCGAATCTACCTCCTGAAATCTGTTTCCTGCAATTCTGCCTTGATTTCAAATCCTCTTCTTTGCCTTCCCTCAATATATTTGTGGACGAGAGTTATCATTTATAACTCTGCAGGTTTGTGAATTGCAGTGCCCTGAAGCTCCATTTTACAACTCGCTTTTTAGGGAGCTGGCCGCAAAAGCGCAGGATGGCTTCAGGCCCTGTTCTGGTTCCGGGGGGCAGGCTGAGCCTGTGGTTAATTCTTCTTCCTGATGGGAAAATAGAGTGACCTGTGCCTGTCCCTACACCAGGAGCTAGTCTCTCATTGGTTCCAAGTCTTCCCGTTCATCCTCAGGACAAATTGCAACCTGTACGGAACAGGAGGTTAAAGGTGCTGATGCTCCAAGTAGGGAGATTGCTAGTAAAGTGGCTGGAATGGCGAACCCGAGCACAAGGAGATGAGAAATGAGGTGCGTTTTAGAAACCTTTCCCCATCACACGGTGTACCATCTTTTTGTTTTCTCATGCATGTTTTCGATGTAGCAAGATGCCCTTGAACCTGGAGATTTGGGACCCATGCGATGGGTACCACGCAGTATTACTTTAAAGGGTCTGCGTTTGCTCACCCAACCTCACCAAACCTGTTAGCCCCAAGAGTGTCCACCCTTATGTCTCATCCAGCTGTGGGTCTAGATATGGTCAATCCAGGTTGCATCACAGCCCCTGAACGCATTGTGTAAGAATTTCGCTCTCTTTCACTGTCTTTGTTTCATGGGTTTGTAAAAGTAATTTATTTTTATAATGGGGTTTAGCTGCTTTTCACTGCTGTGTTTATGCCGCTTTACACCCACTTGACACACTAACAGAGAGATATCAATACATAGGTTTTAAGATTATTACTAGTCAGATATATTCTTGTGCGGTGAATAGGGCGTGTTGAGTCCAGTTCTCTGAGCAAGGAGTAGGTCTTGTCTATTACATATTGGTTTTATGGAACGGTATCTGAGCTAATTTGAAACCCTTGTTTTATGTATCACCCCACCTCACCTTTCCCGTTAAGCAGCCATAGTGTGTTTTCTGCATGTGTGACTCTGTTCTGTTTTGTAATTCAGTTCAAGTGTAACGGTTTTTACATTCCCTCTATAAGTGATACATTATGAGAAGTGTCCTTTTCTGTGTGACTTATTTCACTTAGAATCGTCGTACCTAAATCCACTCATCATGCTGCTACTAGCCTTATGACATTGATTTCATGGCTGAGTGATATTCCATTGTATATAAGGACCACAACTTCTTTATCCATTTTTCTCTTTCCTGGGATATTGAAGGTGGAATGAAGTGGAGGTCCTTGTCAAGAGAGCAGCCCTAAACTTTGGGGTGCTTGTGTCTTGCTGATTTTTAATTTTCCCAATGTATACCCCCATGAGTGGAAGTGCCCTATGCTCTCTAAGCTTTGCTTTTTAGACGTTTCAGGACTCACCGTACACTTCTCCAGAGTGGCTGTTGGCAATTTACATCCCGCCCATCAGTGTAGCACGGCTCCCATTTCTCCATGGCCTTTCCTGTATTTCTGGTTTTGACACTTTTTTCAGCATGGCCCTTTTAACCGATGGGAAGCGAGACTTCTTTGTAGCGCTGATTTGCCTTTCCAGGTTGCTTGGTTGGCCAAAAAGGGCGTATGCGTTTTTTCCTGAATATATTCAGGAAAAAACGCATACGCCCTTTTTGGCCAAGGGCATCATTGTCAACGTTTTGCCGCTTTTCATGTGCTTTAAAGGCGATTCGAATCTACCTCCTGAAATCTGTTTCCTGCAATTCTGCCTTGATTTCAAATCCTCTTCTTTGCCTTCCCTCAATATATTTGTGGACGAGAGTTATCATTTATAACTCTGCAGGTTTGTGAATTGCAGTGCCCTGAAGCTCCATTTTACAACTCGCTTTTTAGGGAGCTGGCCGCAAAAGCGCAGGATGGCTTCAGGCCCTGTTCTGGTTCCGGGGGGCAGGCTGAGCCTGTGGTTAATTCTTCTTCCTGATGGGAAAATAGAGTGACCTGTGCCTGTCCCTACACCAGGAGCTAGTCTCTCATTGGTTCCAAGTCTTCCCGTTCATCCTCAGGACAAATTGCAACCTGTACGGAACAGGAGGTTAAAGGTGCTGATGCTCCAAGTAGGGAGATTGCTAGTAAAGTGGCTGGAATGGCGAACCCGAGCACAAGGAGATGAGAAATGAGGTGCGTTTTAGAAACCTTTCCCCATCACACGGTGTACCATCTTCTGGGTTTCTCATGCATGTTTTCGATGTAGCAAGATGCCCTTGAACCTGGAGATTTGGGACCCATGCGATGGGTACCACGCAGTATTACTTTAAAGGGTCTGCGTTTGCTCACCCAACCTCACCAAACCTCTCAGCCCCAAGAGCGTCCACCCTTATGTCTCATCCAGCTGTGGGTCTAGATATGGTCAATCCAGGTTGCATCACAGCCCCTGAACGCATTGTGTAAGAATTTCGCTCTATTTCACTGTCTTTGTTTCATGGGTATTTCGAAGTAATTTATTTTTATAATGGGGTTTAGCTGCTTTTCACTGCTGTGTTTATGCCGCTTTACCCCCACTTGACACACTAACAGAGAGATATCAATACATAGGTTTTAAGATTATTACTAGTCAGATATATTCTTGTGCGGTGAATGGGGCGTGTTGAGACCAGTTCTCTGAGCAAGGAGTAGGTCTTGTCTATTACATATTGGGTTTATGGAACGGTATCTGAGCTAATTTGAAACCCTTGTTTTATGTATCACCCCACCTCACCTTTCCCGTTAAGCAGCCATAGTGTGTTTTCTGCATGTGTGACTCCGTTCTGTTTTGTAATTCAGTTCAAGTGTAACGGTTTTTACATTCCCTCTATCAGTGATACCTTATGAGAAGTGTCCTTTTCTGTGTGACTTATTTCACTTAGAATCGTCGTACCTAAATCCACTCATCATGCTGCTACTAGCCTTATGACATTAATTTCATGGCTGAGTGGTATTCCATTGTACATAAGGACCACAACTCCTTTATCAATTTTTCTCTTTCCTGGGATATTGAAGGTGGAATGAAGTGGAGGTCCTTGTCAACAGAGCAGCCCTAAACTTTGGGGTGCTTGTGTCTTGCTGATTTTTAATTTTCCCAATGTATACCCCCATGAGTGGAAGTGCCCTATGCTCTCTAAGCTTTGTTATTTAGACGTTTCAGGACTCACCGTACACTTCTCCAGAGTGGCTGTTGGCAATTTACATCCCGCCCATCAGTGTAGCAGGGCTCCCATTTCTCCATGGCCTGTCCTGCATTTCTGGTTTTGACACTTTTGTCAGCATGGCCCTTTTAACCGATGGGAAGCGAGTCTTCTTTGTGGCGCTGATTTGCCTTTCCAGGTTGCTTGGTTGGCCAAAAAGGGCGTATGCGTTTTTTCCTGAATATATTCAGGAAAAAACGCATACGCCCTTTTTGGCCAAGGGCATCATTGTCAACGTTTTGCCGCTTTTCATGTGCTTTAAAGGCGATTCGAATCTACCTCCTGAAATCTGTTTCCTGCAATTCTGCCTTGATTTCAAATCCTCTTCTTTGCCTTCCCTCAATATATTTGTGGACGAGAGTTATCATTTATAACTCTGCAGGTTTGTGAATTGCAGTGCCCTGAAGCTCCATTTTACAACTCGCTTTTTAGGGAGCTGGCCGCAAAAGCGCAGGATGGCTTCAGGCCCTGCTCTGGTTCCGGGGGGCAGGCTGAGCCTGTGGTTAATTCTTCTTCCTGATGGGAAAATAGAGTGACCTGTGCCTGTCACTACACCAAGAGCTAGTCTCTCATTGGTTCCAAGTCTTCCCGTTCATCCTCAGGACAAATTGCAACCTGTACGGAACAGGAGGTTAAAGGTGCTGATGCTCCAAGTAGGGAGATTGTTAGTAAAGCGGCTGGAATGGCGAACCCGGGCACAAGGAGAAGAGAAATGAGGTGCGTTTTAGAAACCTTTCCCCATCACATGGTGTACCATCTTTTTGTTTTCTCATGCATGTTTTCGATGTAGGAAGATGCCCTTGAACCTGGAGATTTGGGACCCATGCGATGGGTACCACGCAGTATTACTTTAAAGGGTCTGCGTTTGCTCACCCAACCTCACCAAACCTCTCAGCCCCAAGAGTGTCCACCCTTATGTCTCATCCAGCTGTGGGTCTAGATATGGTCAATCCAGGTTGCATCACAGCCCCTGAACGCATTGTGTAAGAATTTCGCTCTCTTTCACTGTCTTTGTTTCATGGGTTTTTCAAAGTAATTTATTTTTATAATGGGGTTTAGCTGCTTTTCACTGCTGTGTTTATGCCGCTTTACACCCACTTGACACACTAACAGAGAGATATCAATACATAGGTTTTAAGATTATTACTAGTCAGATATATTCTTGTGCGGTGAATAGGGCGTGTTGAGTCCAGTTCTCTGAGCAAGGAGTAGGTCTTGTCTATTACATATTGGTTTTATGGAACGGTATCTGAGCTAATTTGAAACCCTTGTTTTATGTATCACCCCACCACACCTTTCCCGTTAAGCAGCCATAGTGTGTTTTCTGCATGTGTGACTCCGTTCTGTTTTGTAATTCAGTTCAAGTGTAACGGTTTTTACATTCCCTCTATAAGTGATACATTATGAGAAGTGTCCTTTTCTGTGTGACTTATTTCACTTAGAATCGTCGTACCTAAATCCACTCATCATGCTGCTACTAGCCTTATGACATTGATTTCATGGCTGAGTGATATTCCATTGTATATAAGGACCACAACTTCTTTATCCATTTTTCTCTTTCCTGGGATATTGAAGGTGGAATGAAGTGGAGGTCCTTGTCAAGAGAGCAGCCCTAAACTTTGGGGTGCTTGTGTCTTGCTGATTTTTAATTTTCCCAATGTATACCCCCATGAGTGGAAGTGCCCTATGCTCTCTAAGCTTTGCTTTTTAGACGTTTCAGGACTCACCGTACACTTCTCCAGAGTGGCTGTTGGCAATTTACATCCCGCCCATCAGTGTAGCACGGCTCCCATTTCTCCATGGCCTTTCCTGTATTTCTGGTTTTGACACTTTTTTCAGCATGGCCCTTTTAACCGATGGGAAGCGAGACTTCTTTGTAGCGCTGATTTGCCTTTCCAGGTTGCTTGGTTGGCCAAAAAGGGCGTATGCGTTTTTTCCTGAATATATTCAGGAAAAAACGCATACGCCCTTTTTGGCCAAGGGCATCATTGTCAACGTTTTGCCGCTTTTCATGTGCTTTAAAGGCGATTCGAATCTACCTCCTGAAATCTGTTTCCTGCAATTCTGCCTTGATTTCAAATCCTCTTCTTTGCCTTCCCTCAATATATTTGTGGACGAGAGTTATCATTTATAACTCTGCAGGTTTGTGAATTGCAGTGCCCTGAAGCTCCATTTTACAACTCGCTTTTTAGGGAGCTGGCCGCAAAAGCGCAGGATGGCTTCAGGCCCTGTTCTGGTTCCGGGGGGCAGGCTGAGCCTGTGGTTAATTCTTCTTCCTGATGGGAAAATAGAGTGACCTGTGCCTGTCCCTACACCAGGAGCTAGTCTCTCATTGGTTCCAAGTCTTCCCGTTCATCCTCAGGACAAATTGCAAACTGTACGGAACAGGAGGTTAAAGGTGCTGATGCTCCAAGTAGGGAGATTGCTAGTAAAGTGGCTGGAATGGCGAACCCGGGCACAAGGAGAAGAGAAATGAGGTGCGTTTTAGAAACCTTTCCCCATCACATGGTGTACCATCTTTTTGTTTGCTCATGCATGTTTTCGATGTAGGAAGATGCCCTTGAACCTGGAGATTTGGGACCCATGCGATGGGTACCACGCAGTATTACTTTAAAGGGTCTGCGTTTGCTCACCCAACCTCACCAAACCTCTCAGCCCCAAGAGTGTCCACCCTTATGTCTCATCCAGCTGTGGGTCTAGATATGGTCAATCCAGGTTGCATCACAGCCCCTGAACGCATTGTGTAAGAATTTCGCTCTCTTTCACTCTCTTTGTTTCATGGGTTTTTCAAAGTAATTTATTTTTATAATGGGGTTTAGCTGCTTTTCACTGCTGTGTTTATGCCGCTTTACACCCACTTGACACACTAACAGAGAGATATCAATACATAGGTTTTAAGATTATTACTAGTCAGATATATTCTTGTGCGGTGAATGGGGCGTGTTGAGACCAGTTCTCTGAGCAAGGAGTAGGTCTTGTCTATTACATATTGGGTTTATGGAACGGTATCTGAGCTAATTTGAAACCCTTGTTTTATGTATCACCCCACCTCACCTTTCCCGTTAAGCAGCCATAGTGTGTTTTCTGCATGTGTGACTCCGTTCTGTTTTGTAATTCAGTTCAAGTGTAACGGTTTTTACATTCCCTCTATCAGTGATACCTTATGAGAAGTGTCCTTTTCTGTGTGACTTATTTCACTTAGAATCGTCGTACCTAAATCCACTCATCATGCTGCTACTAGCCTTATGACATTAATTTCATGGCTGAGTGGTATTCCATTGTACATAAGGACCACAACTCCTTTATCCATTTTTCTCTTTCCTGGGATATTGAAGGTGGAATGAAGTGGAGGTCCTTGTCAACAGAGCAGCCCTAAACTTTGGGGTGCTTGTGTCTTGCTGATTTTTCATTTTCCCAATGTATACCCCCATGAGTGGAAGTGCCCTATGCTCTCTAAGCTTTGTTATTTAGACGTTTCAGGACTCACCGTACACTTCTCCAGAGTGTCTGTTGGCAATTTACATCCCACCCATCAGTGTAGCACGGCTCCCATTTCTCCATGGCCTGTCCTGCATTTCTGGTTTTGACACTTTTTTCAGCATGGCCCTTTTGACCGATGGGAAGCGAGTCTTCTTTGTGGCGCTGATTTGCCTTTCCAGGTTGCTTGGTTGGCCAAAAAGGGCGTATGCGTTTTTTCCTGAATATATTCAGGAAAAAACGCATACGCCCTTTTTGGCCAAGGGCATCATTGTCAACGTTTTGCCGCTTTTCATGTGCTTTAAAGGCGATTCGAATCTACCTCCTGAAATCTGTTTCCTGCAATTCTGCCTTGATTTCAAATCCTCTTCTTTGCCTTCCCTCAATATATTTGTGGACGAGAGTTATCATTTATAACTCTGCAGGTTTGTGAATTGCAGTGCCCTGAAGCTCCATTTTACAACTCGCTTTTTAGGGAGCTGGCCGCAAAAGCGCAGGATGGCTTCAGGCCCTGCTCTGGTTCCGGGGGGCAGGCTGAGCCTGTGGTTAATTCTTCTTCCTGATGGGAAAATAGAGTGACCTGTGCCTGTCACTACACCAAGAGCTAGTCTCTCATTGGTTCCAAGTCTTCCCATTCATCCTCAGGACAAATTGCAACCTGTACGGAACAGGAGGTTAAAGGTGCTGATGCTCCAAGTAGGGAGATTGTTAGTAAAGCGGCTGGAATGGCGAACCCGGGCACAAGGAGAAGAGAAATGAGGTGCGTTTTAGAAACCTTTCCCCATCACACGGTGTACCATCTTTTTGTTTTCTCATGCATGTTTTCGATGTAGGAAGATGCCCTTGAACCTGGAGATTTGGGACCCATGCGATGGGTACCACGCAGTATTACTTTAAAGGGTCTGCGTTTGCTCACCCAACCTCACCAAACCTCTTAGCCCCAAGAGTGTCCACCCTTATGTCTCATCCAGCTGTGGGTCTAGATATGGTCAATCCAGGTTGCATCACAGCCCCTGAACGCATTGTGTAAGAATTTCGCTCTCTTTCACTGTCTTTGTTTCATGGGTTTTTCAAAGTAATTTATTTTTATAATGGGGTTTAGCTGCTTTTCACTGCTGTGTTTATGCCACTTTACACCCACTTGACACACTAACAGAGAGATATCAATACATAGGTTTTAAGATTATTACTAGTCAGATATATTCTTGTGCGGTGAATAGGGCGTGTTGAGTCCAGTTCTCTGAGCAAGGAGTAGGTCTTGTCTATTACATATTGGTTTTATGGAACGGTATCTGAGCTAATTTGAAACCCTTGTTTTATGTATCACCCCACCTCACCTTTCCCGTTAAGCAGCCATAGTGTGTTTTCTGCATGTGTGACTCTGTTCTGTTTTGTAATTCAGTTCAAGTGTAACGGTTTTTACATTCCCTCTATAAGTGATACATTATGAGAAGTGTCCTTTTCTGTGTGACTTATTTCACTTAGAATCGTCGTACCTAAATCCACTCATCATGCTGCTACTAGCCTTATGACATTGATTTCATGGCTGAGTGATATTCCATTGTATATAAGGACCACAACTTCTTTATCCATTTTTCTCTTTCCTGGGATATTGAAGGTGGAATGAAGTGGAGGTCCTTGTCAAGAGAGCAGCCCTAAACTTTGGGGTGCTTGTGTCTTGCTGATTTTTAATTTTCCCAATGTATACCCCCATGAGTGGAAGTGCCCTATGCTCTCTAAGCTTTGCTTTTTAGACGTTTCAGGACTCACCGTACACTTCTCCAGAGTGGCTGTTGGCAATTTACATCCCGCCCATCAGTGTAGCACGGCTCCCATTTCTCCATGGCCTTTCCTGTATTTCTGGTTTTGACACTTTTTTCAGCATGGCCCTTTTAACCGATGGGAAGCGAGACTTCTTTGTAGCGCTGATTTGCCTTTCCAGGTTGCTTGGTTGGCCAAAAAGGGCGTATGCGTTTTTTCCTGAATATATTCAGGAAAAAACGCATACGCCCTTTTTGGCCAAGGGCATCATTGTCAACGTTTTGCCGCTTTTCATGTGCTTTAAAGGCGATTCGAATCTACCTCCTGAAATCTGTTTCCTGCAATTCTGCCTTGATTTCAAATCCTCTTCTTTGCCTTCCCTCAATATATTTGTGGACGAGAGTTATCATTTATAACTCTGCAGGTTTGTGAATTGCAGTGCCCTGAAGCTCCATTTTACAACTCGCTTTTTAGGGAGCTGGCCGCAAAAGCGCAGGATGGCTTCAGGCCCTGTTCTGGTTCCGGGGGGCAGGCTGAGCCTGTGGTTAATTCTTCTTCCTGATGGGAAAATAGAGTGACCTGTGCCTGTCCCTACACCAAGAGCTAGTCTCTCATTGGTTCCAAGTCTTCCCGTTCATCCTCAGGACAAATTGCAACCTGTACGGAACAGGAGGTTAAAGGTGCTGATGCTCCAAGTAGGGAGATTGCTAGTAAAGTGGCTGGAATGGCGAACCCGAGCACAAGGAGATGAGAAATGAGGTGCGTTTTAGAAACCTTTCCCCATCACACGGTGTACCATCTTCTGGGTTTCTCATGCATGTTTTCGATGTAGCAAGATGCCCTTGAACCTGGAGATTTGGGACCCATGCGATGGGTACCACGCAGTATTACTTTAAAGGGTCTGCGTTTGCTCACCCAACCTCACCAAACCTCTCAGCCCCAAGAGCGTCCAACCTTATGTCTCATCCAGCTGTGGGTCTAGATATGGTCAATCCAGGTTGCATCACAGCCCCTGAACGCATTGTGTAAGAATTTCGCTCTATTTCACTGTCTTTGTTTCATGGGTATTTCGAAGTAATTTATTTTTATAATGGGGTTTAGCTGCTTTTCACTGCTGTGTTTATGCCGCTTTACCCCCACTTGACACACTAACAGAGAGATATCAATACATAGGTTTTAAGATTATTACTAGTCAGATATATTCTTGTGCGGTGAATGGGGCGTGTTGAGACCAGTTCTCTGAGCAAGGAGTAGGTCTTGTCTATTACATATTGGGTTTATGGAACGGTATCTGAGCTAATTTGAAACCCTTGTTTTATGTATCACCCCACCTCACCTTTCCCGTTAAGCAGCCATAGTGTGTTTTCTGCATGTGTGACTCCGTTCTGTTTTGTAATTCAGTTCAAGTGTAACGGTTTTTACATTCCCTCTATAAGTGATACATTATGAGAAGTGTCCTTTTCTGTGTGACTTATTTCACTTAGAATCGTCGTACCTAAATCCACTCATCATGCTGCTACTAGCCTTATGACATTGATTTCATGGCTGAGTGATATTCCATTGTATATAAGGACCACAACTTCTTTATCCATTTTTCTCTTTCCTGGGATATTGAAGGTGGAATGAAGTGGAGGTCCTTGTCAAGAGAGCAGCCCTAAACTTTGGGGTGCTTGTGTCTTGCTGATTTTTAATTTTCCCAATGTATACCCCCATGAGTGGAAGTGCCCTATGCTCTCTAAGCTTTGCTTTTTAGACGTTTCAGGACTCACCGTACACTTCTCCAGAGTGGCTGTTGGCAATTTACATCCCGCCCATCAGTGTAGCACGGCTCCCATTTCTCCATGGCCTTTCCTGTATTTCTGGTTTTGACACTTTTTTCAGCATGGCCCTTTTAACCGATGGGAAGCGAGACTTCTTTGTAGCGCTGATTTGCCTTTCCAGGTTGCTTGGTTGGCCAAAAAGGGCGTATGCGTTTTTTCCTGAATATATTCAGGAAAAAACGCATACGCCCTTTTTGGCCAAGGGCATCATTGTCAACGTTTTGCCGCTTTTCATGTGCTTTAAAGGCGATTCGAATCTACCTCCTGAAATCTGTTTCCTGCAATTCTGCCTTGATTTCAAATCCTCTTCTTTGCCTTCCCTCAATATATTTGTGGACGAGAGTTATCATTTATAACTCTGCAGGTTTGTGAATTGCAGTGCCCTGAAGCTCCATTTTACAACTCGCTTTTTAGGGAGCTGGCCGCAAAAGCGCAGGATGGCTTCAGGCCCTGTTCTGGTTCCGGGGGGCAGGCTGAGCCTGTGGTTAATTCTTCTTCCTGATGGGAAAATAGAGTGACCTGTGCCTGTCCCTACACCAAGAGCTAGTCTCTCATTGGTTCCAAGTCTTCCCGTTCATCCTCAGGACAAATTGCAACCTGTACGGAACAGGAGGTTAAAGGTGCTGATGCTCCAAGTAGGGAGATTGCTAGTAAAGTGGCTGGAATGGCGAACCCGAGCACAAGGAGATGAGAAATGAGGTGCGTTTTAGAAACCTTTCCCCATCACACGGTGTACCATCTTCTGGGTTTCTCATGCATGTTTTCGATGTAGCAAGATGCCCTTGAACCTGGAGATTTGGGACCCATGCGATGGGTACCACGCAGTATTACTTTAAAGGGTCTGCGTTTGCTCACCCAACCTCACCAAACCTCTCAGCCCCAAGAGCGTCCAACCTTATGTCTCATCCAGCTGTGGGTCTAGATATGGTCAATCCAGGTTGCATCACAGCCCCTGAACGCATTGTGTAAGAATTTCGCTCTATTTCACTGTCTTTGTTTCATGGGTATTTCGAAGTAATTTATTTTTATAATGGGGTTTAGCTGCTTTTCACTGCTGTGTTTATGCCGCTTTACCCCCACTTGACACACTAACAGAGAGATATCAATACATAGGTTTTAAGATTATTACTAGTCAGATATATTCTTGTGCGGTGAATGGGGCGTGTTGAGACCAGTTCTCTGAGCAAGGAGTAGGTCTTGTCTATTACATATTGGGTTTATGGAACGGTATCTGAGCTAATTTGAAACCCTTGTTTTATGTATCACCCCACCTCACCTTTCCCGTTAAGCAGCCATAGTGTGTTTTCTGCATGTGTGACTCCGTTCTGTTTTGTAATTCAGTTCAAGTGTAACGGTTTTTACATTCCCTCTATCAGTGATACCTTATGAGAAGTGTCCTTTTCTGTGTGACTTATTTCACTTAGAATCGTCGTACCTAAATCCACTCATCATGCTGCTACTAGCCTTATGACATTAATTTCATGGCTGAGTGGTATTCCATTGTACATAAGGACCACAACTCCTTTATCCATTTTTCTCTTTCCTGGGATATTGAAGGTGGAATGAAGTGGAGGTCCTTGTCAACAGAGCAGCCCTAAACTTTGGGGTGCTTGTGTCTTGCTGATTTTTAATTTTCCCAATGTATACCCCCATGAGTGGAAGTGCCCTATGCTCTCTAAGCTTTGTTATTTAGACGTTTCAGGACTCACCGTACACTTCTCCAGAGTGGCTGTTGGCAATTTACATCCCGCCCATCAGTGTAGCACGGCTCCCATTTCTCCATGGCCTGTCCTGCATTTCTGGTTTTGACACTTTTTTCAGCATGGCCCTTTTAACCGATGGGAAGCGAGTCTTCTTTGTGGCGCTGATTTGCCTTTCCAGGTTGCTTGGTTGGCCAAAAAGGGCGTATGCGTTTTTTCCTGAATATATTCAGGAAAAAACGCATACGCCCTTTTTGGCCAAGGGCATCATTGTCAACGTTTTGCCGCTTTTCATGTGCTTTAAAGGCGATTCGAATCTACCTCCTGAAATCTGTTTCCTGCAATTCTGCCTTGATTTCAAATCCTCTTCTTTGCCTTCCCTCAATATATTTGTGGACGAGAGTTATCATTTATAACTCTGCAGGTTTGTGAATTGCAGTGCCCTGAAGCTCCATTTTACAACTCGCTTTTTAGGGAGCTGGCCGCAAAAGCGCAGGATGGCTTCAGGCCCTGCTCTGGTTCCGGGGGGCAGGCTGAGCCTGTGGTTAATTCTTCTTCCTGATGGGAAAATAGAGTGACCTGTGCCTGTCACTACACCAAGAGCTAGTCTCTCATTGGTTCCAAGTCTTCCCGTTCATCCTCAGGACAAATTGCAACCTGTACGGAACAGGAGGTTAAAGGTGCTGATGCTCCAAGTAGGGAGATTGTTAGTAAAGCGGCTGGAATGGCGAACCCGGGCACAAGGAGAAGAGAAATGAGGTGCGTTTTAGAAACCTTTCCCCATCACATGGTGTACCATCTTTTTGTTTTCTCATGCATGTTTTCGATGTAGGAAGATGCCCTTGAACCTGGAGATTTGGGACCCATGCGATGGGTACCACGCAGTATTACTTTAAAGGGTCTGCGTTTGCTCACCCAACCTCACCAAACCTCTCAGCCCCAAGAGTGTCCACCCTTATGTCTCATCCAGCTGTGGGTCTAGATATGGTCAATCCAGGTTGCATCACAGCCCCTGAACGCATTGTGTAAGAATTTCGCTCTCTTTCACTGTCTTTGTTTCATGGGTTTTTCAAAGTAATTTATTTTTATAATGGGGTTTAGCTGCTTTTCACTGCTGTGTTTATGCCGCTTTACACCCACTTGACACACTAACAGAGAGATATCAATACATAGGTTTTAAGATTATTACTAGTCAGATATATTCTTGTGCGGTGAATAGGGCGTGTTGAGTCCAGTTCTCTGAGCAAGGAGTAGGTCTTGTCTATTACATATTGGTTTTATGGAACGGTATCTGAGCTAATTTGAAACCCTTGTTTTATGTATCACCCCACCTCACCTTTCCCGTTAAGCAGCCATAGTGTGTTTTCTGCATGTGTGACTCTGTTCTGTTTTGTAATTCAGTTCAAGTGTAACGGTTTTTACATTCCCTCTATAAGTGATACATTATGAGAAGTGTCCTTTTCTGTGTGACTTATTTCACTTAGAATCGTCGTACCTAAATCCACTCATCATGCTGCTACTAGCCTTATGACATTGATTTCATGGCTGAGTGATATTCCATTGTATATAAGGACCACAACTTCTTTATCCATTTTTCTCTTTCCTGGGATATTGAAGGTGGAATGAAGTGGAGGTCCTTGTCAAGAGAGCAGCCCTAAACTTTGGGGTGCTTGTGTCTTGCTGATTTTTAATTTTCCCAATGTATACCCCCATGAGTGGAAGTGCCCTATGCTCTCTAAGCTTTGCTTTTTAGACGTTTCAGGACTCACCGTACACTTCTCCAGAGTGGCTGTTGGCAATTTACATCCCGCCCATCAGTGTAGCAAGGCTCCCATTTCTCCATGGCCTTTCCTGTATTTCTGGTTTTGACACTTTTTTCAGCATGGCCCTTTTAACCGATGGGAAGCGAGACTTCTTTGTAGCGCTGATTTGCCTTTCCAGGTTGCTTGGTTGGCCAAAAAGGGCGTATGCGTTTTTTCCTGAATATATTCAGGAAAAAACGCATACGCCCTTTTTGGCCAAGGGCATCATTGTCAACGTTTTGCCGCTTTTCATGTGCTTTAAAGGCGATTCGAATCTACCTCCTGAAATCTGTTTCCTGCAATTCTGCCTTGATTTCAAATCCTCTTCTTTGCCTTCCCTCAATATATTTGTGGACGAGAGTTATCATTTATAACTCTGCAGGTTTGTGAATTGCAGTGCCCTGAAGCTCCATTTTACAACTCGCTTTTTAGGGAGCTGGCCGCAAAAGCGCAGGATGGCTTCAGGCCCTGTTCTGGTTCCGGGGGGCAGGCTGAGCCTGTGGTTAATTCTTCTTCCTGATGGGAAAATAGAGTGACCTGTGCCTGTCCCTACACCAGGAGCTAGTCTCTCATTGGTTCCAAGTCTTCCCGTTCATCCTCAGGACAAATTGCAACCTGTACGGAACAGGAGGTTAAAGGTGCTGATGCTCCAAGTAGGGAGATTGCTAGTAAAGTGGCTGGAATGGCGAACCCGAGCACAAGGAGATGAGAAATGAGGTGCGTTTTAGAAACCTTTCCCCATCACACGGTGTACCATCTTTTTGTTTTCTCATGCATGTTTTCGATGTAGCAAGATGCCCTTGAACCTGGAGATTTGGGACCCATGCGATGGGTACCACGCAGTATTACTTTAAAGGGTCTGCGTTTGCTCACCCAACCTCACCAAACCTCTTAGCCCCAAGAGTGTCCACCCTTATGTCTCATCCAGCTGTGGGTCTAGATATGGTCAATCCAGGTTGCATCACAGCCCCTGAACGCATTGTGTAAGAATTTCGCTCTCTTTCACTGTCTTTGTTCCATGGGTTTTTCAAAGTAATTTATTTTTATAATGGGGTTTAGCTGCTTTTCACTGCTGTGTTTATGCCGCTTTACACCCACTTGACACACTAACAGAGAGATATCAATACATAGGTTTTAAGATTATTACTAGTCAGATATATTCTTGTGCGGTGAATAGGGCGTGTTGAGTCCAGTTCTCTGAGCAAGGAGTAGGTCTTGTCTATTACATATTGGTTTTATGGAACGGTATCTGAGCTAATTTGAAACCCTTGTTTTATGTATCACCCCACCTCACCTTTCCCGTTAAGCAGCCATAGTGTGTTTTCTGCATGTGTGACTCTGTTCTGTTTTGTAATTCAGTTCAAGTGTAACGGTTTTTACATTCCCTCTATAAGTGATACATTATGAGAAGTGTCCTTTTCTGTGTGACTTATTTCACTTAGAATCGTCGTACCTAAATCCACTCATCATGCTGCTACTAGCCTTATGACATTGATTTCATGGCTGAGTGATATTCCATTGTATATAAGGACCACAACTTCTTTATCCATTTTTCTCTTTCCTGGGATATTGAAGGTGGAATGAAGTGGAGGTCCTTGTCAAGAGAGCAGCCCTAAACTTTGGGGTGCTTGTGTCTTGCTGATTTTTAATTTTCCCAATGTATACCCCCATGAGTGGAAATGCCCTATGCTCTCTAAGCTTTGCTTTTTAGACGTTTCAGGACTCACCGTACACTTCTCCAGAGTGGCTGTTGGCAATTTACATCCCGCCCATCAGTGTAGCACGGCTCCCATTTCTCCATGGCCTTTCCTGTATTTCTGGTTTTGACACTTTTTTCAGCATGGCCCTTTTAACCGATGGGAAGCGAGACTTCTTTGTAGCGCTGATTTGCCTTTCCAGGTTGCTTGGTTGGCCAAAAAGGGCGTATGCGTTTTTTCCTGAATATATTCAGGAAAAAACGCATACGCCCTTTTTGGCCAAGGGCATCATTGTCAACGTTTTGCCGCTTTTCATGTGCTTTAAAGGCGATTCGAATCTACCTCCTGAAATCTGTTTCCTGCAATTCTGCCTTGATTTCAAATCCTCTTCTTTGCCTTCCCTCAATATATTTGTGGACGAGAGTTATCATTTATAACTCTGCAGGTTTGTGAATTGCAGTGCCCTGAAGCTCCATTTTACAACTCGCTTTTTAGGGAGCTGGCCGCAAAAGCGCAGGATGGCTTCAGGCCCTGTTCTGGTTCCGGGGGGCAGGCTGAGCCTGTGGTTAATTCTTCTTCCTGATGGGAAAATAGAGTGACCTGTGCCTGTCCCTACACCAGGAGCTAGTCTCTCATTGGTTCCAAGTCTTCCCGTTCATCCTCAGGACAAATTGCAACCTGTACGGAACAGGAGGTTAAAGGTGCTGATGCTCCAAGTAGGGAGATTGCTAGTAAAGTGGCTGGAATGGCGAACCCGAGCACAAGGAGATGAGAAATGAGGTGCGTTTTAGAAACCTTTCCCCATCACACGGTGTACCATCTTCTGGGTTTCTCATGCATGTTTTCGATGTAGCAAGATGCCCTTGAACCTGGAGATTTGGGACCCATGCGATGGGTACCACGCAGTATTACTTTAAAGGGTCTGCGTTTGCTCACCCAACCTCACCAAACCTCTCAGCCCCAAGAGCGTCCACCCTTATGTCTCATCCAGCTGTGGGTCTAGATATGGTCAATCCAGGTTGCATCACAGCCCCTGAACGCATTGTGTAAGAATTTCGCTCTATTTCACTGTCTTTGTTTCATGGGTATTTCGAAGTAATTTATTTTTATAATGGGGTTTAGCTGCTTTTCACTGCTGTGTTTATGCCGCTTTACCCCCACTTGACACACTAACAGAGAGATATCAATACATAGGTTTTAAGATTATTACTAGTCAGATATATTCTTGTGCGGTGAATGGGGCGTGTTGAGACCAGTTCTCTGAGCAAGGAGTAGGTCTTGTCTATTACATATTGGGTTTATGGAACGGTATCTGAGCTAATTTGAAACCCTTGTTTTATGTATCACCCCACCTCACCTTTCCCGTTAAGCAGCCATAGTGTGTTTTCTGCATGTGTGACTCCGTTCTGTTTTGTAATTCAGTTCAAGTGTAACGGTTTTTACATTCCCTCTATCAGTGATACCTTATGAGAAGTGTCCTTTTCTGTGTGACTTATTTCACTTAGAATCGTCGTACCTAAATCCACTCATCATGCTGCTACTAGCCTTATGACATTAATTTCATGGCTGAGTGGTATTCCATTGTACATAAGGACCACAACTCCTTTATCAATTTTTCTCTTTCCTGGGATATTGAAGGTGGAATGAAGTGGAGGTCCTTGTCAACAGAGCAGCCCTAAACTTTGGGGTGCTTGTGTCTTGCTGATTTTTAATTTTCCCAATGTATACCCCCATGAGTGGAAGTGCCCTATGCTCTCTAAGCTTTGTTATTTAGACGTTTCAGGACTCACCGTACACTTCTCCAGAGTGGCTGTTGGCAATTTACATCCCGCCCATCAGTGTAGCACGGCTCCCATTTCTCCATGGCCTGTCCTGCATTTCTGGTTTTGACACTTTTTTCAGCATGGCCCTTTTAACCGATGGGAAGCGAGTCTTCTTTGTGGCGCTGATTTGCCTTTCCAGGTTGCTTGGTTGGCCAAAAAGGGCGTATGCGTTTTTTCCTGAATATATTCAGGAAAAAACGCATACGCCCTTTTTGGCCAAGGGCATCATTGTCAACGTTTTGCCGCTTTTCATGTGCTTTAAAGGCGATTCGAATCTACCTCCTGAAATCTGTTTCCTGCAATTCTGCCTTGATTTCAAATCCTCTTCTTTGCCTTCCCTCAATATATTTGTGGACGAGAGTTATCATTTATAACTCTGCAGGTTTGTGAATTGCAGTGCCCTGAAGCTCCATTTTACAACTCGCTTTTTAGGGAGCTGGCCGCAAAAGCGCAGGATGGCTTCAGGCCCTGCTCTGGTTCCGGGGGGCAGGCTGAGCCTGTGGTTAATTCTTCTTCCTGATGGGAAAATAGAGTGACCTGTGCCTGTCACTACACCAAGAGCTAGTCTCTCATTGGTTCCAAGTCTTCCCGTTCATCCTCAGGACAAATTGCAACCTGTACGGAACAGGAGGTTAAAGGTGCTGATGCTCCAAGTAGGGAGATTGTTAGTAAAGCGGCTGGAATGGCGAACCCGGGCACAAGGAGAAGAGAAATGAGGTGCGTTTTAGAAACCTTTCCCCATCACATGGTGTACCATCTTTTTGTTTTCTCATGCATGTTTTCGATGTAGGAAGATGCCCTTGAACCTGGAGATTTGGGACCCATGCGATGGGTACCACGCAGTATTACTTTAAAGGGTCTGCGTTTGCTCACCCAACCTCACCAAACCTCTCAGCCCCAAGAGTGTCCACCCTTATGTCTCATCCAGCTGTGGGTCTAGATATGGTCAATCCAGGTTGCATCACAGCCCCTGAACGCATTGTGTAAGAATTTCGCTCTCTTTCACTGTCTTTGTTTCATGGGTTTTTCAAAGTAATTTATTTTTATAATGGGGTTTAGCTGCTTTTCACTGCTGTGTTTATGCCGCTTTACACCCACTTGACACACTAACAGAGAGATATCAATACATAGGTTTTAAGATTATTACTAGTCAGATATATTCTTGTGCGGTGAATAGGGCGTGTTGAGTCCAGTTCTCTGAGCAAGGAGTAGGTCTTGTCTATTACATATTGGTTTTATGGAACGGTATCTGAGCTAATTTGAAACCCTTGTTTTATGTATCACCCCACCTCACCTTTCCCGTTAAGCAGCCATAGTGTGTTTTCTGCATGTGTGACTCTGTTCTGTTTTGTAATTCAGTTCAAGTGTAACGGTTTTTACATTCCCTCTATAAGTGATACATTATGAGAAGTGTCCTTTTCTGTGTGACTTATTTCACTTAGAATCGTCGTACCTAAATCCACTCATCATGCTGCTACTAGCCTTATGACATTGATTTCATGGCTGAGTGATATTCCATTGTATATAAGGACCACAACTTCTTTATCCATTTTTCTCTTTCCTGGGATATTGAAGGTGGAATGAAGTGGAGGTCCTTGTCAAGAGAGCAGCCCTAAACTTTGGGGTGCTTGTGTCTTGCTGATTTTTAATTTTCCCAATGTATACCCCCATGAGTGGAAGTGCCCTATGCTCTCTAAGCTTTGCTTTTTAGACGTTTCAGGACTCACCGTACACTTCTCCAGAGTGGCTGTTGGCAATTTACATCCCGCCCATCAGTGTAGCACGGCTCCCATTTCTCCATGGCCTTTCCTGTATTTCTGGTTTTGACACTTTTTTCAGCATGGCCCTTTTAACCGATGGGAAGCGAGACTTCTTTGTAGCGCTGATTTGCCTTTCCAGGTTGCTTGGTTGGCCAAAAAGGGCGTATGCGTTTTTTCCTGAATATATTCAGGAAAAAACGCATACGCCCTTTTTGGCCAAGGGCATCATTGTCAACGTTTTGCCGCTTTTCATGTGCTTTAAAGGCGATTCGAATCTACCTCCTGAAATCTGTTTCCTGCAATTCTGCCTTGATTTCAAATCCTCTTCTTTGCCTTCCCTCAATATATTTGTGGACGAGAGTTATCATTTATAACTCTGCAGGTTTGTGAATTGCAGTGCCCTGAAGCTCCATTTTACAACTCGCTTTTTAGGGAGCTGGCCGCAAAAGCGCAGGATGGCTTCAGGCCCTGTTCTGGTTCCGGGGGGCAGGCTGAGCCTGTGGTTAATTCTTCTTCCTGATGGGAAAATAGAGTGACCTGTGCCTGTCCCTACACCAGGAGCTAGTCTCTCATTGGTTCCAAGTCTTCCCGTTCATCCTCAGGACAAATTGCAACCTGTACGGAACAGGAGGTTAAAGGTGCTGATGCTCCAAGTAGGGAGATTGCTAGTAAAGTGGCTGGAATGGCGAACCCGAGCACAAGGAGATGAGAAATGAGGTGCGTTTTAGAAACCTTTCCCCATCACACGGTGTACCATCTTTTTGTTTTCTCATGCATGTTTTCGATGTAGCAAGATGCCCTTGAACCTGGAGATTTGGGACCCATGCGATGGGTACCACGCAGTATTACTTTAAAGGGTCTGCGTTTGCTCACCCAACCTCACCAAACCTCTCAGCCCCAAGAGTGTCCACCCTTATGTCTCATCCAGCTGTGGGTCTAGATATGGTCAATCCAGGTTGCATCACAGCCCCTGAACGCATTGTGTAAGAATTTCGCTCTCTTTCACTGTCTTTGTTTCATGGGTTTTTCAAAGTAATTTATTTTTATAATGGGGTTTAGCTGCTTTTCACTGCTGTGTTTATGCCGCTTTACACCCACTTGACACACTAACAGAGAGATATCAATACATAGGTTTTAAGATTATTACTAGTCAGATATATTCTTGTGCGGTGAATAGGGCGTGTTGAGTCCAGTTCTCTGAGCAAGGAGTAGGTCTTGTCTATTACATATTGGTTTTATGGAACGGTATCTGAGCTAATTTGAAACCCTTGTTTTATGTATCACCCCACCTCACCTTTCCCGTTAAGCAGCCATAGTGTGTTTTCTGCATGTGTGACTCTGTTCTGTTTTGTAATTCAGTTCAAGTGTAACGGTTTTTACATTCCCTCTATAAGTGATACATTATGAGAAGTGTCCTTTTCTGTGTGACTTATTTCACTTAGAATCGTCGTACCTAAATCCACTCATCATGCTGCTACTAGCCTTATGACATTGATTTCATGGCTGAGTGATATTCCATTGTATATAAGGACCACAACTTCTTTATCCATTTTTCTCTTTCCTGGGATATTGAAGGTGGAATGAAGTGGAGGTCCTTGTCAAGAGAGCAGCCCTAAACTTTGGGGTGCTTGTGTCTTGCTGATTTTTAATTTTCCCAATGTATACCCCCATGAGTGGAAGTGCCCTATGCTCTCTAAGCTTTGCTTTTTAGACGTTTCAGGACTCACCGTACACTTCTCCAGAGTGGCTGTTGGCAATTTACATCCCGCCCATCAGTGTAGCACGGCTCCCATTTCTCCATGGCCTTTCCTGTATTTCTGGTTTTGACACTTTTTTCAGCATGGCCCTTTTAACCGATGGGAAGCGAGACTTCTTTGTAGCGCTGATTTGCCTTTCCAGGTTGCTTGGTTGGCCAAAAAGGGCGTATGCGTTTTTTCCTGAATATATTCAGGAAAAAACGCATACGCCCTTTTTGGCCAAGGGCATCATTGTCAACGTTTTGCCGCTTTTCATGTGCTTTAAAGGCGATTCGAATCTACCTCCTGAAATCTGTTTCCTGCAATTCTGCCTTGATTTCAAATCCTCTTCTTTGCCTTCCCTCAATATATTTGTGGACGAGAGTTATCATTTATAACTCTGCAGGTTTGTGAATTGCAGTGCCCTGAAGCTCCATTTTACAACTCGCTTTTTAGGGAGCTGGCCGCAAAAGCGCAGGATGGCTTCAGGCCCTGTTCTGGTTCCGGGGGGCAGGCTGAGCCTGTGGTTAATTCTTCTTCCTGATGGGAAAATAGAGTGACCTGTGCCTGTCCCTACACCAGGAGCTAGTCTCTCATTGGTTCCAAGTCTTCCCGTTCATCCTCAGGACAAATTGCAACCTGTACGGAACAGGAGGTTAAAGGTGCTGATGCTCCAAGTAGGGAGATTGCTAGTAAAGTGGCTGGAATGGCGAACCCGAGCACAAGGAGATGAGAAATGAGGTGCGTTTTAGAAACCTTTCCCCATCACACGGTGTACCATCTTCTGGGTTTCTCATGCATGTTTTCGATGTAGCAAGATGCCCTTGAACCTGGAGATTTGGGACCCATGCGATGGGTACCACGCAGTATTACTTTAAAGGGTCTGCGTTTGCTCACCCAACCTCACCAAACCTCTCAGCCCCAAGAGCGTCCACCCTTATGTCTCATCCAGCTGTGGGTCTAGATATGGTCAATCCAGGTTGCATCACAGCCCCTGAACGCATTGTGTAAGAATTTCGCTCTATTTCACTGTCTTTGTTTCATGGGTATTTCGAAGTAATTTATTTTTATAATGGGGTTTAGCTGCTTTTCACTGCTGTGTTTATGCCGCTTTACCCCCACTTGACACACTAACAGAGAGATATCAATACATAGGTTTTAAGATTATTACTAGTCAGATATATTCTTGTGCGGTGAATGGGGCGTGTTGAGACCAGTTCTCTGAGCAAGGAGTAGGTCTTGTCTATTACATATTGGGTTTATGGAACGGTATCTGAGCTAATTTGAAACCCTTGTTTTATGTATCACCCCACCTCACCTTTCCCGTTAAGCAGCCATAGTGTGTTTTCTGCATGTGTGACTCCGTTCTGTTTTGTAATTCAGTTCAAGTGTAACGGTTTTTACATTCCCTCTATCAGTGATACCTTATGAGAAGTGTCCTTTTCTGTGTGACTTATTTCACTTAGAATCGTCGTACCTAAATCCACTCATCATGCTGCTACTAGCCTTATGACATTAATTTCATGGCTGAGTGGTATTCCATTGTACATAAGGACCACAACTCCTTTATCAATTTTTCTCTTTCCTGGGATATTGAAGGTGGAATGAAGTGGAGGTCCTTGTCAACAGAGCAGCCCTAAACTTTGGGGTGCTTGTGTCTTGCTGATTTTTAATTTTCCCAATGTATACCCCCATGAGTGGAAGTGCCCTATGCTCTCTAAGCTTTGTTATTTAGACGTTTCAGGACTCACCGTACACTTCTCCAGAGTGGCTGTTGGCAATTTACATCCCGCCCATCAGTGTAGCACGGCTCCCATTTCTCCATGGCCTGTCCTGCATTTCTGGTTTTGACACTTTTTTCAGCATGGCCCTTTTAACCGATGGGAAGCGAGTCTTCTTTGTGGCGCTGATTTGCCTTTCCAGGTTGCTTGGTTGGCCAAAAAGGGCGTATGCGTTTTTTCCTGAATATATTCAGGAAAAAACGCATACGCCCTTTTTGGCCAAGGGCATCATTGTCAACGTTTTGCCGCTTTTCATGTGCTTTAAAGGCGATTCGAATCTACCTCCTGAAATCTGTTTCCTGCAATTCTGCCTTGATTTCAAATCCTCTTCTTTGCCTTCCCTCAATATATTTGTGGACGAGAGTTATCATTTATAACTCTGCAGGTTTGTGAATTGCAGTGCCCTGAAGCTCCATTTTACAACTCGCTTTTTAGGGAGCTGGCCGCAAAAGCGCAGGATGGCTTCAGGCCCTGCTCTGGTTCCGGGGGGCAGGCTGAGCCTGTGGTTAATTCTTCTTCCTGATGGGAAAATAGAGTGACCTGTGCCTGTCACTACACCAAGAGCTAGTCTCTCATTGGTTCCAAGTCTTCCCGTTCATCCTCAGGACAAATTGCAACCTGTACGGAACAGGAGGTTAAAGGTGCTGATGCTCCAAGTAGGGAGATTGTTAGTAAAGCGGCTGGAATGGCGAACCCGGGCACAAGGAGAAGAGAAATGAGGTGCGTTTTAGAAACCTTTCCCCATCACATGGTGTACCATCTTTTTGTTTTCTCATGCATGTTTTCGATGTAGGAAGATGCCCTTGAACCTGGAGATTTGGGACCCATGCGATGGGTACCACGCAGTATTACTTTAAAGGGTCTGCGTTTGCTCACCCAACCTCACCAAACCTCTCAGCCCCAAGAGTGTCCACCCTTATGTCTCATCCAGCTGTGGGTCTAGATATGGTCAATCCAGGTTGCATCACAGCCCCTGAACGCATTGTGTAAGAATTTCGCTCTCTTTCACTGTCTTTGTTTCATGGGTTTTTCAAAGTAATTTATTTTTATAATGGGGTTTAGCTGCTTTTCACTGCTGTGTTTATGCCGCTTTACACCCACTTGACACACTAACAGAGAGATATCAATACATAGGTTTTAAGATTATTACTAGTCAGATATATTCTTGTGCGGTGAATAGGGCGTGTTGAGTCCAGTTCTCTGAGCAAGGAGTAGGTCTTGTCTATTACATATTGGTTTTATGGAACGGTATCTGAGCTAATTTGAAACCCTTGTTTTATGTATCACCCCACCTCACCTTTCCCGTTAAGCAGCCATAGTGTGTTTTCTGCATGTGTGACTCCGTTCTGTTTTGTAATTCAGTTCAAGTGTAACGGTTTTTACATTCCCTCTATAAGTGATACATTATGAGAAGTGTCCTTTTCTGTGTGACTTATTTCACTTAGAATCGTCGTACCTAAATCCACTCATCATGCTGCTACTAGCCTTATGACATTGATTTCATGGCTGAGTGATATTCCATTGTATATAAGGACCACAACTTCTTTATCCATTTTTCTCTTTCCTGGGATATTGAAGGTGGAATGAAGTGGAGGTCCTTGTCAAGAGAGCAGCCCTAAACTTTGGGGTGCTTGTGTCTTGCTGATTTTTAATTTTCCCAATGTATACCCCCATGAGTGGAAGTGCCCTATGCTCTCTAAGCTTTGCTTTTTAGACGTTTCAGGACTCACCGTACACTTCTCCAGAGTGGCTGTTGGCAATTTACATCCCGCCCATCAGTGTAGCACGGCTCCCATTTCTCCATGGCCTTTCCTGTATTTCTGGTTTTGACACTTTTTTCAGCATGGCCCTTTTAACCGATGGGAAGCGAGACTTCTTTGTAGCGCTGATTTGCCTTTCCAGGTTGCTTGGTTGGCCAAAAAGGGCGTATGCGTTTTTTCCTGAATATATTCAGGAAAAAACGCATACGCCCTTTTTGGCCAAGGGCATCATTGTCAACGTTTTGCCGCTTTTCATGTGCTTTAAAGGCGATTCGAATCTACCTCCTGAAATCTGTTTCCTGCAATTCTGCCTTGATTTCAAATCCTCTTCTTTGCCTTCCCTCAATATATTTGTGGACGAGAGTTATCATTTATAACTCTGCAGGTTTGTGAATTGCAGTGCCCTGAAGCTCCATTTTACAACTCGCTTTTTAGGGAGCTGGCCGCAAAAGCGCAGGATGGCTTCAGGCCCTGTTCTGGTTCCGGGGGGCAGGCTGAGCCTGTGGTTAATTCTTCTTCCTGATGGGAAAATAGAGTGACCTGTGCCTGTCCCTACACCAGGAGCTAGTCTCTCATTGGTTCCAAGTCTTCCCGTTCATCCTCAGGACAAATTGCAACCTGTACGGAACAGGAGGTTAAAGGTGCTGATGCTCCAAGTAGGGAGATTGCTAGTAAATTGGCTGGAATGGCGAACCCGAGCACAAGGAGATGAGAAATGAGGTGCGTTTTAGAAACCTTTCCCCATCACACGGTGTACCATCTTTTTGTTTTCTCATGCATGTTTTCGATGTAGCAAGATGCCCTTGAACCTGGAGATTTGGGACCCATGCGATGGGTACCACGCAGTATTACTTTAAAGGGTCTGTGTTTGCTCACCCAACCTCACCAAACCTCTCAGCCCCAAGAGTGTCCACCCTTATGTCTCATCCAGCTGTGGGTCTAGATATGGTCAATCCAGGTTGCATCACAGCCCCTGAACGCATTGTGTAAGAATTTCGCTCTCTTTCACTGTCTTTGTTTCATGGGTTTTTCAAAGTAATTTATTTTTATAATGGGGTTTAGCTGCTTTTCACTGCTGTGTTTATGCCGCTTTACACCCACTTGACACACTAACAGAGAGATATCAATACATAGGTTTTAAGATTATTACTAGTCAGATATATTCTTGTGCGGTGAATGGGGCGTGTTGAGACCAGTTCTCTGAGCAAGGAGTAGGTCTTGTCTATTACATATTGGGTTTATGGAACGGTATCTGAGCTAATTTGAAACCCTTGTTTTATGTATCACCCCACCTCACCTTTCCCGTTAAGCAGCCATAGTGTGTTTTCTGCATGTGTGACTCCGTTCTGTTTTGTAATTCAGTTCAAGTGTAACGGTTTTTACATTCCCTCTATCAGTGATACCTTATGAGAAGTGTCCTTTTCTGTGTGACTTATTTCACTTAGAATCGTCGTACCTAAATCCACTCATCATGCTGCTACTAGCCTTATGACATTGATTTCATGGCTGAGTGATATTCCATTGTACATAAGGACCACAACTCCTTTATCCATTTTTCTCTTTCCTGGGATATTGAAGGTGGAATGAAGTGGAGGTCCTTGTCAACAGAGCAGCCCTAAACTTTGGGGTGCTTGTGTCTTGCTGATTTTTCATTTTCCCAATTTATACCCCCATGAGTGGAAGTGCCCTATGCTCTCTAAGCTGTGTTTTTTAGATAATTCAGGACACACCGTACTCTTCTCCAGAGTGGCTGTTGGCAATTTACATCCCACCCATCAGTGTAGCAAGGCTCCCATTTCTCCATGGCCTGTCCTGTATTTCTGATTTTGACACTTTTTTCAGCATGGCCCTTTTAACCGATGGGAAGCGAGACATCTTTGTAGCGCTGATTTGCCTTTCCAGGTTGCTTGGTTGGCCAAAAAGGGCGTATGCGTTTTTTCCTGAATATATTCAGGAAAAAACGCATACGCCCTTTTTGGCCAAGGGCATCATTGTCAACGTTTTGCCGCTTTTCATGTGCTTTAAAGGCGATTCGAATCTACCTCCTGAAATCTGTTTCCTGCAATTCTGCCTTGATTTCAAATCCTCTTCTTTGCCTTCCCTCAATATATTTGTGGACGAGAGTTATCATTTATAACTCTGCAGGTTTGTGAATTGCAGTGCCCTGAAGCTCCATTTTACAACTCGCTTTTTAGGGAGCTGGCCGCAAAAGCGCAGGATGGCTTCAGGCCCTGCTCTGGTTCCGGGGGGCAGGCTGAGCCTGTGGTTAATTCTTCTTCCTGATGGGAAAATAGAGTGACCTGTGCCTGTCCCTACACCAGGAGCTAGTCTCTCATTGGTTCCAAGTCTTCCCGTTCATCCTCAGGACAAATTGCAACCTGTACAGAACAGGAGGTTAAAGGTGCTGATGCTCCAAGTAGGGAGATTGCTAGTAAAGTGGCTGGAATGGCGAACCCGAGCACAAGGAGATGAGAAATGAGGTGCGTTTTAGAAACCTTTCCCCATCACACGGTGTACCATCTTCTGGGTTTCTCATGCATGTTTTCGATGTAGCAAGATGCCCTTGAACCTGGAGATTTGGGACCCATGCGATGGGTACCACGCAGTATTACTTTAAAGGGTCTGCGTTTGCTCACCCAACCTCACCAAACCTCTCAGCCCCAAGAGTGTCCACCCTTATGTCTCATCCAGCTGTGGGTCTAGATATGGTCAATCCAGGTTGCATCACAGCCCCTGGACGCATTGTGTAAGAATTTCGCTCTCTTTCACTGTCTTTGTTTCATGGGTATTTCGAAGTAATTTATTTTTATAATGGGGTTTAGCTGCCTTTCACTGCTGTGTTTATGCCGCTTTACACCCACTTGACACACTAACAGAGAGATATCAATACATAGGTTTTAAGATTATTACTAGTCAGATATATTCTTGTGCGGTGAATGGGGCGTGTTGAGACCAGTTCTCTGAGCAAGGAGTAGGTCTTGTCTATTACATATTGGGTTTATGGAACGGTATCTGAGCTAATTTGAAACCCTTGTTTTATGTATCACCCCACCTCACCTTTCCCGTTAAGCAGCCATAGTGTGTTTTCTGCATGTGTGACTCCGTTCTGTTTTGTAATTCAGTTCAAGTGTAACGGTTTTTACATTCCCTCTATCAGTGATACCTTATGAGAAGTGTCCTTTTCTGTGTGACTTATTTCACTTAGAATCGTCGTACCTAAATCCACTCATCATGCTGCTACTAGCCTTATGACATTAATTTCATGGCTGAGTGGTATTCCATTGTACATAAGGACCACAACTCCTTTATCCATTTTTCTCTTTCCTGGGATATTGAAGGTGGAATGAAGTGGAGGTCCTTGTCAACAGAGCAGCCCTAAACTTTGGGGTGCTTGTGTCTTGCTGATTTTTCATTTTCCCAATGTATACCCCCATGAGTGGAAGTGCCCTATGCTCTCTAAGCTTTGTTATTTAGACGTTTCAGGACTCACCGTACACTTCTCTAGAGTGGCTGTTGGCAATTTACATCCCACCCATCAGTGTAGCACGGCTCCCATTTCTCCATGGCCTGTCCTGCATTTCTGGTTTTGACACTTTTTTCAGCATGGCCCTTTTGACCGATGGGAAGCGAGTCTTCTTTGTGGCGCTGATTTGCCTTTCCAGGTTGCTTGGTTGGCCAAAAAGGGCGTATGCGTTTTTTCCTGAATATATTCAGGAAAAAACGCATACGCCCTTTTTGGCCAAGGGCATCATTGTCAACGTTTTGCCGCTTTTCATGTGCTTTAAAGGCGATTCGAATCTACCTCCTGAAATCTGTTTCCTGCAATTCTGCCTTGATTTCAAATCCTCTTCTTTGCCTTCCCTCAATATATTTGTGGACGAGAGTTATCATTTATAACTCTGCAGGTTTGTGAATTGCAGTGCCCTGAAGCTCCATTTTACAACTCGCTTTTTAGGGAGCTGGCCGCAAAAGCGCAGGATGGCTTCAGGCCCTGTTCTGGTTCCGGGGGGCAGGCTGAGCCTGTGGTTAATTCTTCTTCCTGATGGGAAAATAGAGTGACCTGTGCCTGTCCCTACACCAAGAGCTAGTCTCTCATTGGTTCCAAGTCTTCCCGTTCATCCTCAGGACAAATTGCAACCTGTACGGAACAGGAGGTTAAAGGTGCTGATGCTCCAAGTAGGGAGATTGCTAGTAAAGGGGCTGGAATGGCGAACCCGAGCACAAGGAGATGAGAAATGAGGTGCGTTTTAGAAACCTTTCCCCATCACACGGTGTACCATCTTCTGGGTTTCTCATGCATGTTTTCGATGTAGCAAGATGCCCTTGAACCTGGAGATTTGGGACCCATGCGATGGGTACCACGCAGTATTACTTTAAAGGGTCTGCGTTTGCTCACCCAACCTCACCAAACCTCTCAGCCCCAAGAGCGTCCACCCTTATGTCTCATCCAGCTGTGGGTCTAGATATGGTCAATCCAGGTTGCATCACAGCCCCTGAACGCATTGTGTAAGAATTTCGCTCTATTTCACTGTCTTTGTTTCATGGGTATTTCGAAGTAATTTATTTTTATAATGGGGTTTAGCTGCTTTTCACTGCTGTGTTTATGCCGCTTTACACCCACTTGACACACTAACAGAGAGATATCAATACATAGGTTTTAAGATTATTACTAGTCAGATATATTCTTGTGCGGTGAATGGGGCGTGTTGAGACCAGTTCTCTGAGCAAGGAGTAGGTCTTGTCTATTACATATTGGGTTTATGGAACGGTATCTGAGCTAATTTGAAACCCTTGTTTTATGTATCACCCCACCTCACCTTTCCCGTTAAGCAGCCATAGTGTGTTTTCTGCATGTGTGACTCCGTTCTGTTTTGTAATTCAGTTCAAGTGTAACGGTTTTTACATTCCCTCTATCAGTGATACCTTATGAGAAGTGTCCTTTTCTGTGTGACTTATTTCACTTAGAATCGTCGTACCTAAATCCACTCATCATGCTGCTACTAGCCTTATGACATTAATTTCATGGCTGAGTGGTATTCCATTGTACATAAGGACCACAACTCCTTTATCAATTTTTCTCTTTCCTGGGATATTGAAGGTGGAATGAAGTGGAGGTCCTTGTCAACAGAGCAGCCCTAAACTTTGGGGTGCTTGTGTCTTGCTGATTTTTAATTTTCCCAATGTATACCCCCATGAGTGGAAGTGCCCTATGCTCTCTAAGCTTTGTTATTTAGACGTTTCAGGACTCACCGTACACTTCTCCAGAGTGTCTGTTGGCAATTTACATCCCGCCCATCAGTGTAGCACGGCTCCCATTTCTCCATGGCCTGTCCTGCATTTCTGGTTTTGACACTTTTTTCAGCATGGCCCTTTTAACCGATGGGAAGCGAGTCTTCTTTGTGGCGCTGATTTGCCTTTCCAGGTTGCTTGGTTGGCCAAAAAGGGCGTATGCGTTTTTTCCTGAATATATTCAGGAAAAAACGCATACGCCCTTTTTGGCCAAGGGCATCATTGTCAACGTTTTGCCGCTTTTCATGTGCTTTAAAGGCGATTCGAATCTACCTCCTGAAATCTGTTTCCTGCAATTCTGCCTTGATTTCAAATCCTCTTCTTTGCCTTCCCTCAATATATTTGTGGACGAGAGTTATCATTTATAACTCTGCAGGTTTGTGAATTGCAGTGCCCTGAAGCTCCATTTTACAACTCGCTTTTTAGGGAGCTGGCCGCAAAAGCGCAGGATGGCTTCAGGCCCTGCTCTGGTTCCGGGGGGCAGGCTGAGCCTGTGGTTAATTCTTCTTCCTGATGGGAAAATAGAGTGACCTGTGCCTGTCACTACACCAAGAGCTAGTCTCTCATTGGTTCCAAGTCTTCCCGTTCATCCTCAGGACAAATTGCAACCTGTACGGAACAGGAGGTTAAAGGTGCTGATGCTCCAAGTAGGGAGATTGTTAGTAAAGCGGCTGGAATGGCGAACCCGGGCAGAAGGAGAAGAGAAATGAGGTGCGTTTTAGAAACCTTTCCCCATCACATGGTGTACCATCTTTTTGTTTTCTCATGCATGTTTTCGATGTAGGAAGATGCCCTTGAACCTGGAGATTTGGGACCCATGCGATGGGTACCACGCAGTATTACTTTAAAGGGTCTGCGTTTGCTCACCCAACCTCACCAAACCTCTCAGCCCCAAGAGTGTCCACCCTTATGTCTCATCCAGCTGTGGGTCTAGATATGGTCAATCCAGGTTGCATCACAGCCCCTGAACGCATTGTGTAAGAATTTCGCTCTCTTTCACTGTCTTTGTTTCATGGGTTTTTCAAAGTAATTTATTTTTATAATGGGGTTTAGCTGCTTTTCACTGCTGTGTTTATGCCGCTTTACACCCACTTGACACACTAACAGAGAGATATCAATACATAGGTTTTAAGATTATTACTAGTCAGATATATTCTTGTGCGGTGAATAGGGCGTGTTGAGTCCAGTTCTCTGAGCAAGGAGTAGGTCTTGTCTATTACATATTGGTTTTATGGAACGGTATCTGAGCTAATTTGAAACCCTTGTTTTATGTATCACCCCACCTCACCTTTCCCGTTAAGCAGCCATAGTGTGTTTTCTGCATGTGTGACTCTGTTCTGTTTTGTAATTCAGTTCAAGTGTAACGGTTTTGACATTCCCTCTATAAGTGATACATTATGAGAAGTGTCCTTTTCTGTGTGACTTATTTCACTTAGAATCGTCGTACCTAAATCCACTCATCATGCTGCTACTAGCCTTATGACATTGATTTCATGGCTGAGTGATATTCCATTGTATATAAGGACCACAACTTCTTTATCCATTTTTCTCTTTCCTGGGATATTGAAGGTGGAATGAAGTGGAGGTCCTTGTCAAGAGAGCAGCCCTAAACTTTGGGGTGCTTGTGTCTTGCTGATTTTTAATTTTCCCAATGTATACCCCCATGAGTGGAAGTGCCCTATGCTCTCTAAGCTTTGCTTTTTAGACGTTTCAGGACTCACCGTACACTTCTCCAGAGTGGCTGTTGGCAATTTACATCCCGCCCATCAGTGTAGCACGGCTCCCATTTCTCCATGGCCTTTCCTGTATTTCTGGTTTTGACACTTTTTTCAGCATGGCCCTTTTAACCGATGGGAAGCGAGACTTCTTTGTAGCGCTGATTTGCCTTTCCAGGTTGCTTGGTTGGCCAAAAAGGGCGTATGCGTTTTTTCCTGAATATATTCAGGAAAAAACGCATACGCCCTTTTTGGCCAAGGGCATCATTGTCAACGTTTTGGCGCTTTTCATGTGCTTTAAAGGCGATTCGAATCTACCTCCTGAAATCTGTTTCCTGCAATTCTGCCTTGATTTCAAATCCTCTTCTTTGCCTTCCCTCAATATATTTGTGGACGAGAGTTATCATTTATAACTCTGCAGGTTTGTGAATTGCAGTGCCCTGAAGCTCCATTTTACAACTCGCTTTTTAGGGAGCTGGCCGCAAAAGCGCAGGATGGCTTCAGGCCCTGTTCTGGTTCCGGGGGGCAGGCTGAGCCTGTGGTTAATTCTTCTTCCTGATGGGAAAATAGAGTGACCTGTGCCTGTCCCTACACCAAGAGCTAGTCTCTCATTGGTTCCAAGTCTTCCCGTTCATCCTCAGGACAAATTGCAACCTGTACGGAACAGGAGGTTAAAGGTGCTGATGCTCCAAGTAGGGAGATTGCTAGTAAAGTGGCTGGAATGGCGAACCCGAGCACAAGGAGATGAGAAATGAGGTGCGTTTTAGAAACCTTTCCCCATCACACGGTGTACCATCTTCTGGGTTTCTCATGCATGTTTTCGATGTAGCAAGATGCCCTTGAACCTGGAGATTTGGGACCCATGCGATGGGTACCACGCAGTATTACTTTAAAGGGTCTGCGTTTGCTCACCCAACCTCACCAAACCTCTCAGCCCCAAGAGTGTCCACCCTTATGTCTCATCCAGCTGTGGGTCTAGATATGGTCAATCCAGGTTGCATCACAGCCCCTGGACGCATTGTGTAAGAATTTCGCTCTCTTTCACTGTCTTTGTTTCATGGGTATTTCGAAGTAATTTATTTTTATAATGGGGTTTAGCTGCTTTTCACTGCTGTGTTTATGCCGCTTTACACCCACTTGACACACTAACAGAGAGATATCAATACATAGGTTTTAAGATTATTACTAGTCAGATATATTCTTGTGCGGTGAATGGGGCGTGTTGAGACCAGTTCTCTGAGCAAGGAGTAGGTCTTGTCTATTACATATTGGGTTTATGGAACGGTATCTGAGCTAATTTGAAACCCTTGTTTTATGTATCACCCCACCTCACCTTTCCCGTTAAGCAGCCATAGTGTGTTTTCTGCATGTGTGACTCCGTTCTGTTTTGTAATTCAGTTCAAGTGTAACGGTTTTTACATTCCCTCTATCAGTGATACCTTATGAGAAGTGTCCTTTTCTGTGTGACTTATTTCACTTAGAATCGTCGTACCTAAATCCACTCATCATGCTGCTACTAGCCTTATGACATTAATTTCATGGCTGAGTTGTATTCCATTGTACATAAGGACCACAACTCCTTTATCAATTTTTCTCTTTCCTGGGATATTGAAGGTGGAATGAAGTGGAGGTCCTTGTCAACAGAGCAGCCCTAAACTTTGGGGTGCTTGTGTCTTGCTGATTTTTCATTTTCCCAATGTATACCCCCATGAGTGGAAGTGCCCTATGCTCTCTAAGCTTTGCTTTTTAGACGTTTCAGGACTCACCGTACACTTCTCCAGAGTGGCTGTTGGCAATTTACATCCCGCCCATCAGTGTAGCACGGCTCCCATTTCTCCATGGCCTGTCCTGCATTTCTGGTTTTGACACTTTTTTCAGCATGGCCCTTTTGACCGATGGGAAGCGAGTCTTCTTTGTGGCGCTGATTTGCCTTTCCAGGTTGCTTGGTTGGCCAAAAAGGGCGTATGCGTTTTTTCCTGAATATATTCAGGAAAAAACGCATACGCCCTTTTTGGCCAAGGGCATCATTGTCAACGTTTTGGCGCTTTTCATGTGCTTTAAAGGCGATTCGAATCTACCTCCTGAAATCTGTTTCCTGCAATTCTGCCTTGATTTCAAATCCTCTTCTTTGCCTTCCCTCAATATATTTGTGGACGAGAGTTATCATTTATAACTCTGCAGGTTTGTGAATTGCAGTGCCCTGAAGCTCCATTTTACAACTCGCTTTTTAGGGAGCTGGCCGCAAAAGCGCAGGATGGCTTCAGGCCCTGTTCTGGTTCCGGGGGGCAGGCTGAGCCTGTGGTTAATTCTTCTTCCTGATGGGAAAATAGAGTGACCTGTGCCTGTCCCTACACCAAGAGCTAGTCTCTCATTGGTTCCAAGTCTTCCCGTTCATCCTCAGGACAAATTGCAACCTGTACGGAACAGGAGGTTAAAGGTGCTGATGCTCCAAGTAGGGAGATTGCTAGTAAAGTGGCTGGAATGGCGAACCCGAGCACAAGGAGATGAGAAATGAGGTGCGTTTTAGAAACCTTTCCCCATCACACGGTGTACCATCTTCTGGGTTTCTCATGCATGTTTTCGATGTAGCAAGATGCCCTTGAACCTGGAGATTTGGGACCCATGCGATGGGTACCACGCAGTATTACTTTAAAGGGTCTGCGTTTGCTCACCCAACCTCACCAAACCTCTCAGCCCCAAGAGCGTCCACCCTTATGTCTCATCCAGCTGTGGGTCTAGATATGGTCAATCCAGGTTGCATCACAGCCCCTGAACGCATTGTGTAAGAATTTCGCTCTATTTCACTGTCTTTGTTTCATGGGTATTTCGAAGTAATTTATTTTTATAATGGGGTTTAGCTGCTTTTCACTGCTGTGTTTATGCCGCTTTACACCCACTTGACACACTAACAGAGAGATATCAATACATAGGTTTTAAGATTATTACTAGTCAGATATATTCTTGTGCGGTGAATGGGGCGTGTTGAGACCAGTTCTCTGAGCAAGGAGTAGGTCTTGTCTATTACATATTGTGTTTATGGAACGGTATCTGAGCTAATTTGAAACCCTTGTTTTATGTATCACCCCACCTCACCTTTCCCGTTAAGCAGCCATAGTGTGTTTTCTGCATGTGTGACTCCGTTCTGTTTTGTAATTCAGTTCAAGTGTAACGGTTTTTACATTCCCTCTATCAGTGATACCTTATGAGAAGTGTCCTTTTCTGTGTGACTTATTTCACTTAGAATCGTCGTACCTAAATCCACTCATCATGCTGCTACTAGCCTTATGACATTAATTTCATGGCTGAGTGGTATTCCATTGTACATAAGGACCACAACTCCTTTATCAATTTTTCTCTTTCCTGGGATATTGAAGGTGGAATGAAGTGGAGGTCCTTGTCAACAGAGCAGCCCTAAACTTTGGGGTGCTTGTGTCTTGCTGATTTTTAATTTTCCCAATGTATACCCCCATGAGTGGAAGTGCCCTATGCTCTCTAAGCTTTGTTATTTAGACGTTTCAGGACTCACCGTACACTTCTCCAGAGTGTCTGTTGGCAATTTACATCCCGCCCATCAGTGTAGCACGGCTCCCATTTCTCCATGGCCTGTCCTGCATTTCTGGTTTTGACACTTTTTTCAGCATGGCCCTTTTAACCGATGGGAAGCGAGTCTTCTTTGTGGCGCTGATTTGCCTTTCCAGGTTGCTTGGTTGGCCAAAAAGGGCGTATGCGTTTTTTCCTGAATATATTCAGGAAAAAACGCATACGCCCTTTTTGGCCAAGGGCATCATTGTCAACGTTTTGCCGCTTTTCATGTGCTTTACAGGCGATTCGAATCTACCTCCTGAAATCTGTTTCCTGCAATTCTGCCTTGATTTCAAATCCTCTTCTTTGCCTTCCCTCAATATATTTGTGGACGAGAGTTATCATTTATAACTCTGCAGGTTTGTGAATTGCAGTGCCCTGAAGCTCCATTTTACAACTCGCTTTTTAGGGAGCTGGCCGCAAAAGCGCAGGATGGCTTCAGGCCCTGCTCTGGTTCCGGGGGGCAGGCTGAGCCTGTGGTTAATTCTTCTTCCTGATGGGAAAATAGAGTGACCTGTGCCTGTCCCTACACCAAGAGCTAGTCTCTCATTGGTTCCAAGTCTTCCCGTTCATCCTCAGGACAAATTGCAACCTGTACGGAACAGGAGGTTAAAGGTGCTGATGCTCCAAGTAGGGAGATTGTTAGTAAAGCGGCTGGAATGGCGAACCCGGGCACAAGGAGAAGAGAAATGAGGTGCGTTTTAGAAACCTTTCCCCATCACATGGTGTACCATCTTTTTGTTTTCTCATGCATGTTTTCGATGTAGGAAGATGCCCTTGAACCTGGAGATTTGGGACCCATGCGATGGGTACCACGCAGTATTACTTTAAAGGGTCTGCGTTTGCTCACCCAACCTCACCAAACCTCTCAGCCCCAAGAGTGTCCACCCTTATGTCTCATCCAGCTGTGGGTCTAGATATGGTCAATCCAGGTTGCATCACAGCCCCTGAACGCATTGTGTAAGAATTTCTCTCTCTTCCACTGTCTTTGTTTCATGGGTTTGTAAAAGTAATTTATTTTTATAATGGGGTTTAGCTGCTTTTCACTGCTGTGTTTATGCCGCTTTACACCCACTTGACACACTAACAGAGAGATATCAATACATAGGTTTTAAGATTATTACTAGTCAGATATATTCTTGTGCGGTGAATAGGGCGTGTTGAGTCCAGTTCTCTGAGCAAGGAGTAGGTCTTGTCTATTACATATTGGTTTTATGGAACGGTATCTGAGCTAATTTGAAACCCTTGTTTTATGTATCACCCCACCTCACCTTTCCCGTTAAGCAGCCATAGTGTGTTTTCTGCATGTGTGACTCTGTTCTGTTTTGTAATTCAGTTCAAGTGTAACGGTTTTTACATTCCCTCTATAAGTGATACATTATGAGAAGTGTCCTTTTCTGTGTGACTTATTTCACTTAGAATCGTCGTACCTAAATCCACTCATCATGCTGCTACTAGCCTTATGACATTGATTTCATGGCTGAGTGATATTCCATTGTATATAAGGACCACAACTTCTTTATCCATTTTTCTCTTTCCTGGGATATTGAAGGTGGAATGAAGTGGAGGTCCTTGTCAAGAGAGCAGCCCTAAACTTTGGGGTGCTTGTGTCTTGCTGATTTTTAATTTTCCCAATGTATACCCCCATGAGTGGAAGTGCCCTATGCTCTCTAATCTTTGCTTTTTAGACGTTTCAGGACTCACCGTACACTTCTCCAGAGTGGCTGTTGGCAATTTACATCCCGCCCATCAGTGTAGCACGGCTCCCATTTCTCCATGGCCTTTCCTGTATTTCTGGTTTTGACACTTTTTTCAGCATGGCCCTTTTAACCGATGGGAAGCGAGACTTCTTTGTAGCGCTGATTTGCCTTTCCAGGTTGCTTGGTTGGCCAAAAAGGGCGTATGCGTTTTTTCCTGAATATATTCAGGAAAAAACGCATACGCCCTTTTTGGCCAAGGGCATCATTGTCAACGTTTTGCCGCTTTTCATGTGCTTTAAAGGCGATTCGAATCTACCTCCTGAAATCTGTTTCCTGCAATTCTGCCTTGATTTCAAATCCTCTTCTTTGCCTTCCCTCAATATATTTGTGGACGAGAGTTATCATTTATAACTCTGCAGGTTTGTGAATTGCAGTGCCCTGAAGCTCCATTTTACAACTCGCTTTTTAGGGAGCTGGCCGCAAAAGCGCAGGATGGCTTCAGGCCCTGTTCTGGTTCCGGGGGGCAGGCTGAGCCTGTGGTTAATTCTTCTTCCTGATGGGAAAATAGAGTGACCTGTGCCTGTCCCTACACCAGGAGCTAGTCTCTCATTGGTTCCAAGTCTTCCCGTTCATCCTCAGGACAAATTGCAACCTGTACGGAACAGGAGGTTAAAGGTGCTGATGCTCCAAGTAGGGAGATTGCTAGTAAAGTGGCTGGAATGGCGAACCCGAGCACAAGGAGATGAGAAATGAGGTGCGTTTTAGAAACCTTTCCCCATCACACGGTGTACCATCTTCTGGGTTTCTCATGCATGTTTTCGATGTAGCAAGATGCCCTTGAACCTGGAGATTTGGGACCCATGCGATGGGTACCACGCAGTATTACTTTAAAGGGTCTGCGTTTGCTCACCCAACCTCACCAAACCTCTCAGCCCCAAGAGTGTCCACCCTTATGTCTCATCCAGCTGTGGGTCTAGATATGGTCAATCCAGGTTGCATCACAGCCCCTGAACGCATTGTGTAAGAATTTCGCTCTCTTTCACTGTCTTTGTTTCATGGGTTTTTCAAAGTAATTTATTTTTATAATGGGGTTTAGCTGCTTTTCACTGCTGTGTTTATGCTGCTTTACACCCACTTGACACACTAACAGAGAGATATCAATACATAGGTTTTAAGATTATTACTAGTCAGATATATTCTTGTGCGGTGAATGGGGCGTGTTGAGACCAGTTCTCTGAGCAAGGAGTAGGTCTTGTCTATTACATATTGGGTTTATGGAACGGTATCTGAGCTAATTTGAAACCCTTGTTTTATGTATCACCCCACCTCACCTTTCCCGTTAAGCAGCCATAGTGTGTTTTCTGCATGTGTGACTCCGTTCTGTTTTGTAATTCAGTTCAAGTGTAACGGTTTTTACATTCCCTCTATCAGTGATACCTTATGAGAAGTGTCCTTTTCTGTGTGACTTATTTCACTTAGAATCGTCGTACCTAAATCCACTCATCATGCTGCTACTAGCCTTATGACATTAATTTCATGGCTGAGTGGTATTCCATTGTACATAAGGACCACAACTCCTTTATCAATTTTTCTCTTTCCTGGGATATTGAAGGTGGAATGAAGTGGAGGTCCTTGTCAACAGAGCAGCCCTAAACTTTGGGGTGCTTGTGTCTTGCTGATTTTTCATTTTCCCAATGTATACCCCCATGAGTGGAAGTGCCCTATGCTCTCTAAGCTTTGTTATTTAGACGTTTCAGGACTCACCGTACACTTCTCCAGAGTGTCTGTTGGCAATTTACATCCCGCCCATCAGTGTAGCACGGCTCCCATTTCTCCATGGCCTGTCCTGCATTTCTGGTTTTGACACTTTTTTCAGCATGGCCCTTTTGACCGATGGGAAGCGCGTCTTCTTTGTGGCGCTGATTTGCTTTCCAGGTTGCTTGGTTGGCCAAAAAGGGCGTATGCGTTTTTTCCTGAATATATTCAGGAAAAAACGCATACGCCCTTTTTGGCCAAGGGCATCATTGTCAACGTTTTGCCGCTTTTCATGTGCTTTACAGGCGATTCGAATCTACCTCCTGAAATCTGTTTCCTGCAATTCTGCCTTGATTTCAAATCCTCTTCTTTGCCTTCCCTCAATATATTTGTGGACGAGAGTTATCATTTATAACTCTGCAGGTTTGTGAATTGCAGTGCCCTGAAGCTCCATTTTACAACTCGCTTTTTAGGGAGCTGGCCGCAAAAGCGCAGGATGGCTTCAGGCCCTGCTCTGGTTCCGGGGGGCAGGCTGAGCCTGTGGTTAATTCTTCTTCCTGATGGGAAAATAGAGTGACCTGTGCCTGTCACTACACCAAGAGCTAGTCTCTCATTGGTTCCAAGTCTTCCCGTTCATCCTCAGGACAAATTGCAACCTGTACGGAACAGGAGGTTAAAGGTGCTGATGCTCCAAGTAGGGAGATTGTTAGTAAAGCGGCTGGAATGGCGAACCCGGGCACAAGGAGAAGAGAAATGAGGTGCGTTTTAGAAACCTTTCCCCATCACATGGTGTACCATCTTTTTGTTTTCTCATGCATGTTTTCGATGTAGGAAGATGCCCTTGAACCTGGAGATTTGGGACCCATGCGATGGGTACCACGCAGTATTACTTTAAAGGGTCTGCGTTTGCTCACCCAACCTCACCAAACCTCTCAGCCCCAAGAGTGTCCACCCTTATGTCTCATCCAGCTGTGGGTCTAGATATGGTCAATCCAGGTTGCATCACAGCCCCTGAACGCATTGTGTAAGAATTTCGCTCTCTTTCACTGTCTTTGTTTCATGGGTTTTTCAAAGTAATTTATTTTTATAATGGGGTTTAGCTGCTTTTCACTGCTGTGTTTATGCCGCTTTACACCCACTTGACACACTAACAGAGAGATATCAATACATAGGTTTTAAGATTATTACTAGTCAGATATATTCTTGTGCGGTGAATGGGGCGTGTTGAGACCAGTTCTCTGAGCAAGGAGTAGGTCTTGTCTATTACATATTGGGTTTATGGAACGGTATCTGAGCTAATTTGAAACCCTTGTTTTATGTATCACCCCACCTCACCTTTCCCGTTAAGCAGCCATAGTGTGTTTTCTGCATGTGTGACTCCGTTCTGTTTTGTAATTCAGTTCAAGTGTAACGGTTTTTACATTCCCTCTATCAGTGATACCTTATGAGAAGTGTCCTTTTCTGTGTGACTTATTTCACTTAGAATCGTCGTACCTAAATCCACTCATCATGCTGCTACTAGCCTTATGACATTAATTTCATGGCTGAGTTGTATTCCATTGTACATAAGGACCACAACTCCTTTATCAATTTTTCTCTTTCCTGGGATATTGAAGGTGGAATGAAGTGGAGGTCCTTGTCAACAGAGCAGCCCTAAACTTTGGGGTGCTTGTGTCTTGCTGATTTTTCATTTTCCCAATGTATACCCCCATGAGTGGAAGTGCCCTATGCTCTCTAAGCTTTGCTTTTTAGACGTTTCAGGACTCACCGTACACTTCTCCAGAGTGGCTGTTGGCAATTTACATCCCGCCCATCAGTGTAGCACGGCTCCCATTTCTCCATGGCCTGTCCTGCATTTCTGGTTTTGAGACTTTTTTCAGCATGGCCCTTTTGACCGATGGGAAGCGAGTCTTCTTTGTGGCGCTGATTTGCCTTTCCAGGTTGCTTGGTTGGCCAAAAAGGGCGTATGCGTTTTTTCCTGAATATATTCAGGAAAAAACGCATACGCCCTTTTTGGCCAAGGGCATCATTGTCAACGTTTTGCCGCTTTTCATGTGCTTTAAAGGCGATTCGAATCTACCTCCTGAAATCTGTTTCCTGCAATTCTGCCTTGATTTCAAATCCTCTTCTTTGCCTTCCCTCAATATATTTGTGGACGAGAGTTATCATTTATAACTCTGCAGGTTTGTGAATTGCAGTGCCCTGAAGCTCCATTTTACAACTCGCTTTTTAGGGAGCTGGCCGCAAAAGCGCAGGATGGCTTCAGGCCCTGCTCTGGTTCCGGGGGGCAGGCTGAGCCTGTGGTTAATTCTTCTTCCTGATGGGAAAATAGAGTGACCTGTGCCTGTCACTACACCAAGAGCTAGTCTCTCATTGGTTCCAAGTCTTCCCGTTCATCCTCAGGACAAATTGCAACCTGTACGGAACAGGAGGTTAAAGGTGCTGATGCTCCAAGTAGGGAGATTGCTAGTAAAGTGGCTGGAATGGCGAACCCGAGCACAAGGAGATGAGAAATGAGGTGCGTTTTAGAAACCTTTCCCCATCACACGGTGTACCATCTTCTGGGTTTCTCATGCATGTTTTCGATGTAGCAAGATGCCCTTGAACCTGGAGATTTGGGACCCATGCGATGGGTACCACGCAGTATTACTTTAAAGGGTCTGCGTTTGCTCACCCAACCTCACCAAACCTCTCAGCCCCAAGAGTGTCCACCCTTATGTCTCATCCAGCTGTGGGTCTAGATATGGTCAATCCAGGTTGCATCACAGCCCCTGGACGCATTGTGTAAGAATTTCGCTCTCTTTCACTGTCTTTGTTTCATGGGTATTTCGAAGTAATTTATTTTTATAATGGGGTTTAGCTGCCTTTCACTGCTGTGTTTATGCCGCTTTACACCCACTTGACACACTAACAGAGAGATATCAATACATAGGTTTTAAGATTATTAATAGTCAGATATATTCTTGTGCGGTGAATGGGGCGTGTTGAGACCAGTTCTCTGAGCAAGGAGTAGGTCTTGTCTATTACATATTGGGTTTATGGAACGGTATCTGAGCTAATTTGAAACCCTTGTTTTATGTATCACCCCACCTCACCTTTCCCGTTAAGCAGCCATAGTGTGTTTTCTGCATGTGTGACTCCGTTCTGTTTTGTAATTCAGTTCAAGTGTAACGGTTTTTACATTCCCTCTATCAGTGATACCTTATGAGAAGTGTCCTTTTCTGTGTGACTTATTTCACTTAGAATCGTCGTACCTAAATCCACTCATCATGCTGCTACTAGCCTTATGACATTAATTTCATGGCTGAGTTGTATTCCATTGTACATAAGGACCACAACTCCTTTATCAATTTTTCTCTTTCCTGGGATATTGAAGGTGGAATGAAGTGGAGGTCCTTGTCAACAGAGCAGCCCTAAACTTTGGGGTGCTTGTGTCTTGCTGATTTTTCATTTTCCCAATGTATACCCCCATGAGTGGAAGTGCCCTATGCTCTCTAAGCTTTGCTTTTTAGACGTTTCAGGACTCACCGTACACTTCTCCAGAGTGGCTGTTGGCAATTTACATCCCGCCCATCAGTGTAGCACGGCTCCCATTTCTCCATGGCCTTTCCTGCATTTCTGGTTTTGACACTTTTTTCAGCATGGCCCTTTTGACCGATGGGAAGCGAGTCTTCTTTGTGGCGCTGATTTGCCTTTCCAGGTTGCTTGGTTGGCCAAAAAGGGCGTATGCGTTTTTTCCTGAATATATTCAGGAAAAAACGCATACGCCCTTTTTGGCCAAGGGCATCATTGTCAACGTTTTGCCGCTTTTCATGTGCTTTAAAGGCGATTCGAATCTACCTCCTGAAATCTGTTTCCTGCAATTCTGCCTTGATTTCAAATCCTCTTCTTTGCCTTCCCTCAATATATTTGTGGACGAGAGTTATCATTTATAACTCTGCAGGTTTGTGAATTGCAGTGCCCTGAAGCTCCATTTTACAACTCGCTTTTTAGGGAGCTGGCCGCAAAAGCGCAGGATGGCTTCAGGCCCTGCTCTGGTTCCGGGGGGCAGGCTGAGCCTGTGGTTAATTCTTCTTCCTGATGGGAAAATAGAGTGACCTGTGCCTGTCACTACACCAAGAGCTAGTCTCTCATTGGTTCCAAGTCTTCCCGTTCATCCTCAGGACAAATTGCAACCTGTACGGAACAGGAGGTTAAAGGTGCTGATGCTCCAAGTAGGGAGATTGTTAGTAAAGCGGCTGGAATGGCGAACCCGGGCACAAGGAGAAGAGAAATGAGGTGCGTTTTAGAAACCTTTCCCCATCACACGGTGTACCATCTTCTGGGTTTCTCATGCATGTTTTCGATGTAGCAAGATGCCCTTGAACCTGGAGATTTGGGACCCATGCGATGGGTACCACGCAGTATTACTTTAAAGGGTCTGCATTTGCTCACCCAACCTCACCAAACCTCTCAGCCCCAAGAGTGTCCACCCTTATGTCTCATCCAGCTGTGGGTCTAGATATGGTCAATCCAGGTTGCATCACAGCCCCTGAACGCATTGTGTAAGAATTTCGCTCTCTTTCACTGTCTTTGTTTCATGGGTTTTTCAAAGTAATTTATTTTTATAATGGGGTTTAGCTGCTTTTCACTGCTGTGTTTATGCCGCTTTACACCCACTTGACACACTAACAGAGAGATATCAATACATAGGTTTTAAGATTATTACTAGTCAGATATATTCTTGTGCGGTGAATAGGGCGTGTTGAGTCCAGTTCTCTGAGCAAGGAGTAGGTCTTGTCTATTACATATTGGTTTTATGGAACGGTATCTGAGCTAATTTGAAACCCTTGTTTTATGTATCACCCCACCTCACCTTTCCCGTTAAGCAGCCATAGTGTGTTTTCTGCATGTGTGACTCTGTTCTGTTTTGTAATTCAGTTCAAGTGTAACGGTTTTGACATTCCCTCTATAAGTGATACATTATGAGAAGTGTCCTTTTCTGTGTGACTTATTTCACTTAGAATCGTCGTACCTAAATCCACTCATCATGCTGCTACTAGCCTTATGACATTGATTTCATGGCTGAGTGATATTCCATTGTATATAAGGACCACAACTTCTTTATCCATTTTTCTCTTTCCTGGGATATTGAAGGTGGAATGAAGTGGAGGTCCTTGTCAAGAGAGCAACCCTAAACTTTGGGGTGCTTGTGTCTTGCTGATTTTTAATTTTCCCAATGTATACCCCCATGAGTGGAAGTGCCCTATGCTCTCTAAGCTTTGCTTTTTAGACGTTTCAGGACTCACCGTACACTTCTCCAGAGTGGCTGTTGGCAATTTACATCCCGCCCATCAGTGTAGCACGGCTCCCATTTCTCCATGGCCTTTCCTGTATTTCTGGTTTTGACACTTTTTTCAGCATGGCCCTTTTAACCGATGGGAAGCGAGACTTCTTTGTAGCGCTGATTTGCCTTTCCAGGTTGCTTGGTTGGCCAAAAAGGGCGTATGCGTTTTTTCCTGAATATATTCAGGAAAAAACGCATACGCCCTTTTTGGCCAAGGGCATCATTGTCAACGTTTTGCCGCTTTTCATGTGCTTTAAAGGCGATTCGAATCTACCTCCTGAAATCTGTTTCCTGCAATTCTGCCTTGATTTCAAATCCTCTTCTTTGCCTTCCCTCAATATATTTGTGGACGAGAGTTATCATTTATAACTCTCCAGGTTTGTGAATTGCAGTGCCCTGAAGCTCCATTTTACAACTCGCTTTTTAGGGAGCTGGCCGCAAAAGCGCAGGATGGCTTCAGGCCCTGTTCTGGTTCCAGGGGGGAGGATGAGCCCGTGGTTAATTCTTCTTCCTGATGGGAAAATAGAGTGACCTGTGCCTGTCCCAACACCAAGAGCTAGTCTCTCACTGGTTCCCCGTCTTCCCGTTCATCCTCAGGACAAATTGCAACCTGTACGGAACAGGAGGTTAAAGGTGCTGATGCTCCAAGTAGGGAGATTATTAGTAAAGCGTCTGGAATGGTGAAGCCGGGCACAAGGAGAAGAGAAATGAGGTGCGTTTTAGAAACCTTTCCCCATCACATGGTGTACCATCTTTTTGTTTTCTCATGCATGTTTTCGATGTAGGAAGATGCCCTTGAACCTGGAGATTTGCGACCCATGCGATGGGTAACATGCAGTATTACTTTAAAGAGTCTGCGTTTGCTCACCCAACCTCACCAAACCTCTCAGCCCCAAGAGTGTCCACCCTTATGTCTCATCCAGCTGTGGGTCTAGATATGGTCAATCCAGGTTGCATCACAGCCCCTGAACGCATTGTGTAAGAATTTCTCTCTCTTTCACTGTCTTTGTTTCATGGGTTTGTAAAAGTAATTTATTTTTATAATGGGGTTTAGCTGCTTTTCACTGCTGTGTTTATGCCGCTTTACACCCACTTGACACACTAACAGAGAGATATCAATACATAGGTTTTAAGATTATTACTAGTCAGATATATTCTTGTGCGGTGAATAGGGCGTGTTGAGTCCAGTTCTCTGAGCAAGGAGTAGGTCTTGTCTATTACATATTGGGTTTATGGAACGGTATCTGAGCTAATTTGAAACCCTTGTTTTCTGTATCACCCCACCTCACCTTTCCCGTTAAGCAGCCATAGTGTGTTTTCTGCATGTGTGACTCTGTTCTCTTTTGTAATTCAGTTCAAGTGTAACGGTTTTTACATTCCCTCTATCAGTGAGACCTTATGAGAAGTGTCCTTTTCTGTGTGACTTATTTCACTTAGAATCGTCGTACCTAAATCCACTCATCATGCTGCTACTAGCCTTATGACATTGATTTCATGGCTGAGTGATATTGCATTGTACATAAGGACCACAACTTCTTTATCCATTTTTCTCTTTCCTGGGATATTGAAGGTGGAATGAAGTGGAGGTCCTTGTCAACAGAGCAGCCCTAAACTTTGGGGTGCTTGTGTCTTGCTGATTTTTCATTTTCCCAATTTATACCCCCATGAGTGGAAGTGCCCTATGCTCTCTAAGCTGTGTTTTTTAGATGTTTCAGGACACACCGTACACTTCTCCAGAGTGGCTGTTGGCAATTTACATCCCGCCCATCAGTGTAGCAAGGCTCCCTTTCCTCCCTGGCCTCTCCTGCTTTTCTTGTTTTACACTTTTTTAGGAAGGCCATTTTGACCGATGGGAAGTCAGACTTCTTTGTAGCGCTGAATTGCATTCCCGGCTTGCTTGGTTGGCCAAAAAGGGCCTATGGTTTTTTCCTGAATTCATTCAGAAAAAAACGCATATTCTCTTTTTGGCCAAGTGCATCATTGTCGACGTTTTGCTGCTTTTCATGTGCTTTAGTGGTGATTCGAATCTACCTCCTGAAATCTGTTTCCTGCAATTCTGCCTTGATTTCAAATCCTCTTCGTTGCCTTCCCTCAATATATTTGTGGACGAGAGTTATCATTTATAATTCTGCAGGTTTGTGAATTGCAGTGCCCCTGTGCTCCATTTGTCAACTCGCTTTTTTGGGAGCTTTCCGCAGAACCGCTCGTTTGCTTCTGGCCCTACTCTGGTTCCCGGTGGCAGGCTAAGCCTTTGCTTAATTCTTCTTCCTGACTGGAAAGTAGAGTGACATGTGCCTCTCCGAACATCTAGGGCTTGGCTCTCCTTGTTTCTCCTCCTTCCCCTTCTTCCTTTGGACAAATTCCGATTTCTGTGCAACTGGATGTTGAAGGTGCTGACATCCTCTAGTGGGGAGATTTTAAGGAAAAAGGCTGGAGGGGTGAACCCAACAACCAGGAAATTAGGCGTTTTGGTGCCGTTTCCAAAATCTTCCTGATCCAACCGTGTTCCATCTTCCTGGTGTCACAGGCATGTTTTAGCTGTAGGAAAGGTCCCGTGTATGTAAGGAGAACACAAGGGATTTTTCCAAATCAGTGTCTCCCCGAACTCCAATCTGGGGAATTTTTAAGCTACTGGTACATGTGTGTTCATTAAGGGACTTGGGCCGTAGGCAGAGTCCGAACTTTAGATGATTGAAGTCTTCAGGTTCAGAAACGCTCACCATCGGCCTCCTTTAGTTTCCATTTTATCTGTAGTTGATAGATGATGTCGATATAGATATCTATTGTTTTTCAGATTATTTCCCCTCAGGGGTCATTACAAAATATTGAGTATAGTTCCCTGTGCTATACAGTAGTTCCTTGTTGATGATATATTTTATACATAGCAGTGTGTATATGTTAATCTGAAACTGTTAATTTATCCCTCCTCCCACCTTTCCCCTTTGCTAATAAAAAATATAAGATTTTATACTTCTCAGAAATCTAGGAGCTGAAAGAGAGGTATCATTTTCAATGGAAAATCATTCAAAACAAGGTTGAAACTTCAACCAAGATTATTAGATGTACATCCTTGGAAAGAAATCACTGCATTTCTCTACTCTTGACCTGACAAATAAGACAATCCCCTCCACTGAACTTGCTTATAATAAAGTGATGGAAATATCAAATGGAAGTGTTAGAAACATCTTATTTTACACGAGCCTTATACACTGCTCTATGTTAATTACAGTTTGGCTCACACATCTGTTCATTGAAGTTACAATGTTCTCAAATTCTGTTACTGATCCTGCAGAGTGGGCCCCAACAAGGGTCTCCCTGCCCAGTGTCATTGGAGCCAACAGATCGAGACTGACTTTGGTTCAGAAGCAAAGGAAAACTTTATATTTTGATCAGAGAATGGAGAGGTGAGAGTGTGTGCTCCCCTGCGGGTTGTGGGCCGGGCTGCTGTGTAGGGATCCTGTCAGCATCAGCGGGAGGGAGGGGGCGGAGCTCTCAAGGGCCAGGTTGGCTGCAGCTCAGGCTCTATGTCGCAGAGTCTGCACGGGGCCCCACGAGCTGAGGTGTCGGCCCAGCCATTTTGCACGAGGAAATCGGGTCTGAAGTGTCGGGTGTGGGACCTCTGCATGTGGAAACCTAGGAGCAAGTGAAATTAGACAAAGCACAAAGGAAAAAATGGTTAGACTTTATTTTATTGCCCAGATTCTATTTTTATCTCCCAGGAATTTTTAATGGGCTTTGCCAGTGACAAAGCCCTCCTCTGCCTTTTGTCCCATTCCTCATTCTTGGGGCGCTGAGGGTGCAGACACGTCTTCTGTAAATGCTTCATGCTGAGTTGGGTGTCCTCATACCCGGGGGGAGGGGCAGGACTTCTCCCCAGCAGCCTCCAGGTGAGGTTGATTGTCCGCAGGCCTCCTCCCTCACTGCTCGTCTGCCTGAGCACCAGCATTGGAAGTTTTATAGATTCTAATGACCTTTAAGGGTCCAGGAAAGAGATGTGCAGAGACGCTGGGGGGGTGGGCGGTTTTACCCTGCTCCACATTGGTTCGGCCCCCTTAGGCTGACGGTTTCTGCCAGCCTAGATGCTCTGACCAGTAGTCTGTGCTTTCTTCAGTTAGGCCACTGAATTAACGTACAAACAGCACCAGGTGTCAGAGCCCTGCTTGCTCAACTCCCAGACAGTCCAGGGCCGGTGGTGATCCAGGACCATGACGGCCACTCAGTCAACGGCCTTTTGAAGTAGCCAGGAGTACAGCCGGTCTCATTGGCCGCCGTCACTGCGGTGTCTGTAGGCTTTTCTATGGTGGCAGCGTTATTTACGGTTCCCCTGCCAAGTTTATTAGCTCCGCTCTGGGTGCAGTAAGTCCTGTAAGCAATAGTCTGCTCTTTTGGGGCACACTCTTGTTGTTTTCTGAGAGAAGCTCCAGGTCAAGTGATGGTCACACGAGTCGTCATGGGGGCCCATTGCCCCAGGTTGTCTCTCTGGAGGTTGGTGTTGGAGGGCCTCCTCACTCGAGGTCATTGTGCCCACGGAGCAATCCCTGCAACTTCAGGGCATGGTGGGTGGTTAGGATCACCAAGTGGCGTCCTTTTCCCTTAGGAGGGAGCTGGCCTTGTGGGCTGCTGATTTCCAGGTTTTTAGATACCCCCAGTATCCTGGTCGGATGGGGTGGCTGGCCAATGCCTGGAGGGCATTCTTGCATTGTTCCATTTCAAGTGGTCCCAGTTTTTGCACTAATACTCCAAGGGCGATTCGCCTTGGACCAGGAATGTAAAGGTCAAAGGGTTTAGCTAACTTAGGGAGGTCCAGGGCCAGGGTCTGAATTGACTGCTCTTTCCATTCTTGAAAGGCCGCTTCTGGATTCTATTCAAAAGGATCATCATCTTTTCCTTTCAGTGTTTCATATAGAGGCCCAGCTATTAGACTGTAGTTAGGGATCCAGATGCAGCAAACCCCGGTCTCCCCAGGAACCCCTAAGCTGTCTTCTAGTTTCAGGAAAGGTGAGGCTGCAAATGGCTTCTTCCCTTTCCTGGGGTGGGCTTCTCCGACCTTCTGTGCGAATGAAGCCCAGGAAGGCCACCTTAGTTTGTGATATTTGAGCCTTTTCCTTGGACACCTTCTATCTTTCATTGGCTAGGTAGTTCAGAGGCCTCCTTAGTCGGGCTGGTGATCAGAATGTCATCTGCATATTGAAGGAGGGTTCCCTTCTCCAGAGGTAGATCTTTTAGGTCTTTAGCTAACGTTTCCCCAAAGATGGTGTGGGAATTTTTGAACCCCTGGGGCAGGACGGCCCAGCAGTATTGTTTTTGTTGTAGGTTGAGTCCTGCCACTCACAGCCAAAATTTCTTGTGACTCTGGGACTAATGGAATACAGAAGAAGGCATCATTGAAGTCTAATACAGAATGCCATGTCCTGGTGGATGGTAGAATGACCAGCAGGGTGTAGGAATTAGGAACTACTAGATGTATATCCTCTGTGGCTTCACTGACTGTCCTGGCGTCCTCTACCAGGTCCCCAGCAGCCCACGGGGCTCTTGTGGTCAGGCCCCTCCCAGGATATGGAGCTCACCTGGGCAGGTACGCAGCAGCCCACGGGGCTCTCGTGGGCAGGCCCCTCCCTGGATATGGAGCTCCCGTGGACAGGTACCCCGGCAGGGCTGGGCACACAGGAACCGTGCACGTAGCCCTCATTGCAGAGCACCCCCAGCACCCCTGTCACTCAGAGCTGACACAGAGCACCTCAGAGCAGAGCTTGAACTAACAAACAGCAGCTCCAACAGGTCTGTGACCCTAGGCTTCACTCTGTGCGGCCTCCCTCTGCCTGGTCTTCCAGGGGCTTCCACTGCAGCCGGGGCACCAGGCCTCTGTCTCCACCCACCACCCCTCCTCTCCCTGACTCCTGGGTTCCTCTCATTAGCAGAGGGTCTTCTTGAAGTTGTCTCCCACTCATGGACCAGATAAAATGATTCGAAAACAAGCCAGGGCTGCCGCCCCTTATCTATCCTGACTCTCGGGACCCTACACCTGTTCCTTGGATCTGGCCGGTGCAGCAAGGCCCATTTTCTGCAACTCTGAGCCCCTGAGGGGCGAGGATTGGCTGACCTGGGCAGCCTGACCCGGCCGGCCAGCCCTTCCCAGGTGTGCCTGGGTTGAGGTCAATATAAACACCCCTCCAGGCAGCAAAAGCCTCTGCAGCTGTGCCTGACGCCATATTCTCTGCCCCGTCAGCAGTCTCGGGGTTGGGCTGGTGGGAGGGAGTAGGGCCCACGGCTCTATGAGTGGCCCAGTGTGACTGGGGCTCTGCTGGACTTTCTGCAGGAGTTGCCGGGCTGCCACCTGCTAAAGAAGAGGATGTGTCACCCATACTTGCTGCTGGAATTTCTCCCCGGGCAGAGGTGAGGAAGGAAAAAAGCAGTGGGGGCCGGGACAGGAGGGGTACCTCAGGCAGGGAAATGGAAAGCTTCCAGACGAGCGCCCGGGGCCAGGACCATCCTGGCTGGCCTGCAGGCACCAAGTCGGCCTGCGTGCTGTCGCTGGTGTGACTCCAAGCCCCTTCCTCTAGTTTTTAAAGTCTTTGCACACATTCAGGTGTTTTACCTGGGAAGGGTGGGAAAAGTTCAGCAGCAGCTGGCCTGGGGCTCAGCTCACGTTTACTCAGAGACGCCTCCTCACGGTCCCCCAGCTTTGCAATGAGGACGCTCCTCGTGTGGGGGCTGCTGGCTGCATGGGAGATGATTCCCCACCTGTGACCAACTTCAGAATTGTTTACCCCTGGAGCAAGTGCCCTGATAGGGTTTTCCTCTGTATGACCAGTGGGTTCTGTTTTTTTTTTTTTTCTTTTTTGGTTCAAGGTAAGTTTTATTCCTCTTTTTGTATTTATGGATATAAGCATGGAAATAATTCATTCATATAAATACGTCTATGGGAAGGACAGAACTTTTTTTTTCTGTTTTATTTTTTTAAGTATTATTTATTTTTTAATTTTTGAATTTATTTTATTCATTTTTTTATACAGCAGGCTCTTATTGGTAACCTATTTTATACATATAAGTGTATATATGTCAATCCCAGGCTCGCAATTCATCCCACCACCACCACCCTGCCACTTTCCCCCCTTGGTGTCCATACATTTGTTCTCTACATCTGTGTCTCTATTTCTGCCTTGCAAACCGGTTCATCTTTACCATTTTTCTAGGTTCCACATGTATGCGTTAATATACGATATTTGTTTTTCTCTTTCTGACTTACTTCACTCTGTATGACAGTCTCTAGATCTATCCACGTCTCTACAAATGACCCAATTTCATTCCTTTTTATGGCTGAGTAATATTCCATTTTATATATGTAGCACATCTTTTCTGTTCGTCTGTCTATGGGCATTTAGGTTGCTTCCATGACCTGGCTATTGTAAACAGTGCTGCAATGAATATTGTGGTGAATATGTCTTTTTGAATTATGGTTTTCTCTGGGTATATGGCCAGTAGTGGGATTGCTGGGTCATATGGTAATTCTATTTTTAGTCTTTTAAGGAACCTCCATACTGTTCTCCATAGTGACTGTATCAATTTACATTCCCACAAATAGTGTAAGAGGGTTCCCTTTTCTCCACACCCTCTCCAGCATTTGTTGCTTGTAGATTTTCTGATGATGCCCATTCTAACTCGTGTGAGGTGATACCTCATTGTAGTTTTGGTTTATATTTCTCTAATAATTAGTGATGTTGAGCAGCTTTTCATGTGCTTCTTGGTCATCTGTATGTCTTCTTGGGACAAATGTCTATTTACGTCATCTGCCCATTTTTGGATTGGGTTGTTTGTTTTTTTACTGTTGAGCTGCATGAGCTGTTTATATACATTGGAGATTAATCCTTTGTCCATTGATTCGTTTGCAAATATTTTCTCCCATTGTGAGGGTTGTCTTTTCGTCTTGTTTGTAGTTTCCTTTGTTTTGCAAAAGCTTTTAGGTTTCATTTGCTCCCATATGTTTATTTTTTTTATTCCATTACTCTAGGAGGTGGATCAAAAAAGATCTTGCTGTGATTTATGTCAAAGAGTATGCTTCCTGTGTTTTCCTCTAAGAGTTTTATAGTGTCCGGTCTTACATTTCGGTCTCTAATCCATTTTGAGTTTATTTTTTGTGTATGGTGTTAGGGAGTGTTCTAATTTCATTCTTTTACATGTAGCTGTCCATTTTTCCCAGCACCACTTATTGAAGAGACTGTCTTTTCTCCTTTGTATACCCTTGCCTCCTTTGTCATAGATTAGTGGGCCATAGGTGTGTAGGTTTATCTCTGGGCTTTTTTTTTTTCTTTTACATCTTTATTGGAGTATAATTGCTTTACAATTGTGTGTTAGTTTCTGCTGTATAAAAAAGTGAATCAGCTGTGCGTATACATATAACACCATATCCCCTCCCTCTTGCACCTCCCTCTCACTCCCTTATCCCACCCTTTTAGGTGGTCACAAAGCACAGAGCTGATCTCCCTGTGCTATGTGGCTGCTTCCCAGTAGCTATCAATTTTACATTTGGTAGTGTATATATGTCCATACCACTCTCTCACTTTGTCCCAGCTTACCCTTCCCTCTCCCCATGTCCTCAAGTCCTTTCTCTACGTCTGTGTCCTTAATCCTTTCCTGCCCCTAGGTTCTTCATAAACTTTTTTTTTTAAGATTCCATATATATGTGTTAGCATATGGTATTTGTTTTTCTCTTTCTGACTTACTTCACTCTGTAGGACAGACTCTAGATCCATCCACCTCACTAAAAATAACTCAATTTCGTTTCTTTTTATGGCTGAATAATGTTCCATTGTATATATGTGCCACATCTTCTTTATCCATTTATCTGTTGATGGACACTTAGGTTGCTTCCATGTCCTGGCTATTGTAAATAGAGCTACAGTGAACATTGTGGTACATGACTCTTTTTGAATTATGGTTTTCTCAGGGTAAATGTCCAGGAGTGGGTTTGCTGGGTTGCATGGTAGTTCTATTTTTAGTGTTTAAGGAACCCCCATACCGTTCTCCCTAGTGGCTATATCAATTTACATTCCCACCAACAGTGCAAGAGGGTTCCCTTTGCTCCAATAAATGCCTCTCCAGCATTTATTGTTGGTAGATTTTTTGATGATGGCCATTCTGACTGGTGTGAGGTGATACCTCACTGTAGTTTTGATTTGCATTTCTCTAATGATTAGTGATGTTCAGCATCCTTTCATGTGTTTGTTGGCAACCTGTATATCTTCTTTGGAGAAATGTCTATTTAGGTCTTCTGCCCATTTTTGGATTGGGTTGTTTGGTTTTGTGATATTGAGCTACATGAGCTGCTTTTTGGAGATTAATCCTTTGCCATTTGCTTCATTTGAAAATATTTTCTCCCATTCTGATGGTTGTCTTTTCATCTTGCTTATGTTTTCCTTTGCTGTGCAAAAGAATTTATGTTTCATTCGGTCCCATTTTTTTATTTTTGTTTTTATTTCCATTTCTCTAGGAGGTGGGTCAAAAAGGATCTTGCTGTGATTTATGTCATAGACTGTTCTGCTTATGTTTTCCTCTAAGAGTTTTATAGTGGCTGGTCTTATATTTAGGTCTCTAATCCATTTTGAGTTTATTTTTGTGTATGGTGTTAGGGAGTGTACTAATTTCATTCTTTTACATGTAACTGTCCAGTTTTCCCAGCACCACTTGCTGAAGACACTGTCTTTTCTCCATTGTATACCCTTGCCTCCTTTGTCATAGATTAGTGAACCATAGGTACGTGGGTTTATCTCTGTGCTTTCTATCCTGTTCTATTGACCTATATTTCTGTTTTTGTGTCAGTACCATATTATCTTGATTACTGTAGCTTTGCAATATAGTCTGAAGTCTGGAAGTCTGATTCCTCCAGCTCTTTTTTTTCCCCCCTCAAGACTGCTTTGGCTATCCAGGGTCTTTTGTGTCTCCCTACAAATTTTAAGATTTTTTTTTCTTGTTCTGTAGAAAATGCCAAAGGTATTTTGATCGGGATTGCATTGAATCTGTAGATTGCTTTGGGTAGTATAGTCATTTTCACAATATTGATTCTTCTAATCTGAGAACATGGTATATGTCTCCATCTGTTTATATCATCTTTGATTTCTTTCATCAGTGTCTTATAGTTTTCTGAGTACAGGTCTTTTACTTCCTTAGGTAGGTTTATTCCTAGGTATTTTATTCTTTTTGTTGCAGTGGTAATGGGATTGTTTCCTTAATTTCTCTTTCTGATCTTTCATTGTTAGTGTATAGGAATGCAAGCAATTTCTGTGCATTAATTTTGTATCCTGCAACTTTACCAAATTCATTGATTAGCTCCAGTGGTTTTCTGGTGGCATCTTCAGGATTCTCTTTCTATGATATCATGTCATCTGCAAACAGTGACAATTTTACTTCTTCTTTTCCTTTTTGTATTCCTTTTATTTCTTTTTCTTCTCTGATTGCCATGGCTAGGACTTCCAAAACTATGTTGAATAGCAGTGGTGAGAGTGGACATCCTCGTCTTGTTCCTGATCTTAGAGGAAACGCTTTCAGTTTTTCACCATTGAGAATGCTGTTTGCTGTGGGTTTGTCATATATGGCCTTTATTATGTTGAGGTAGTTTCCCTCTAGGCCCACACTCTGCAGAGTTTTTATCGTAAATGAGTGTTGAATTTTCTCAAAATCTTTTCCTTCATCTATTGAGATGATCATATGGTTTTATTCTACAATTTGTTAATATGGTGTATCACATTGATTTGTGTATATTGAAGAATCCTCGCATCCCTGGGATAAACCCCACTTGATCATGGTGTATGATCCTTTTCATGTGTTGTTCGATTCTGTTTGCTAGTATTTTGTTGAGGATTTTTACATCTATATTCATCAGTGATATTGGTCTATAATTTTCTTTCCTTGTAGTATCTCTGTCTGATTTTGGTATCAGGGTGATGGTGGTCTCATAGAATGAGTTTGGGAGTGTTCCTTCCCCTGCAATTGTTTTGAAGAATTTGAGAAGGTTGGGTGTTAGCTCTTCTCTAAATGTTTGATAGAATTCACCTGTGATGCCATCTGGTTCTGGACTTTTGTTTGTTGGAAGATTTTTAATCACAGTTTCAATTTCATTGCTTGTGATAGGTTTGTTCATATTTTCTATTTCTTCCTGGTTCAGTCTTAGAAGGTTATCCCTTTCTAAGAATTTGTCCATTTCTTCCAGATTGTCCATTTTATTGGCCTAGAGTTGCTTGTAGTAGTCTCTTAGGATGCTTTGTATTCCTGTGGTGTCTGTTGTAACTTCTGCTTTTTCACTTCTAATTTTGTTGATTTGCGTCCTCTCCCTCTTTTTCTGGAGTCTGGCTAAAGGTTGATCATTTTTGCTTATCTTCTCAAAGAACCAGCTTTTAGTTTTATTGATCTTTGCTTTCGTTTTCTTTGTTTCTATTTCATTTATTTCTGCTCTGATCTTTATGATTTCTTTCCTTCTACTAACTTTGGGTTTTGTTCTTCTTTCTCTAGTTCCTCTAGGTGTAAGGTTAGATTGTTTATTTGAGATTTTTCTTGTTTCTTGAGGTAGGCTTGTATTGCTATAAACTTCCCTCTTAGAACTCCTTTTGCTGCATCCCATAGGTTTTGGATCATCGTGTTTTTGTTGTCATTTGTCTCTAGGTAGTTTTTGATTTCCTCTTTGATTTCTTCAGTGATCTCTTGGTTATTTAGTAACGTATTGTTTAGCCTCCATGAGTTTGTGTTTTTTACGGTTTTTTCCGTGTAATTGATTTCTAATCTCATAGCATTGTGGTCGGAACAGCTGCTTGATATGATTTCAGTTTTCTTAAATTTACTGAGGCTTTATCTGTGACCCAAGATGTGATCTATCCTGGAGAATGTTCCGTGTGCAGTTGAGAAGAACGTGTAATCTGCTGTTTTTGGATGGAATGTCCTATAAATATCAATTAACTCTATCTGGTCTATTGTGTCATTTAAAGCTTGTGTTTCCTTATTAATTTTCTGTCTTGCTGATCTCCACTGGTGTAAGTGAGCTGTTAAAGTCCCCCGCTATTATTGTGTTACTGTCGATTTCCTCTTTTATAGCTGTTAGCAGTTGCCTTATACATTGAGCTGCTCCTATTTTGGGTACATATATATTTATAATTGTTATATCTTCTTCTTGGATTGATCCCCTGACCATTATGTAGTGCCTTTCCTCGTCTCTTGTAACATTCTTTATTTTAAAGTCTATTTTATCTGATATGAGTATTGCTACTCCAGCTTTCTTTTGATTTTCATTTGCATAGAATATATTTTTCCATCGCCTCACTTTGAGTCTGTATGTGTCCCTAGGTCTGAAATGGATCTCTTGTAGACAGCATATATATGGGTCTTGTTTTTGTATCCATTCAGCGAGCCTGTGTCTTTTGGTTGGAACATGTAGTGCATTCACGTTTAAGGTAATTATCGATATGTATGTTCCTACTACTATTTTCTTAATTGTTATGGGTTTGTCTTGGTGGGTCCTTTTCTTCTCTTGTGTTTCCCACTTAGAGAAGTTCCTTTAGCATTTGGTGTAGAGCTGGTTTCATGGTGCTGAATTCTCTTAGCTTTTGCTTGTCTGTAAGGCTTTTGATTTCTCCATCAAATCTGAATGAGCTCTTTGCAGGGTGGAGTACTCTTGGTTGTAGGTTCTTCCCTTTCATCACTTTAAATTTATCATGCCACTTCCTTCTGGCTTGTAGATTTTCTGCTGAGAAATCAGTTGTTATCCTTATGGGAGTTCCCTTGTATGTTATTTGTCATTTTTCCCTTGCTGCTTTCAATCATTTTTCTTTGTCGTTCATTTTTGTCAATTTGATTACTATGTGTCTTGTCATTTTTCTCCTTTGGTTTATCCTGCCTGGGACACTCTGTGCTTCTGGACTTGGGTGGCTATTTCTTTTCCCATGCTAGGGAAGTTTTTGACCATAATCTCTTCAAATATATTCTCGGGTCCTTTCTCTCTCTCTTCTCCTTCTGGGACCCCTATAATGCGAATGTTGTTGCGTTTAAAGTTGTCCCAGAGGACTCTTGGGGTATCTTCGTTTATTTTCATTCTTTTTCTTTATTCTGTTCCATGGCAGTGATTTCCACCTTTCTGTCTTCCAGGTCACTTATCCGTTCTTCTGCCACAGTTATTCTGCTACTGATTCCTTCTAGTGTATTTTTCATTTCAGTTATTCCATTGTTCACCTCTGTTTGTTTGTTCTTTAATTCTTCTAGGTGTTTGTTCCTTAATTCTTCTAGGTCTTTGTTAAACATTTCTTGCATCTTCTCGATCTTTGCCTCCTTTCTTTTTCCAAGGTCTTGGCTCAACTTCACTATCATTATTCTGAATTCTTTTTCTGGAAGGTTCCCTATCTCCACCTCATTTCATTTTTTTTCTGGGGTTTTATCTTGTTCCTTGATCTGGTATAAAGTCCTCTGCCTTTTCATTTTGTCTATCTTTCTGTGAATGTGGTTTTCCTTCCACAGGCTGCAGAATTGTAGTTCTTCTTGCTTCTGCTGTCTGCTCTCCGGTGGATGAGTCTATCTTAGAGGCTTGTGCAAGCTTCCTGATGGGAGGGACTGGTGGTGGGTAGAGCTGGGTGTTGCTTTGGTGGGCAGAGCTTTAATCCGCTTGTCTACGGATTAAATAAAACTTTAATAAAAAGTTTAATCCGCTTGTCTGCTGATGCATGGGGCTGGGTTCCCTCCCTGTTGGTTGTTTGGCCTGAGGCGACCCAGCCCTGGAGCCTACCTTGCTCTTGGTGGGGCTAATGGCGGACTCTGGGAGGGCTCACACCAAGGAGTATTTCCCAGAACTTCTGCTGCCAGTGTCATTGTCCTCACGGTGAGCCACAGCCACAGCCACCACCTGCCTCTGCAGGAGACCCTCTAAAAGTAGCAGGTAGTTCTGGTCATTCTCCTACAGGGTCACTGCTCCTTCCCCTGGGTCCTGATGTGCACACTACTTTGTGTGTGCCCTCCAAGAGTGGAGTATCTGAGTGGAGTTGAGACTCTGAGACTCTGTGTGGAGTTGCACAGACTCTGGGTCCTGTGAAGCTTCGATGTTTTGTGATTCTAGAAATCCTATAGGAGACGGTCCACAGCAGGTGACGCTAATGTTGTCAGTAGAGGTGTTGAAGCCAAAGATCTGCAGTTCCAACTAGAGGTGCCGATGTACATACAGGACAAAATCATCTCGTGTGAATGTAGTTCAGGCATGTTTAAGATGAATGCAGTCATGTTAATGCCTACCATATTCTATCTTGAGCCTCTCCTCAGGGACCCCCTCCTCAGTTCCTGAGGCTCCTGTAAGTCATGTACAGGGGACTGGAGAGTGGGCTCTGTCCAGTCTGAGCCCTGAGTTACCCTGTGTGTATCTTAGGATACTTTGTATTTCTGTGGTGTCTGTTGTAACATCATCTCTTTCATTTCAGATTTATTTGGGCCCTCTCTTTTTAAAAAAACATACTACTGTTGTCTTTTATTCTTTACAGAAGTTTAATAAGTGTTTGATCTACTATCCTTACCCTATGTATACTTTTTGCAGTGAGATTTTTACTTTTCTTTGTTTCCTTGTTACTATCAATAATTAGTGAGACTTCTTTTAAGCTACCTTCAACATTGCTTATAAAGCTGCTTTATTAGTGATGACAGAGCCTTAATGGAAGTCATGTTCTGGTTGTAAATTAGAATGCAATGTGCCAGCAAATAGCCCCTTAAGTTTATGTCTCATTACTTCTTGTTCTTTTTTTAATTTAATTTTTATTTTTTGTCAGAGCAAATTTAATTAAAATGTTTTGTTTCTTCTAGGTGTGAAAGATGTGGTTCTTTTAAACATATACATATATCTATTCTTCTTTGGATCATTTTCCCATGTAGGTTATGACACGATGTTGAGTAGTCTTGTCTTGGTATTACGTAGGTCTTTGGTGATTACATATTTCACATGTGTTTCTATATCTATCTTAACCCCAATATCCTAATGTATCCAATCCTCACACCTTTCCATGTGGTGAACCATAAGTTTGTTTAATGAATCTGTGATTGCATTTCTCTGTGGAAATATCTTCATTGGTATCAATTTTTAGCTAAGACCTATAAGTGATATTATAGGATATGTGTCTTTTGCTTTCTGACTTAGTACAATTTGCCTGATTACCTCAAGAATCATACATGGTGCTGCAAATGGCATTGTTTCATTTTTTTCCCTGGCTAATATTCCATCTGTACGTGTACCAGTTCTTCTTTGGCCACGCACCTCTTGATGGACTTTCTGGTTGCCTCCATGTCTTGGCTATTGTAATACTGCTGCAATGCACATTTGCTTGCCTGTGTCTTTCCAGTTATATCTTCTTATGTTATAGGCCAAGGAGTGGGCTTGCTGTATCATATGGTAGCTCAGTGTGTATGTTTTAAAGGCACCACCATTCAGTTCTCATTAGTGGCTCTTTCCAGGTTACGTCCCACTTAAAATTGAGGGTATGCATTTCTCCAAAACACCTTCAATATTTATTGTTTGTAGTTTTCTTGCTGATGGTTATTCTAATGGGTGCGAGCTGATGCATATCTGTGGTTGAATTTGCATGTGTCCCATAATCTGTTGAAATTGAGCTTTAAAGCATGCCCTTTTTATTTATCAAACTGTGATTACAGCTCAGTTCTTCAAAGTGTTTTCTTAAAGTAAGTGTCACATTTTGAAAATTTTTGGCCATTACCTCCCTCAAGACATTTTGAGGGCACGTTTCATTTACAGCCCTGAAGTACTTGTTCATATGAAGTGACCATTAGCACAGGTTTTAAAGCTGCTTTTGCAGGTAACGGCCAGAGGGTGGCAGCCTTTCTACGTTCCTAATCTGGTAAATAGGGAAAGAGACCTTCAGCCCCAAGAGTGTCCAGCTTTATTTCTCATCCAGCTGTGGGTCTAGATATGGTCACACCAGGTTGCATCACAGCCCCGGAACGAATTATGTAAAAATTTTCCCTCTATCACTGTCTTTGTTTTTTGGGATTTTTAAGTAATTTATTTTTATAATGGGGTTTACCTGATTTTCACTGCTGTGTTTATGCCCCTTTACACCCACTTGATTCACTTACAGAGGGACATCAATACATAGGTTTTAAGATTATTACTAGTCAGATATATTCTTGTGCGGTGAATAGGGCGTGTTGAGTCCAGTTCTCTGAGCAAGGAGTAGGTCTTGTCTATTACATATTGGGTTTATGGAACGGTATCTGAGCTAATTTGAAACCCTTGTTTTATGTATCACCCCACCTCACCTTTCCCGTTAAGCAGCCATAGTGTGTTTTCTGCATGTGTGACTCTGTTCTGTTTTGTAATTCAGTTCAAGTGTAACGGTTTTTACATTCCCTCTATCAGTGATACCTTATGAGAAGTGTCCTTTTCTGTGTGACTTATTTCACTTAGAATCGTCGTACTTAAATCCACTCATCATGCTGCTACTTGCCTTATGACATTGATTTCATGGCTGAGTGATATTCCATTGTACATAAGGACCACAACTTCTTTATCCATTTTTCTCTTTCCTGGGATATTGAAGGTGGAATGAAGTGGAGGTCCTTGTCAACAGAGCAGCCCTAAACTTTGGGGTGCTTGTGTCTTGCTGATTTTTCATTTTCCCAATTTATACCCCCATGAGTGGAAGTGCCCTATGCTCTCCAAGCTTTGCTTTTTAGACGTTTCAGGACTCACCGTACACTTCTCCAGAGTGGCTGTTGGCAATTTACATCCCGCCCATCAGTGTAGCAAGGCTCCCATTTCTCCATAGCCTGTCCTGCATTTCTGGTTTTGAGACTTTTTTCAGCATGGCCCTTTTGACCGATGGGTAGCGAGTCTTCTTTGTAGCGCTGATTTGCCTTTCCAGGTTGCTTGGTTGGCCAAAAAGGGCGTATGCGTTTTTTCCTGAATATATTCAGGAAAAAACGCATACGCCCTTTTTGGCCAAGGGCATCATTGTCAACGTTTTGCCGCTTTTCATGTGCTTTAAAGGCGATTCGAATCTACCTCCTGAAATCTGTTTCCTGCAATTCTGCCTTGATTTCAAATCCTCTTCTTTGCCTTCCCTCAATATATTTGTGGACGAGAGTTATCATTTATAACTCTGCAGGTTTGTGAATTGCAGTGCCCTGAAGCTCCATTTTACAACTCGCTTTTTCGGGAGCTGGCCGCAAAAGCGCAGGATGGTTTCAGGCCCTGATCTGGTTGCGGGGGGCAGGCTGAGCCTGTGGTTAATTCTTCTTCCTGATGGGAAAATAGAGTGACCTGTGCCTGTCCCAACACCAAGAGCTAGTCTGTCATTGGTTCCACGTCTTCCCGTTCATCCTCAGGACAAATTGCAACCTGTACGGAACAGGAGGTTAAAGGTGCTGATGCTCCAAGTAGGGAGATTGCTGGTAAAGTGGCTGGAATGGCGAACCCGAGCACAAGGAGATGAGAAATGAGGTGCGTTTTAGAAACCTTTCCCCATCACACGGTGTACCATCTTCTGGGTTTCTCATGCATGTTTTCGAGGTAGGAAGACGCCCTTGAACCTGGAGATTTGGGCCCCATGTGTTGGGTACCACGCAGTATTACTTTAAAGGGTCTGCGTTTGCTCACCCAACCTCACCAAACCTCTCAGCCCCAAGAGTGTCCACCCTTATGTCTCATCCAGCTGTGGGTCTAGATATGGTCAATCCAGGTTGCATCACAGCCCCTGAATGCATTGTGTAAGAATTTCGCTCTCTTTCACTGTCTTTGTTTCATGGGTTTGTAAAAGTAATTTATTTTTATAATGGGGTTTAGCTGCTTTTCACTGCTGTGTTTATGCCGCTTTACACCCACTTGACACACTAACAGAGAGATATCAATACATAGGTTTTAAGATTATTACTAGTCAGATATATTCTTGTGCGGTGAATAGGGCGTGTTGAGTCCAGTTCTCTGAGCAAGGAGTAGGTCTTGTCTATTACATATTGGGTTTATGGAACGGTATCTGAGCTAATTGGAAACCCTTGTTTTATGTATCACCCCACCTCACCTTTCCCGTTAAGCAGCCATAGTGTGTTTTCTGCATGTGTGACTCCGTTCTGTTTTGTAATTCAGTTCAAGTGTAACGGTTTTTACATTCCCTCTATCAGTGATACCTTATGAGAAGTGTCCTTTTCTGTGTGACTTATTTCACTTAGAATCGTCGTACCTAAATCCACTCATCATGCTGCTACTAGCCTTATGACATTGATTTCATGGCTGAGTGATATTCCATTGTACATAAGGACCACAACTTCTTTATCCATTTTTCTCTTTCCTGGGATATTGAAGGTGGAATGAAGTGGAGGTCCTTGTCAACAGAGCAGCCCTAAACTTTGGGGTGCTTGTGTCTTGCTGATTTTTAATTTTCCCAATTTATACCCCCATGAGTGGAAGTGCCCTGTGCTCTCTAAGCTGTGTTTTTTAGATGTTTCAGGACACACCGTACACTTCTCCAGAGTGGCTGTTGGCAATTTACATCCCGCCCATCAGTGTAGCAAGGCTCCCATTTCTCCATGGCCTGTCCTGCATTTCTGGTTTTGACACTTTTTTCAGCATGGCCTTTTTAACCGATGGGAAGCGAGACATCTTTGTAGCGCTGATTTTCCTTTCCAGGTTGCTTGGTTGGCCAAAAAGGGCGTATGCGTTTTTTCTTGAATATATTCAGGAAAAAACGCATACGCCCTTTTTGGCCAATGGCATCATTGTCAACGTTTTGCCGCTTTTCATGTGCTTTAAAGGCGATTCGAATCTACCTCCTGAAATCTGTTTCCTGCAATTCTGCCTTGATTTCAAATCCTCTTCTTTGCCTTCCCTCAATATATTTGTGGACGAGAGTTATCATTTATAACTCTGCAGGTTTGTGAATTGCAGTGCCCTGAAGCTCCATTTTACAACTCGCTTTTTAGGGAGCTGGCCGCAAAAGCGCAGGATGGCTTCAGGACCTGTTCTGGTTCCGCGGGGCAGGCTGAGCCTGTGGTTAATTCTTCTTCCTGATGGGAAAATAGAGTGACCTGTGCCTGTCCCTACACCAAGAGCTAGTCTCTCATTGGTTCCAAGTCTTCCCGTTCATCCTCAGGACAAATTGCAACCTGTACGGAACAGGAGGTTAAAGGTGCTGATGCTCCAACTAGGGAGATTGCTAGTAAAGCAGCTGGAATGGCGCACCCGAGCACAAGGAGATGAGAAATGAGGTGCGTTTTAGAAACCTTTCCCCTTCACACGGTGTACCATCTTCTGGGTTTCTCATGCATGTTTTCGATGTAGCAAGATGCCCTTGAACCTGGAGATTTGGGACCCATGCGATGGGTACCAGGCAGTATTACTTTAAAGTGTCTGCGTTTGCTCACCCAACCTCAGCAAACCTCTCAGCCCCAAGAGTGTCCAACCTTTTGTCTCATCCAGCTGTGGGTCTAGATATGGTCAATCCAGGTTGCATCACAGCCCCTGAACGCATTGTGTAAGAATTTCGCTCTCTTTCACTCTCTTTGTTTCATGGGTTTTTCAAAGTAATTTATTTTTATAATGGGGTTTAGCTGCTTTTCATTGCTGTGTTTATGCCGCTTTACACCCACTTGACGCACTAACAGAGAGATATCAGTACATATGTTTTAAGATTATTACTAGTCAGATATATTCTTGTGCGGTGAATAGGGCGTGTTGAGTCCAGTTCTCTGAGCAAGGAGTAGGTCTTGTCTATTACATATTGGGTTTATGGAACGGTATCTGAGCTAATTTGAAACCCTTGTTTTATGTATCACCCCACCTCACCTTTCCCGTTAAGCAGCCATAGTGTGTTTTCTGCCTGTGTGACTCTGTTCTGTTTTGTAATTCAGTTCAAGTGTAACGGATTTTCCATTCTCTCTATCAGTGATACCTTATGAGAAGTGTCCTTTTCTGTGTGACTTATTTCACTTAGAATCGTCGTACCTAAATCCACTCATCATGCTGCTACTAGCCTTATGACATTGATTTCATGGCTGAGTGATATTCCATTGTACATAAGGACCACAACTCCTTTATCCATTTTTCTCTTTCCTGGGATATTTAAGGTGGAATGAAGTGGAGGTCCTTGTCAAGAGAGCAACCCTAAACTTTGGGGTGCTTGTGTCTTGCTGATTTTTCATTTTCCCAATTTATACCCCCATGAGTGGAAGTGCCCTATGCTCTCTAAGCTGTGTTTTTTAGATGTTTCAGGACACACCGTACTCTTCTCCAGAGTGGCTGTTGGTAATTTACATCCCGCCCATCAGTGTAGCAAGGCTCCCATTTCTCCATGGCCTGTCCTGCATTTCTGGTTTTGAGACTTTTTTCAGCATGGCCCTTTTGACCGATGGGTAGCGAGTCTTCTTTGTAGCGCTGATTTGCCTTTCCAGGTTGCTTGGTTGGACAAAAAGGGCATATGCGTTTTTTCCTGAATATATTCAGGAAAAAACGCATACGCCCTTTTTGGCCAAGGGCATCATTGTCAACGTTTTGCCGCTTTTCATGTGCTTTAAAGGCGATTCGAATCTACCTCCTGAAATCTGTTTCCTGCAATTCTGCCTTGATTTCAAATCCTCTTCTTTGCCTTCCCTCAATATATTTGTGGACGAGAGTTATCATTTATAACTCTGCAGGTTTGTGAATTGCAGTGCCCTGAAGCTCCATTTTACAACTCGCTTTTTTGGGAGCTGGCCGCAAAAGCGCAGGATGGCTTCAGGCCCTGTTCTGGTTCCATGGGGGAGGATGAGCCCGTGGTTAATTCTTCTTCCTGATGGGAAAATAGAGTGACCTGTGCCTGTCCCAACACCAAGAGCTAGTCTCTCACTAGTTCCCCGTCTACCCGTTCATCCTCAGGACAAATTGCAACCTGTACGGAACAGGAGGTTAAAGGTGCTGATGCTCCAAGTAGGGAGATTATTAGTAAAGCGGCTGGAATGGCGAACCCGGGCACAAGGAGAAGAGAAATGAGGTGCGTTTTAGAAACCTTTCCCCATCACATGGTGTACCATCTTTTTGTTTTCTCATGCATGTTTTCGATGTAGGAAGATGCCCTTGAACCTGGAGATTTGGGACCCATGCGATGGGTACCACGCAGTATTACTTTAAAGGGTCTGCGTTTGCTCACCCAACCACACCAAACCTCTCAGCCCCAAGAGTGTCCACCCTTATGTCTCATCCAGGTGTGGGTCTAGATATGGTCAATCCAGGTTGCATCACAGCCCCTGAACGCATTGTGTAAGAATTTCTCTCTCTTCCACTGTCTTTGTTTCATGGGTTTGTAAAAGTAATTTATTTTTATAATGGGGTTTAGCTGCTTTTCACTGCTGTGTTTATGCCGCTTTATACCCACTTGACACACTAACAGAGAGATATCAATACATAGGTTTTAAGATTATTACTAGTCAGATATATTCTTGTGCGGTGAATAGGGTGTGTTGAGTGCCGTTCTCTGAGCAAGGAGTACGTCTTGTCTATTACATATTGGGTTTATGGAACGGTATCTGAGCTAATTTGAAACCCTTGTTTTATGTATCACCCCACCTCACTTTTCCCGTTAAGCAGCCATAGTGTGTTTTCTGCATGTGTGACTCCGTTCTGTTTTGTAATTCAGTTCAAGTGTAACGGTTTTTACATTCCCTCTATAAGTGATACCTTATGAGAAGTGTCCTTTTCTGTGTGACTTATTTCACTTAGAATCGTCGTACCTAAATCTCCTCATCATGCTGCTACTAGCCTTATGACATTGATTTCATGGCTGAGTGATATTCCATTGTACATAAGGACCACAACTTCTTTATCCATTTTTCTCTTTCCTGGGATATTGAAGGTGGAATGAAGTGGAGGTCCTTGTCAACAGAGCAGCCCTAAACTTTGGGGTGCTTGTGTCTTGCTGATTTTTCATTTTCCCAATTTATACCCCCATGAGTGGAAGTGCCCTATGCTCTCTAAGCTGTGTTTTTTAGATGTTTCAGGACACACCGTACACTTCTCCAGAGTGGCTGTTGGCAATTTACATCCCGCCCATCAGTGTAGCAAGGCTCCCATTTCTCCATGGCCTGTCCTGCATTTCTGGTTTTGAGACGTTTTTCAGCATGGCCCTTTTGACCGATGGGTAGCGAGTCTTCTTTGTAGCGCTGATTTGCCTTTCCAGGTTGCTTGGTTGGACAAAAAGGGCGTATGCGTTTTTTCCTGAATATATTCAGGAAAAAACGCATACGCCCTTTTTGGCCAAGGGCATCATTGTCAACGTTTTGCCGCTTTTCATGTGCTTTAAAGGCGATTCGAATCTACCTCCTGAAATCTGTTTCCTGCAATTCTGCCTTGATTTCAAATCCTCTTCTTTGCCTTCCCTCAATATATTTGTGGACGAGAGTTATCATTTATAACTCTGCAGGTTTGTGAATTGCAGTGCCCTGAAGCTCCATTTTACAACTCGCTTTTTAGGGAGCTGGCCGCAAAAGCGCAGGATGGCTTCAGGCCCTGTTCTGGTTCCGGGGGGCAGGCTGAGCCTGTGGTTAATTCTTCTTCCTGATGGGAAAATAGAGTGACCTGTGCCTGTCCCAACACCAAGAGCTAGTCTCTCACTGGTTCCCCGTCTACCCGTTCATCCTCAGGACAAATTGCAACATGTACGGAACAGGAGGTTAAAGGTGCTGATGCTCCAAGTAGGGAGATTGTTAGTAAAGAGGCTGGAATGGCGAACCCGGGCACAAGGAGAAGAGAAATGAGGTGCGTTTTAGAAACCTTTCCCCATCACATGGTGTACCATCGTTTTGTTTTCTCATGCATGTTTTCGATGTAGGAATATGCCCTTAAACCTGGAGATTTGGGACCCATGCGATGGGTACCACGCAGTATTACTTTAAAGGGTCTGCGTTTGCTCACCCAACCTCACCAAACCTCTCAGCCCCAAGAGTGTCCACCCTTATGTCTCATCCAGCTGTGGGTCTAGATATGGTCAATCCAGGTTGCATCACAGCCCCTGAACGCATTGTGTAAGAATTTCTCTCTCTTTCACTGTCTTTGTTTCATGGGTTTGTAAAAGTAATTTATTTTTATAATGGGGTTTAGCTGCTTTTCACTGCTGTGTTTATGCCGCTTTACACCCACTTGACACACTAACAGAGAGATATCAATACATAGGTTTTAAGATTATTACTACTCAGATATATTCTTGTGCGGTGAATAGGGTGTGTTGAGTCCAGTTCTCTGAGCAAGGAGTAGGTCTTGTCTATTACATATTGGGTTTATGGAACGGTATCTGAGCTAATTTGAAACCCTTGTTTTATGTATCACCCCACCTCACCTTTCCCGTTAAGCAGCCATAGTGTGTTTTCTGCATGTGTGACTCTGTTCTGTTTTGTAATTCAGTTCAAGTGTAACGGTTTTTACATTCCCTCTATAAGTGATGCCTTATGAGAAGTGTCCTTTTCTGTGTGACTTATTTCACTTAGAATCGTCGTACCTAAATCCACTCATCATGCTGCTACTAGCCTTATGACATTGATTTCATGGCTGAGTGATATTGCATTGTACATAAGGACCACAACTTCTTTATCCATTTTTCTCTTTCCTGGGATATTGAAGGTGGAATGAAGTGGAGGTCCTTGTCAACAGAGCAGCCCTAAACTTTGGGGTGCTTGTGTCTTGCTGATTTTTCATTTTCCCAATTTATACCCCCATGAGTGGAAGTGCCCTATGCTCTCTAAGCTGTGTTTTTTAGATGTTTCAGGACACACCGTACACTTCTCCAGAGTGGCTGTTGGCAATTTACATCCCGCCCATCAGTGTAGCAAGGCTCCCATTTCTCCATGGCCTGTCCTGCATTTCTGGTTTTGAGACTTTTTTCAGCATGGCCCTTTTGACCGATGGGTAGCGAGTCTTCTTTGTAGCGCTGATTTGCCTTTCCAGGTTGCTTGGTTGGCCAAAAAGGGCGTATGCGTTTTTTCCTGAATATATTCAGGAAAAAACGCATACGCCCTTTTTGGCCAAGGGCATCATTGTCAACGTTTTGCCGCTTTTCATGTGCTTTAAAGGCGATTCGAATCTACCTCCTGAAATCTGTTTCCTGCAATTCTGCCTTGATTTCAAATCCTCTTCTTTGCCTTCCCTCAATATATTTGTGGACGAGAGTTATCATTTATAACTCTGCAGGTTTGTGAATTGCAGTGCCCTGAAGCTCCATTTTACAACTCGCTTTTTTGGGAGCTGGCCGCAAAAGCGCAGGATGGCTTCAGGCCCTGTTCTGGTTCCGGGGGGGAGGATGAGCCTGTGGTTAATTCTTCTTCCTGATGGGAAAATAGAGTGACCTGTGCCTGTCCCAACACCAAGAGCTAGTCTCTCACTGGTTCCCCGTCTACCCGTTCATCCTCAGGACAAATTGCAACCTGTACGGAACAGGAGGTTAAAGGTGCTGATGCTCCAAGTAGGGAGATTGTTAGTAAAGCGGCTGGAATGGCGAACCCGGGCACAAGGAGAAGAGAAATGAGGTGCGTTTTAGAAACCTTTCCCCATCACATGGTGTACCATCGTTTTGTTTTCTCATGCATGTTTTCGATGTAGGAAGATGCCCTTAAACCTGGAGATTTGGGACCCATGCGATGGGTACCACGCAGTATTACTTTAAAGGGTCTGCGTTTGCTCACCCAACCTCACCAAACCTCTCAGCCCCAAGAGTGTCCACCCTTATGTCTCATCCAGCTGTGGGTCTAGATATGGTCAATCCAGGTTGCATCACAGCCCCTGAACGCATTGTGTAAGAATTTCTCTCTCTTTCACTGTCTTTGTTTCATGGGTATTTCGAAGTAATTTATTTTTATAATGGGGTTTAGCTGCTTTTCACTGCTGTGTTTATGCCGCTTTACACCCATTTGACACACTAACAGAGAGATATCAATACATAGGTTTTAAGATTATTACTAGTCAGATATATCCTTGTGCGGTGAATAGGGTGTGTTGAGTCCAGTTCTCTGAGCAAGGAGTAGGTCTTGTCTATTACATATTGGGTTTATGGAACGGTATCTGAGCTAATTTGAAACCCTTGTTTTATGTATCACCCCATCTCACCTTTCCCGTTAAGCAGCCATAGTGTGTTTTCTGCATGTGTGACTCTGTTCTGTTTTGTAATTCAGTTCAAGTGTAACGGTTTTTACATTCCCTCTATAAGTGATACCTTATGAGAAGTGCCCTTTTCTGTGTGACTTATTTCACTTAGAATCGTCGTACCTAAATCCACTCATCATGCTGCTACTAGCCTTATGACATTGATTTCATGGCTGAGTGATATTCCATTGTACATAAGGACCACAACTTCTTTATCCATTTTTCTCTTTCCTGGGATATTGAAGGTGGAATGAAGTGGAGGTCCTTGTCAACAGAGCAGCCCTAAACTTTGGGGTGCTTGTGTCTTGCTGATTTTTCATTTTCCCAATTTATACCCCCATGAGTGGAAGTGCCCTATGCTCTCTAAGCTGTGTTTTTTAGATGTTTCAGGACACACCGTACACTTCTCCAGAGTGGCTGTTGGCAATTTACATCCCGCCCATCAGTGTAGCAAGGCTCCCATTTCTCCATGGCCTGTCCTGCATTTCTGGTTTTGAGACTTTTTTCAGCATGGCCCTTTTGACCGATGGGTAGCGAGTCTTCTTTGTAGCGCTGATTTGCCTTTCCAGGTTGCTTGGTTGGCCAAAAAGGGCGTATGCGTTTTTTCCTGAATATATTCAGGAAAAAACGCATACGCCCTTTTTGGCCAAGGGCATCATTGTCAACGTTTTGCCGCTTTTCATGTGCTTTAAAGGCGATTCGAATCTACCTCCTGAAATCTGTTTCCTGCAATTCTGCCTTGATTTCAAATCCTCTTCTTTGCCTTCCCTCAATATATTTGTGGACGAGAGTTATCATTTATAACTCTGCAGGTTTGTGAATTGCAGTGCCCTGAAGCTCCATTTTACAACTCGCTTTTTTGGGAGCTGGCCGCAAAAGCGCAGGATGGCTTCAGGCCCTGTTCTGGTTCCGGGGGGGAGGATGAGCCTGTGGTTAATTCTTCTTCCTGATGGGAAAATAGAGTGACCTGTGCCTGTCCCAACACCAAGAGCTAGTCTCTCACTGGTTCCCCGTCTACCCGTTCATCCTCAGGACAAATTGCAACCTGTACGGAACAGGAGGTTAAAGGTGCTGATGCTCCAAGTAGGGAGATTGTTAGTAAAGCGGCTGGAATGGCGAACCCGGGCACAAGGAGAAGAGAAATGAGGTGCGTTTTAGAAACCTTTCCCCATCACATGGTGTACCATCATTTTGTTTTCTCATGCATGTTTTCGATGTAGGAAGATGCCCTTAAACCTGGAGATTTGGGACCCATGCGATGGGTACCACGCAGTATTACTTTAAAGGGTCTGCGTTTGCTCACCCAACCTCACCAAACCTCTCAGCCCCAAGAGTGTCCACCCTTATGTCTCATCCAGCTGTGGGTCTAGATATGGTCAATCCAGGTTGCATCACAGCCCCTGAACGCATTGTGTAAGAATTTCTCTCTCTTCCACTGTCTTTGTTTCATGGGTTTGTAAAAGTAATTTATTTTTATAATGGGGTTTAGCTGCTTTTCACTGCTGTGTTTATGCCGCTTTACACCCACTTGACACACTAACAGTGAGATATCAATACATAGGTTTTAAGATTATTACTAGTCAGATATATTCTTGTGCGGTGAATAGGGTGTGTTGAGTCCAGTTCCCTGAGCAAGGAGTAGGTCTTGTCTATTACATATTGGGTTTATGGAATGGTATCTGAGCTAATTTGAAACCCTTGTTTTATTTATCATCCCACCTCACCTTTCCCGTTAAGCAGCCATAGTGTGTTTTCTGCATGTGTGACTCTGCTCTGTTTTGTAATTCAGTTCAAGTGTAACGGTTTTTACATTCCCTCTATAAGTGATACCTTATGAGAAGTGTCCTTTTCTGTGTGACTTATTTCACTTAGAATCGTCGTACCTAAATCCACTCATCATGCTGCTACTAGCCTTATGACATTGATTTCATGGCTGAGTGATATTCCATTGTACATAAGGACCACAACTTCTTTATCCATTTTTCTCTTTCCTGGGATATTGAAGGTGGAATGAAGTGGAGGTCCTTGTCAAGAGAGCAGCCCTAAACTTTGGGGTGCTTGTGTCTTGCTGATTTTTCATTTTCCCAATTTATACCCCCATGAGTGGAAGTGCCCTATGCTCTCTAAGCTGTGTTTTTTGGATGTTTCCGGACACACCGTACACTTCTCCAGAGTGGCTGTTGGCAATTTACATCCCGCCCATCAGTGTAGCAAGGCTCCCATTTCTCCATGGCCTGTCCTGCATTTCTGGTTTTGAGACATTTTTCAGCATGGCCCTTTTGACCGATGGGTAGCGAGTCTTCTTTGTAGCGCTGATTTGCCTTTCCAGGTTGCTTGGTTGGCCAAAAAGGGCGTATGCGTTTTTTCCTGAATATATTCAGGAAAAAACGCATACGCCCTTTTTGGCCAAGGGCATCATTGTCAACGTTTTGCCGCTTTTCATGTGCTTTAAAGGCGATTCGAATCTACCTCCTGAAATCTGTTTCCTGCAATTCTGCCTTGATTTCAAATCCTCTTCTTTGCCTTCCCTCAATATATTTGTGGACGAGAGTTATCATTTATAACTCTGCAAGTTTGTGAATTGCAGTGCCCTGAAGCTCCATTTTACAACTCGCTTTTTTGGGAGCTGGCCGCAAAAGCGCAGGATGGCTTCAGGCCCTTTTCTGGTTCCGGGGGGGGAGGATGAGCCTGTGGTTAATTCTTCTTCCTGATGGGAAAATAGAGTGACCTGTGCATGTCCCAACACCAAGAGCTAGTCTCTCACTGGTTCCCCGTCTACCCGTTCATCCTCAGGACAAATTGCAACCTGTACGGAACAGGAGGTTAAAGGTGCTGATGCTCCAAGTAGGGAGATTATTAGTAAAGCGTCTGGAATGGTGAAGCCGGGCACAAGGAGAAGAGAAATGAGGTGCGTTTTAGAAACCTTTCCCCATCACATGGTGTACCATCTTTTTGTTTTCTCATGCATGTTTTCGCTGTAGGAATATGCCCTTGAAACTGTAGATTCTGGACCCATGCAATGGGTACCACGCAGTATTACTTTAAAGGGTCTGCGTTTGCTCACCCAACCTCACCAAACCTCTCAGCCCCAAGAGTGTCCACCCTTATGTCTCATCCAGCTGTGCGTCTAGATATGGTCAATCCAGGTTGCATCACAGCCCCTGAACGCATTGTGTAAGAATTTCTCTCTCTTTCACTGTCTTTGTTTCATGGGTTTGTAAAAGTAATTTATTTTTATAATGGGGTTTAGCTGCTTTTCACTGCTGTGTTTATGCCGCTTTACACCCACTTGACACACTAACAGTGAGATATCAATACATAGGTTTTAAGATTATTACTAGTCAGATATATTCTTGTGCGGTGAATAGGGTGTGTTGAGTCCAGTTCCCTGAGCAAGGAGTAGGTCTTGTCTATTACATATTGGGTTTATGGAATGGTATCTGAGCTAATTTGAAACCCTTGTTTTATTTATCATCCCACCTCACCTTTCCCGTTAAGCAGCCATAGTGTGTTTTCTGCATGTGTGACTCTGTTCTGTTTTGTAATTCAGTTCAAGTGTAACTGTTTTTACATTCCCTCTATCAGTGATACCTTATGAGAAGTGTCCTTTTCTGTGTGACTTATTTCACTTAGAATCGTCGTACCTAAATCCACTCATCATGCTGCTACTAGCCTTATGACATTGATTTCATGGCTGAGTGATATTCCATTGTACATAAGGACCACAACTCCTTTATCCATTTTTCTCTTTCCTGGGATATTGAAGGTGGAATGAAGTGGAGGTCCTTGTCAAGAGAGCAGCCCTAAACTTTGGGGTGCTTGTGTCTTGCTGATTTTTCATTTTCCCAATGTATACCCCCATGAGTGGAAGTGCCCTATGCTCTCTAAGCTTTGCTTTTTAGACGTTTCAGGACTCACCGTACACTTCTCCAGAGTGTCTGTTGGCAATTTACATCCCGCCCATCAGTGTAGCACGGCTCCCATTTCTCCATGGCCTTTCCTGTATTTCTGGTTTTGAGACTTTTTTCAGCATGGCCCTTTTAACCGATGGGAAGCGAGACTTCTTTGTAGCGCTGATTTGCCTTTCCAGGTTGCTTGGTTGGACAAAAAGGGCGTATGCGTTTTTTCCTGAATATATTCAGGAAAAAACGCATACGCCCTTTTTGGCCAAGGGCATCATTGTCAACGTTTTGCCGCTTTTCATGTGCTTTAAAGGCGATTCGAATCTACCTCCTGAAATCTGTTTCCTGCAATTCTGCCTTGATTTCAAATCCTCTTCTTTGCCTTCCCTCAATATATTTGTGGACGAGAGTTATCATTTATAACTCTGCAGGTTTGTGAATTGCAGTGCCCTGAAGCTCCATTTTACAACTCGCTTTTTTGGGAGCTGGCCGCAAAAGCGCATGATGGCTTCAGGCCCTGTTCTGGTTCCGGGGGGCAGGCTGAGCCTGTGGTTAATTCTTCTTCCTGATGGGAAAATAGAGTGACCTGTGCCTGTCCCTACACCAGGAGCTAGTCTCTCATTGGTTCCAAGTCTTCCCGTTCATCCTCAGGACAAATTGCAACCTGTACGGAACAGGAGGTTAAAGGTGCTGATGCTCCAAGTAGGGAGATTGCTAGTAAAGTGGCTGGAATGGCGAACCCGAGCACAAGGAGATGAGAAATGAGGTGCGTTTTAGAAACCTTTCCCCATCACACGGTGTACCATCTTCTGGGTTTCTCATGCATGTTTTCGATGTAGCAAGATGCCCTTGAACCTGGAGATTTGGGACCCATGCGATGGGTACCACGCAGTATTACTTTAAAGGGTCTGCGTTTGCTCACCCAACCTCACCAAACCTCTCAGCCCCAAGAGTGTCCACCCTTATGTCTCATCCAGCTGTGGGTCTAGATATGGTCTATCCAGGTTGCATCACAGCCCCTGAACGCATTGTGTAAGAATTTCTCTCTCTTCCACTGTCTTTGTTTCATGGGTTTGTAAAAGTAATTTATTTTTATAATGGGGTTTAGCTGCTTTTCACTGCTGTGTTTATGCCGCTTTACACCCACTTGACACACTAACAGAGAGATATCAATACATAGGTTTTAAGATTATTACTAGTCAGATATATTCTTGTGCAGTGAATAGGGTGTGTTGAGTCCAGTTCTCTGAGCAAGGAGTAGGTCTTGTCTATTACATATTGGGTTTATGGAACGGTATCTGAGCTAATTTGAAACCATTGTTTTATGTATCACGCCACCTCACCTTTCCCGTTAAGCAGCCATAGTGTGTTTTCTGCATGTGTGACTCCGTTCTGTTTTGTAATTCAGTTCAAGTGTAACGGTTTTTACATTCCCTCTATCAGTGATACCTTATGAGAAGTGTCCTTTTCTGTGTGACTTATTTCACTTAGAATCGTCGTACCTAAATCCACTCATCATGCTGCTACTAGCCTTATGACATTGATTTCATGGCTGAGTGATATTCCATTGTACATAAGGACCACAACTCCTTTATCCATTTTTCTCTTTCCTGGGATATTGAAGGTGGAATGAAGTGGAGGTCCTTGTCAAGAGAGCAGCCCTAAACTTTGGGGTGCTTGTGTCTTGCTGATTTTTCATTTTCCCAATGTATACCCCCATGAGTGGAAGTGCCCTATGCTCTCTAAGCTTTGCTTTTTAGACGTTTCAGGACTCACCGTACACTTCTCCAGAGTGTCTGTTGGCAATTTACATCCCGCCCATCAGTTTAGCACGGCTCCCATTTCTCCATGGCCTTTCCTGTATTTCTGGTTTTGACACTTTTTTCAGCATGGCCCTTTTAACCGATGGGAAGCGATACTTCTTTGTAGCGCTGATTAGCCTTTCCAGGTTGCTTGGTTGGCCAAAAAGGGCGTATGCGTTTTTTCCTGAATATATTCAGGAAAAAACGCATACGCCCTTTTTGGCCAAGGGCATCATTGTCAACGTTTTGCCGCTTTTCATGTGCTTTAAAGGCGATTCGAATCTACCTCCTGAAATCTGTTTCCTGCAATTCTGCCTTGATTTCAAATCCTCTTCTTTGCCTTCCCTCAATATATTTGTGGACGAGAGTTATCATTTATAACTCTGCAGGTTTGTGAATTGCAGTGCCCTGAAGCTCCATTTTACAACTCGCTTTTTTGGGAGCTGGCCGCAAAAGCGCAGGATGGCTTCAGGCCCTGTTCTGGTTCCGGGGGGGAGGATGAGCCTGTGGTTAATTCTTCTTCCTGATGGGAAAATAGAGTGACCTGTGCCTGTCCCAACACCAAGAGCTAGTCTCTCACTGGTTCCCCGTCTACCCGTTCATCCTCAGGACAAATTGCAACCTGTACGGAACAGGAGGTTAAAGGTGCTGATGCTCCAAGTAGGGAGATTATTAGTAAAGCGTCTGGAATGGCGAACCCGGGCACAAGGAGAAGAGAAATGAGGTGCGTTTTAGAAACCTTTCCCCATCACATGGTGTACCATCTTTTTATTTTCTCATGCATGTTTTCGATGTAGGAAGATGCCCTTGAACCTGGAGATTTGGGACCCATGCGATGGGTACCACGCAGTATTACTTTAAAGGGTCTGCGTTTGCTCACCCAACCTCACCAAACCTCTCAGCCCCAAGAGTGTCCACCCTTATGTCTCATCCAGCTGTGGGTCTAGATATGGTCAATCCAGGTTGCATCACAGCCCCTGAACGCATTGTGTAAGAATTTCTCTCTCTTCCACTGTCTTTGTTTCATGGGTTTGTAAAAGTAATTTATTTTTATAATGGGGTTTAGCTGCTTTTCACTGCTGTGTTTATGACGCTTTACACCCACTTGACACACTAACAGAGAGATATCAATACATAGGTTTTAAGATTATTACTAGTCAGATATATTCTTGTGCGGTGAATAGGGTGTGTTGAGTCCAGTTCTCTGAGCAAGGAGTAGGTCTTGTCTATTACATATTGGGTTTATGGAACGGTATCTGAGCTAATTTGAAACCCTTGTTTTATGTATCACCCCACCTCACCTTTCCCGTTAAGCAGCCATAGTGTGTTTTCTGCATGTGTGACTCCGTTCTGTTTTGTAATTCAGTTCAAGTGTAACGGTTTTTACATTCCCTCTATCAGTGATACCTTATGAGAAGTGTCCTTTTCTGTGTGACTTATTTCACTTAGAATCGTCGTACCTAAATCCACTCATCATGCTGCTACTAGCCTTATGACATTGATTTCATGGCTGAGTGATATTCCATTGTACATAAGGACCACAACTCCTTTATCCATTTTTCTCTTTCCTGGGATATTGAAGGTGGAATGAAGTGGAGGTCCTTGTCAGGAGAGCAGCCCTAAACTTTGGGGTGCTTGTGTCTTGCTGATTTTTCATTTTCCCAATGTATACCCCCATGAGTGGAAGTGCCCTATGCTCTCTAAGCTTTGCTTTTTAGACGTTTCAGGACTCACCGTACACTTCTCCAGAGTGTCTGTTGGCAATTTACATCCCGCCCATCAGTGTAGCACGGCTCCCATTTCTCCATGGCCTTTCCTGTATTTCTGGTTTTGACACTTTTTTCACCATGGCCCTTTTAACCGATGGGAAGCGATACTTCTCTGTAGCGCTGATTTGCCTTTCCAGGTTGCTTGGTTGGCCAAAAAGGGCGTATGCCTTTTTTCCTGAATATATTCAGGAAAAAACGCATACGCCCTTTTTGGCCAAGGGCATCATTGTCAACGTTTTGCCGCTTTTCATGTGCTTTAAAGGCGATTCGAATCTACCTCCTGAAATCTGTTTCCTGCAATTCTGCCTTGATTTCAAATCCTCTTCTTTGCCTTCCCTCAATATATTTGTGGACGAGAGTTATCATTTATAACTCTGCAGGTTTGTGAATTGCAGTGCCCTGAAGCTCCATTTTACAACTCGCTTTTTTGGGAGCTGGCCGCAAAAGCGCATGATGGCTTCAGGCCCTGTTCTGGTTCCGGGGGGGAGGATGAGCCTGTGGTTAATTCTTCTTCCTGATGGGAAAATAGAGTGACCTGTGCCTGTCCCAACACCAAGAGCTAGTCTCTCACTGGTTCCCCGTCTACCCGTTCATCCTCAGGACAAATTGCAACCTGTACGGAACAGGAGGTTAAAGGTGCTGATGCTCCAAGTAGGGAGATTATTAGTAAAGCGTCTGGAATGGCGAACCCGGGCACAAGGAGAAGAGAAATGAGGTGCGTTTTAGAAACCTTTCCCCATCACATGGTGTACCATCATTTTATTTTCTCATGCATGTTTTCGATGTAGGAAGATGCCCTTGAACCTGGAGATTTGGGACCCATGCGATGGGTACCACGCAGTATTACTTTAAAGGGTCTGCGTTTGCTCACCCAACCTCACCAAACCTCTCAGCCCCAAGAGTGTCCACCCTTATGTCTCATCCAGCTGTGGGTCTAGATATGGTCAATCCAGGTTGCATCACAGCCCCTGAACGCATTGTGTAAGAATTTCTCTCTCTTCCACTGTCTTTGTTTCATGGGTTTGTAAAAGTAATTTATTTTTATAATGGGGTTTAGCTGCTTTTCACTGCTGTGTTTATGACGCTTTACACCCACTTGACACACTAACAGAGAGATATCAATACATAGGTTTTAAGATTATTACTAGTCAGATATATTCTTGTGCGGTGAATAGGGTGTGTTGAGTCCAGTTCTCTGAGCAAGGAGTAGGTCTTGTCTATTACATATTGGGTTTATGGAACGGTATCTGAGCTAATTTGAAACCATTGTTTTATGTATCACGCCACCTCACCTTTCCCGTTAAGCAGCCATAGTGTGTTTTCTGCATGTGTGACTCCGTTCTGTTTTGTAATTCAGTTCAAGTGTAACGGTTTTTACATTCCCTCTATCAGTGATACCTTATGAGAAGTGTCCTTTTCTGTGTGACTTATTTCACTTAGAATCGTCGTACCTAAATCCACTCATCATGCTGCTACTAGCCTTATGACATTGATTTCATGGCTGAGTGGTATTCCATTGTACATAAGGACCACAACTCCTTTATCCATTTTTCTCTTTCCTGGGATATTGAAGGTGGAATGAAGTGGAGGTCCTTGTCAGGAGAGCAGCCCTAAACTTTGGGGTGCTTGTGTCTTGCTGATTTTTCATTTTCCCAATGTATACCCCCATGAGTGGAAGTGCCCTATGCTCTCTAAGCTTTGCTTTTTAGACGTTTCAGGACTCACCGTACACTTCTCCAGAGTGTCTGTTGGCAATTTACATCCCGCCCATCAGTGTAGCACGGCTCCCATTTCTCCATGGCCTTTCCTGTATTTCTGGTTTTGACACTTTTTTCACCATGGCCCTTTTAACCGATGGGAAGCGATACTTCTCTGTAGCGCTGATTTGCCTTTCCAGGTTGCTTGGTTGGCCAAAAAGGGCGTATGCCTTTTTTCCTGAATATATTCAGGAAAAAACGCATACGCCCTTTTTGGCCAAGGGCATCATTGTCAACGTTTTGCCGCTTTTCATGTGCTTTAAAGGCGATTCGAATCTACCTCCTGAAATCTGTTTCCTGCAATTCTGCCTTGATTTCAAATCCTCTTCTTTGCCTTCCCTCAATATATTTGTGGACGAGAGTTATCATTTATAACTCTGCAGGTTTGTGAATTGCAGTGCCCTGAAGCTCCATTTTACAACTCGCTTTTTTGGGAGCTGGCCGCAAAAGCGCAGGATGGCTTCAGGCCCTGTTCTGGTTCCGGGGGGGAGGATGAGCCTGTGGTTAATTCTTCTTCCTGATGGGAAAATAGAGTGACCTGTGCCTGTCCCAACACCAAGAGCTAGTCTCTCACTGGTTCCCCGTCTACCCGTTCATCCTCAGGACAAATTGCAACCTGTACGGAACAGGAGGTTAAAGGTGCTGATGCTCCAAGTAGGGAGATTATTAGTAAAGCGGCTGGAATGGCGAACCCGGGCACAAGGAGAAGAGAAATGAGGTGCGTTTTAGAAACCTTTCCCCATCACATGGTGTACCATCTTTTTGTTTTCTCATGCATGTTTTCGATGTAGGAAGATGCCCTTGAACCTGGAGATTTGGGACCCATGCGATGGGTACCACGCAGTATTACTTTAAAGGGTCTGCGTTTGCTCACCCAACCTCACCAAACCTCTCAGCCCCAAGAGTGTCCACCCTTATGTCTCATCCAGCTGTGGGTCTAGATATGGTCAATCCAGGTTGCATCACAGCCCCTGAACGCATTGTGTAAGAATTTCTCTCTCTTCCACTGTCTTTGTTTCATGGGTTTGTAAAAGTAATTTATTTTTATAATGGGGTTTAGCTGCTTTTCACTGCTGTGTATATGACGCTTTACACCCACTTGACACACTAACAGAGAGATATCAATACATAGGTTTTAAGATTATTACTAGTCAGATATATTCTTGTGCGGTGAATAGGGTGTGTTGAGTCCAGTTCTCTGAGCAAGGAGTAGGTCTTGTCTATTACATATTGGGTTTATGGAACGGTATCTGAGCTAATTTGAAACCATTGTTTTATGTATCACGCCACCTCACCTTTCCCGTTAAGCAGCCATAGTGTGTTTTCTGCATGTGTGACTCCGTTCTGTTTTGTAATTCAGTTCAAGTGTAACGGTTTTTACATTCCCTCTATCAGTGATACCTTATGAGAAGTGTCCTTTTCTGTGTGACTTATTTCACTTAGAATCGTCGTACCTAAATCCACTCATCATGCTGCTACTAGCCTTATGACATTGATTTCATGGCTGAGTGATATTCCATTGTACATAAGGACCACAACTCCTTTATCCATTTTTCTCTTTCCTGGGATATTGAAGGTGGAATGAAGTGGAGGTCCTTGTCAAGAGAGCAGCCCGAAACTTTGGGGTGCTTGTGTCTTGCTGATTTTTCATTTTCCCAATGTATACCCCCATGAGTGGAAGTGCCCTATGCTCTCTAAGCTTTGCTTTTTAGACGTTTCAGGACTCACCGTACACTTCTCCAGAGTGTCTGTTGGCAATTTACATCCCGCCCATCAGTGTAGCACGGCTCCCATTTCTCCATGGCCTTTCCTGTATTTCTGGTTTTGACACTTTTTTCAGCATGGCCCTTTTAACCGATGGGAAGCGATACTTCTTTGTAGCGCTGATTTGCCTTTCCAGGTTGCTTGGTTGGCCAAAAAGGGCGTATGCCTTTTTTCCTGAATATATTCAGGAAAAAACGCATACGCCCTTTTTGGCCAAGGGCATCATTGTCAACGTTTTGCCGCTTTTCATGTGCTTTAAAGGCGATTCGAATCTACCTCCTGAAATCTGTTTCCTGCAATTCTGCCTTGATTTCAAATCCTCTTCTTTGCCTTCCCTCAATATATTTGTGGACGAGAGTTATCATTTATAACTCTGCAGGTTTGTGAATTGCAGTGCCCTGAAGCTCCATTTTACAACTCGCTTTTTTGGGAGCTGGCCGCAAAAGCGCAGGATGGCTTCAGGCCCTGTTCTGGTTCCGGGGGGGAGGATGAGCCTGTGGTTAATTCTTCTTCCTGATGGGAAAATAGAGTGACCTGTGCCTGTCCCAACACCAAGAGCTAGTCTCTCACTGGTTCCCCGTCTACCCGTTCATCCTCAGGACAAATTGCAACCTGTACGGAACAGGAGGTTAAAGGTGCTGATGCTCCAAGTAGGGAGATTATTAGTAAAGCGGCTGGAATGGCGAACCCGGGCACAAGGAGAAGAGAAATGAGGTGCGTTTTAGAAACCTTTCCCCATCACATGGTGTACCATCTTTTTGTTTTCTCATGCATGTTTTCGATGTAGGAAGATGCCCTTGAACCTGGAGATTTGCGACCCATGCGATGGGTACCACGCAGTATTACTTTAAAGGGTCTGCGTTTGCTCACCCAACCTCACCAAACCTCTCAGCCCCAAGAGTGTCCACCCTTATGTCTCATCCAGCTGTGGGTCTAGATATGGTCAATCCAGGTTGCATCACAGCCCCTGAACGCATTGTGTAAGAATTTCTCTCTCTTTTACTGTCTTTGTTTCATGGATTTGTAAAAGTAATTTATTTTTATAATGGGGTTTAGCTGCTTTTCACTGCTATGTTTATGCCGCTTTACACCCACTTGACACACTAACAGAGAGATATCAATTCATAGGTTTTAAGATTATTACTAGTCAGATATATTCTTGTGCGGTGAATAGGGTGTGTTGAGTCCAGTTCTCTGAGCAAGGAGTAGGTCTTGTCTATTACATATTGGGTTTATGGAACGGTATCTGAGCTAATTTGAAACCCTTGTTTTATGTATCACCCCACCTCACCTTTCCCGTTAAGCAGCCATAGTGTGTTTTCTGCATGTGTGACTCCGTTCTGTTTTGTAATTCAGTTCAAGTGTAATGGTTTTTACATTCCCTCTATAAGTGATACCTTATGAGAAGTGTCCTTTTCTGTGTGACTTATTTCACTTAGAATCGTCGTACCTAAATCCACTCATCATGCTGCTACTAGCCTTATGACATTGATTTCATGGCTGAGTGATATTGCATTGTACATAAGGACCACAACTTCTTTATCCATTTTTCTCTTTCCTGGGATATTGAAGGTGGAATGAAGTGGAGGTCCTTGTCAAGAGAGCAGCCCTAAACTTTGGGGTGCTTGTGTCTTGCTGATTTTTCATTTTCCCAATTTATACCCCCATGAGTGGAAGTGCCCTATGCTCTCTAAGCTGTGTTTTTTAGATGTTTCAGGACACACCGTACACTTCTCCAGAGTGGCTGTTGGCAATTTACATCCCGCCCATCAGTGTAGCAAGGCTCCCATTTCTCCATGGCCTGTCCTGCATTTCTGGTTTTGAGACTTTTTTCAGCATGGCCCTTTTGACCGATGGGTAGCGAGTCTTCTTTGTAGCGTTGATTTGCCTTTCCAGGTTGCTTGGTTGGACAAAAAGGGCGTATGCGTTTTTTCCTGAATATATTCAGGAAAAAACGCATACGCCCTTTTTGGCCAAGGGCATCATTGTCAACGTTTTGCCGCTTTTCATGTGCTTTAAAGGCGATTCGAATCTACCTCCTGAAATCTGTTTCCTGCAATTCTGCCTTGATTTCAAATCCTCTTCTTTGCCTTCCCTCAATATTTTTGTGGACGAGAGTTATCATTTATAACTCTGGAGGTTTGTGAATTGCAGTGCCCTGAAGCTCCATTTTACAACTCGCTTTTTTGGGAGCTGGCCGCAAAAGCGCAGGATGGCTTCAGGCCCTGTTCTGGTTCCGGGGGGGAGGATGAGCCTGTGGTTAATTCTTCTTCCTGATGGGAAAATAGAGTGACCTGTGCCTGTCCCAACACCAAGAGCTAGTCTCTCACTGGTTCCCCGTCTACCCGTTCATCCTCAGGACAAATTGCAACCTGTACGGAACAGGAGGTTAAAGGTGCTGATGCTCCAAGTAGGGAGATTGTTAGTAAAGCATCTGGAATGGCGAACCCGGGCACAAGGAGAAGAGAAATGAGGTGCGTTTTAGAAACCTTTCCCCATCACATGGTGTACCATCTTTTTGTTTTCTCAAGCATGTTTTCGATGTAGGAATATGCCCTTGAACCTGTAGATTTGGGACCCATGCAATGGGTACCACGCAGTATTACTTTAAAGGGTCTGCGTTTGCTCACCCAACCTCACCAAACCTCTCAGCCCCAAGAGTGTCCACCCTTATGTCTCATCCAGCTGTGGGTCTAGATATGGTCAATCCAGGTTGCATCACAGCCCCTGAACGCATTGTGTAAGAATTTCTCTCTCTTCCACTGTCTTTGTTTCATGGGTTTGTAAAAGTAATTTATTTTTATAATGGGGTTTAGCTGCTTTTCACTGCTGTGTTTATGCCGCTTTACACCCACTTGACACACTAACAGAGAGATATCAATACATAGGTTTTAAGATTATTACTAGTCAGATATATTCTTGTGCGGTGAATAGGGTGTGTTGAGTCCCGTTCTCTGAGCAAGGAGTAGGTCTTGTCTATTACATATTGGGTTTATGGAACGGTATCTGAGCTAATTTGAAACCCTTGTTTTATGTATCACCCCACCTCACCTTTCCCGTTAAGCAGCCATAGTGTGTTTTCTGCATGTGTGACTCCGTTCTGTTTTGTAATTCAGTTCAAGTGTAATGGTTTTTACATTCCCTCTATAAGTGATACCTTATGAGAAGTGTCCTTTTCTGTGTGACTTATTTCACTTAGAATCGTCGTACCTAAATCCACTCATCATGCTGCTACTAGCCTTATGACATTGATTTCATGGCTGAGTGATATTGCATTGTACATAAGGACCACAACTTCTTTATCCATTTTTCTCTTTCCTGGGATATTGAAGGTGGAATGAAGTGGAGGTCCTTGTCAAGAGAGCAGCCCTAAACTTTGGGGTGCTTGTGTCTTGCTGATTTTTCATTTTCCCAATTTATACCCCCATGAGTGGAAGTGCCCTATGCTCTCTAAGCTGTGTTTTTTAGATGTTTCAGGACACACCGTACACTTCTCCAGAGTGGCTGTTGGCAATTTACATCCCGCCCATCACTGTAGCAAGGCTCCCATTTCTCCATGGCCTGTCCTGCATTTCTGGTTTTGAGACTTTTTTCAGCATGGCCCTTTTGACCGATGGGTAGCGCGTCTTCTTTGTAGTGCTGATTTGCCTTTCCAGGTTGCTTGGTTGGCCAAAAAGGGCGTATGCGTTTTTTCCTGAATATATTCAGGAAAAAACGCATACGCCCTTTTTGGCCAAGGGCATCATTGTCAACGTTTTGCCGCTTTTCATGTGCTTTAAAGGCGATTCGAATCTACCTCCTGAAATCTGTTTCCTGCAATTCTGCCTTGATTTCAAATCCTCTTCTTTGCCTTCCCTCAATATATTTGTGGACGAGAGTTATCATTTATAACTCTGCAGGTTTGTGAATTGCAGTGCCCTGAAGCTCCATTTTACAACTCGCTTTTTTGGGAGCTGGCTGCAAAAGCGCAGGATGGCTTCAGGCCCTGTTCTGGTTCCGGGGGGGAGGATGAGCCTGTGGTTAATTCTTCTTCCTGATGGGAAAATAGAGTGACCTGTGCCTGTCCCAACACCAAGAGCTAGTCTCTCACTGGTTCCCCGTCTACCCGTTCATCCTCAGGACAAATTGCAACCTGTACGGAACAGGAGGTTAAAGGTGCTGATGCTCCAAGTAGGGAGATTATTAGTAAAGCGGCTGGAATGGCGAACCCGGGCACAAGGAGAAGAGAAATGAGGTGCGTTTTAGAAACCTTTCCCCATCACATGGTGTACCATCTTTTTGTTTTCTCATGCATGTTTTCGATGTAGGAAGATGCCCTTGAACCTGGAGATTTGCGACCCATGCGATGGGTACCACGCAGTATTACTTTAAAGGGTCTGCGTTTGCTCACCCAACCTCACCAAACCTCTCAGCCCCAAGAGTGTCCACCCTTATGTCTCATCCAGCTGTGGGTCTAGATATGGTCAATCCAGGTTGCATCACAGCCCCTGAACGCATTGTGTAAGAATTTCTCTCTCTTTCACTGTCTTTGTTTCATGGGTTTTTCGAAGTAATTTATTTTTATAATGGGGTTTAGCTGCTTTTCACTGCTGTGTTTATGCCGCTTTACACCCACTTGACACACTAACAGAGAGATATCAATACATAGGTTTTAAGATTATTACTAGTCAGATATATTCTTGTGCGGTGAATAGGGTGTGTTGAGTCCAGTTCTCTGAGCAAGGAGTAGGTCTTGTCTATTACATATTGGGTTTATGGAACGGTATCTGAGCTAATTTGAAACCATTGTTTTATGTATCACGCCACCTCACCTTTCCCGTTAAGCAGCCATAGTGTGTTTTCTGCATGTGTGACTCCGTTCTGTTTTGTAATTCAGTTCAAGTGTAACGGTTTTTACATTCCCTCTATCAGTGATACCTTATGAGAAGTGTCCTTTTCTGTGTGACTTATTTCACTTAGAATCGTCGTACCTAAATCCACTCATCATGCTGCTACTAGCCTTATGACATTGATTTCATGGCTGAGTGATATTCCATTGTACATAAGGACCACAACTCCTTTATCCATTTTTCTCTTTCCTGGGATATTGAAGGTGGAATGAAGTGGAGGTCCTTGTCAGGAGAGCAGCCCTAAACTTTGGGGTGCTTGTGTCTTGCTGATTTTTCATTTTCCCAATTTATACCCCCATGAGTGGAAGTGCCCTATGCTCTCTAAGCTTTGCTTTTTAGACGTTTCAGGACTCACCGTACACTTCTCCAGAGTGTCTGTTGGCAATTTACATCCCGCCCATCAGTGTAGCACGGCTCCCATTTCTCCATGGCCTTTCCTGTATTTCTGGTTTTGACACTTTTTTCACCATGGCCCTTTTAACCGATGGGAAGCGATACTTCTCTGTAGCGCTGATTTGCCTTTCCAGGTTGCTTGGTTGGCCAAAAAGGGCGTATGCCTTTTTTCCTGAATATATTCAGGAAAAAACGCATACGCCCTTTTTGGCCAAGGGCATCATTGTCAACGTTTTGCCGCTTTTCATGTGCTTTAAAGGCGATTCGAATCTACCTCCTGAAATCTGTTTCCTGCAATTCTGCCTTGATTTCAAATCCTCTTCTTTGCCTTCCCTCAATATATTTGTGGACGAGAGTTATCATTTATAACTCTGCAGGTTTGTGAATTGCAGTGCCCTGAAGCTCCATTTTACAACTCGCTTTTTTGGGAGCTGGCTGCAAAAGCGCAGGATGGCTTCAGGCCCTGTTCTGGTTCCGGGGGGGAGGATGAGCCTGTGGTTAATTCTTCTTCCTGATGGGAAAATAGAGTGACCTGTGCCTGTCCCAACACCAAGAGCTAGTCTCTCACTGGTTCCCCGTCTACCCGTTCATCCTCAGGACAAATTGCAACCTGTACGGAACAGGAGGTTAAAGGTGCTGATGCTCCAAGTAGGGAGATTATTAGTAAAGCGTCTGGAATGGCGAACCCGGGCACAAGGAGAAGAGAAATGAGGTGCGTTTTAGAAACCTTTCCCCATCACATGGTGTACCATCTTTTTATTTTCTCATGCATGTTTTCGATGTAGGAAGATGCCCTTGAACCTGGAGATTTGGGACCCATGCGATGGGTACCACGCAGTATTACTTTAAAGGGTCTGCGTTTGCTCACCCAACCTCACCAAACCTCTCAGCCCCAAGAGTGTCCACCCTTATGTCTCATCCAGCTGTGGGTCTAGATATGGTCAATCCAGGTTGCATCACAGCCCCTGAACGCATTGTGTAAGAATTTCTCTCTCTTCCACTGTCTTTGTTTCATGGGTTTGTAAAAGTAATTTATTTTTATAATGGGGTTTAGCTGCTTTTCACTGCTGTGTTTATGACGCTTTACACCCACTTGACACACTAACAGAGAGATATCAATACATAGGTTTTAAGATTATTACTAGTCAGATATATTCTTGTGCGGTGAATAGGGTGTGTTGAGTCCAGTTCTCTGAGCAAGGAGTAGGTCTTGTCTATTACATATTGGGTTTATGGAACGGTATCTGAGCTAATTTGAAACCATTGTTTTATGTATCACGCCACCTCACCTTTCCCGTTAAGCAGCCATAGTGTGTTTTCTGCATGTGTGACTCCGTTCTGTTTTGTAATTCAGTTCAAGTGTAACGGTTTTTACATTCCCTCTATCAGTGATACCTTATGAGAAGTGTCCTTTTCTGTGTGACTTATTTCACTTAGAATCGTCGTACCTAAATCCACTCATCATGCTGCTACTAGCCTTATGACATTGATTTCATGGCTGAGTGATATTCCATTGTACATAAGGACCACAACTCCTTTATCCATTTTTCTCTTTCCTGGGATATTGAAGGTGGAATGAAGTGGAGGTCCTTGTCAAGAGAGCAGCCCGAAACTTTGGGGTGCTTGTGTCTTGCTGATTTTTCATTTTCCCAATTTATACCCCCATGAGTGGAAGTGCCCTATGCTCTCTAAGCTTTGCTTTTTAGACGTTTCAGGACTCACCGTACACTTCTCCAGAGTGTCTGTTGGCAATTTACATCCCGCCCATCAGTGTAGCACGGCTCCCATTTCTCCATGGCCTTTCCTGTATTTCTGGTTTTGACACTTTTTTCAGCATGGCCCTTTTAACCGATGGGAAGCGATACTTCTCTGTAGCGCTGATTTGCCTTTCCAGGTTGCTTGGTTGGCCAAAAAGGGCGTATGCCTTTTTTCCTGAATATATTCAGGAAAATACGCATACGCCCTTTTTGGCCAAGGGCATCATTGTCAACGTTTTGCCGCTTTTCATGTGCTTTAAAGGCGATTCGAATCTACCTCCTGAAATCTGTTTCCTGCAATTCTGCCTTGATTTCAAATCCTCTTCTTTGCCTTCCCTCAATATATTTGTGGACGAGAGTTATCATTTATAACTCTGCAGGTTTGTGAATTGCAGTGCCCTGAAGCTCCATTTTACAACTCGCTTTTTTGGGAGCTGGCCGCAAAAGCGCAGGATGGCTTCAGGCCCTGTTCTGGTTCCGGGGGGGAGGATGAGCCTGTGGTTAATTCTTCTTCCTGATGGGAAAATAGAGTGACCTGTGCCTGTCCCAACACCAAGAGCTAGTCTCTCACTTGTTCCCCGTCTACCCGTTCATCCTCAGGACAAATTGCAACCTGTACGGAACAGGAGGTTAAAGGTGCTGATGCTCCAAGTAGGGAGATTATTAGTAAAGCGGCTGGAATGGCGAACCCGGGCACAAGGAGAAGAGAAATGAGGTGCGTTTTAGAAACCTTTCCCCATCACATGGTGTACCATCTTTTTGTTTTCTCATGCATGTTTTCGATGTAGGAAGATGCCCTTGAACCTGGAGATTTGCGACCCATGCGATGGGTACCACGCAGTATTACTTTAAAGGGTCTGCGTTTGCTCACCCAACCTCACCAAACCTCTCAGCCCCAAGAGTGTCCACCCTTATGTCTCATCCAGCTGTGGGTCTAGATATGGTCAATCCAGGTTGCATCACAGCCCCTGAACGCATTGTGTAAGAATTTCTCTCTCTTTCACTGTCTTTGTTTCATGGGTTTTTCGAAGTAATTTATTTTTATAATGGGGTTTAGCTGCTTTTCACTGCTGTGTTTATGCCGCTTTACACCCACTTGACACACTAACAGAGAGATATCAATACATAGGTTTTAAGATTATTACTAGTCAGATATATTCTTGTGCGGTGAATAGGGTGTGTTGAGTCCAGTTCTCTGAGCAAGGAGTAGGTCTTGTCTATTACATATTGGGTTTATGGAACGGTATCTGAGCTAATTTGAAACCATTGTTTTATGTATCACGCCACCTCACCTTTCCCGTTAAGCAGCCATAGTGTGTTTTCTGCATGTGTGACTCCGTTCTGTTTTGTAATTCAGTTCAAGTGTAACGGTTTTTACATTCCCTCTATCAGTGATACCTTATGAGAAGTGTCCTTTTCTGTGTGACTTATTTCACTTAGAATCGTCGTACCTAAATCCACTCATCATGCTGCTACTAGCCTTATGACATTGATTTCATGGCTGAGTGATATTCCATTGTACATAAGGACCACAACTCCTTTATCCATTTTTCTCTTTCCTGGGATATTGAAGGTGGAATGAAGTGGAGGTCCTTGTCAGGAGAGCAGCCCTAAACTTTGGGGTGCTTGTGTCTTGCTGATTTTTCATTTTCCCAATGTATACCCCCATGAGTGGAAGTGCCCTATGCTCTCTAAGCTTTGCTTTTTAGACGTTTCAAGACTCACCGTACACTTCTCCAGAGTGTCTGTTGGCAATTTACATCCCGCCCATCAGTGTAGCACGGCTCCCATTTCTCCATGGCCTTTCCTGTATTTCTGGTTTTGACACTTTTTTCAGCATGGCCCTTTTAACCGATGGGAAGCGATACTTCTCTGTAGCGCTGATTTGCCTTTCCAGGTTGCTTGGTTGGCCAAAAAGGGCGTATGCCTTTTTTCCTGAATATATTCAGGAAAAAACGCATACGCCCTTTTTGGCCAAGGGCATCATTGTCAACGTTTTGCCGCTTTTCATGTGCTTTAAAGGCGATTCGAATCTACCTCCTGAAATCTGTTTCCTGCAATTCTGCCTTGATTTCAAATCCTCTTCTTTGCCTTCCCTCAATATATTTGTGGACGAGAGTTATCATTTATAACTCTGCAGGTTTGTGAATTGCAGTGCCCTGAAGCTCCATTTTACAACTCGCTTTTTTGGGAGCTGGCCGCAAAAGCGCAGGATGGCTTCAGGCCCTGTTCTGGTTCCGGGGGGGAGGATGAGCCTGTGGTTAATTCTTCTTCCTGATGGGAAAATAGAGTGACCTGTGCCTGTCCCAACACCAAGAGCTAGTCTCTCACTTGTTCCCCGTCTACCCGTTCATCCTCAGGACAAATTGCAACCTGTACGGAACAGGAGGTTAAAGGTGCTGATGCTCCAAGTAGGGAGATTATTAGTAAAGCGGCTGGAATGGCGAACCCGGGCACAAGGAGAAGAGAAATGAGGTGCGTTTTAGAAACCTTTCCCCATCACATGGTGTACCATCTTTTTGTTTTCTCATGCATGTTTTCGATGTAGGAAGATGCCCTTGAACCTGGAGATTTGCGACCCATGCGATGGGTACCACGCAGTATTACTTTAAAGGGTCTGCGTTTGCTCACCCAACCTCACCAAACCTCTCAGCCCCAAGATTGTCCACCCTTATGTCTCATCCAGCTGTGGGTCTAGATATGGTCAATCCAGGTTGCATCACAGCCCCTGAACGCATTGTGTAAGAATTTCTCTCTCTTCCACTGTCTTTGTTTCATGGGTTTGTAAAAGTAATTTATTTTTATAATGGGGTTTAGCTGCTTTTCACTGCTGTGTTTATAACGCTTTACACCCACTTGACACACTAACAGAGAGATATCAATACATAGGTTTTAAGATTATTACTAGTCAGATATATTCTTGTGCGGTGAATAGGGTGTGTTGAGTCCAGTTCTCTGAGCAAGGAGTAGGTCTTGTCTATTACATATTGGGTTTATGGAACGGTATCTGAGCTAATTTGAAACCATTGTTTTATGTATCACGCCACCTCACCTTTCCCGTTAAGCAGCCATAGTGTGTTTTCTGCATGTGTGACTCCGTTCTGTTTTGTAATTCAGTTCAAGTGTAACGGTTTTTACATTCCCTCTATCAGTGATACCTTATGAGAAGTGTCCTTTTCTGTGTGACTTATTTCACTTAGAATCGTCGTACCTAAATCCACTCATCATGCTGCTACTAGCCTTATGACATTGATTTCATGGCTGAGTGATATTCCATTGTACATAAGGACCACAACTCCTTTATCCATTTTTCTCTTTCCTGGGATATTGAAGGTGGAATGAAGTGGAGGTCCTTGTCAAGAGAGCAGCCCTAAACTTTGGGGTGCTTGTGTCTTGCTGATTTTTCATTTTCCCAATGTATACCCCCATGAGTGGAAGTGCCCTATGCTCTCTAAGCTTTGCTTTTTAGACGTTTCAGGACTCACCGTACACTTCTCCAGAGTGTCTGTTGGCAATTTACATCCCGCCCATCAGTGTAGCACGGCTCCCATTTCTCCATGGCCTTTCCTGTATTTCTGGTTTTGACACTTTTTTCAGCATGGCCCTTTTAACCGATGGGAAGCGATACTTCTTTGTAGCGCTGATTTGCCTTTCCAGGTTGCTTGGTTGGCCAAAAAGGGCGTATGCCTTTTTTCCTGAATATATTCAGGAAAAAACGCATACGCCCTTTTTGGCCAAGGGCATCATTGTCAACGTTTTGCCGCTTTTCATGTGCTTTAAAGGCGATTCGAATCTACCTCCTGAAATCTGTTTCCTGCAATTCTGCCTTGATTTCAAATCCTCTTCTTTGCCTTCCCTCAATATATTTGTGGACGAGAGTTATCATTTATAACTCTGCAGGTTTGTGAATTGCAGTGCCCTGAAGCTCCATTTTACAACTCGCTTTTTTGGGAGCTGGCCGCAAAAGCGCAGGATGGCTTCAGGCCCTGTTCTGGTTCCGGGGGGGAGGATGAGCCTGTGGTTAATTCTTCTTCCTGATGGGAAAATAGAGTGACCTGTGCCTGTCCCAACACCAAGAGCTAGTCTCTCACTGGTTCCCCGTCTACCCGTTCATCCTCAGGACAAATTGCAACCTGTACGGAACAGGAGGTTAAAGGTGCTGATGCTCCAAGTAGGGAGATTATTAGTAAAGCGGCTGGAATGGCGAACCCGGGCACAAGGAGAAGAGAAATGAGGTGCGTTTTAGAAACCTTTCCCCATCACATGGTGTACCATCTTTTTGTTTTCTCATGCATGTTTTCGATGTAGGAAGATGCCCTTGAACCTGGAGATTTGCGACCCATGCGATGGGTACCACGCAGTATTACTTTAAAGGGTCTGCGTTTGCTCACCCAACCTCACCAAACCTCTCAGCCCCAAGAGTGTCCACCCTTATGTCTCATCCAGCTGTGGGTCTAGATATGGTCAATCCAGGTTGCATCACAGCCCCTGAACGCATTGTGTAAGAATTTCTCTCTCTTTTACTGTCTTTGTTTCATGGATTTGTAAAAGTAATTTATTTTTATAATGGGGTTTAGCTGCTTTTCACTGCTATGTTTATGCCGCTTTACACCCACTTGACACACTAACAGAGAGATATCAATACATAGGTTTTAAGATTATTATTAGTCAGATATATTCTTGTGCGGTGAATAGGGTGTGTTGAGTCCAGTTCTCTGAGCAAGGAGTAGGTCTTGTCTATTACATATTGGGTTTATGGAACGGTATCTGAGCTAATTTGAAACCCTTGTTTTATGTATCACCCCACCTCACCTTTCCCGTTAAGCAGCCATAGTGTGTTTTCTGCATGTGTGACTCCGTTCTGTTTTGTAATTCAGTTCAAGTGTAATGGTTTTTACATTCCCTCTATAAGTGATACCTTATGAGAAGTGTCCTTTTCTGTGTGACTTATTTCACTTAGAATCGTCGTACCTAAATCCACTCATCATGCTGCTACTAGCCTTATGACATTGATTTCATGGCTGAGTGATATTGCATTGTACATAAGGACCACAACTTCTTTATCCATTTTTCTCTTTCCTGGGATATTGAAGGTGGAATGAAGTGGAGGTCCTTGTCAACAGAGCAGCCCTAAACTTTGGGGTGCTTGTGTCTTGCTGATTTTTCATTTTCCCAATTTATACCCCCATGAGTGGAAGTGCCCTATGCTCTCTAAGCTGTGTTTTTTAGATGTTTCAGGACACACCGTACACTTCTCCAGAGTGGCTGTTGGCAATTTACATCCCGCCCATCAGTGTAGCAAGGCTCCCATTTCTCCATGGCCTGTCCTGCATTTCTGGTTTTGAGACTTTTTTCAGCATGGCCCTTTTGACCGATGGGTAGCGAGTCTTCTTTGTAGCGTTGATTTGCCTTTCCAGGTTGCTTGGTTGGACAAAAAGGGCGTATGCGTTTTTTCCTGAATATATTCAGGAAAAAACGCATACGCCCTTTTTGGCCAAGGGCATCATTGTCAACGTTTTGCCGCTTTTCATGTGCTTTAAAGGCGATTCGAATCTACCTCCTGAAATCTGTTTCCTGCAATTCTGCCTTGATTTCAAATCCTCTTCTTTGCCTTCCCTCAATATATTTGTGGACGACAGTTATCATTTATAACTCTGGAGGTTTGTGAATTGCAGTGCCCTGAAGCTCCATTTTACAACTCGCTTTTTTGGGAGCTGGCCGCAAAAGCGCAGGATGGCTTCAGGCCCTGTTCTGGTTCCGGGGGGGAGGATGAGCCTGTGGTTAATTCTTCTTCCTGATGGGAAAATAGAGTGACCTGTGCCTGTCCCAACACCAAGAGCTAGTCTCTCACTGGTTCCCCGTCTACCCGTTCATCCTCAGGACAAATTGCAACCTGTACGGAACAGGAGGTTAAAGGTGCTGATGCTCCAAGTAGGGAGATTGTTAGTAAAGCATCTGGAATGGCGAACCCGGGCACAAGGAGAAGAGAAATGAGGTGCGTTTTAGAAACCTTTCCCCATCACATGGTGTACCATCTTTTTGTTTTCTCAAGCATGTTTTCGATGTAGGAATATGCCCTTGAACCTGTAGATTTGGGACCCATGCAATGGGTACCACGCAGTATTACTTTAAAGGGTCTGCGTTTGCTCACCCAACCTCACCAAACCTCTCAGCCCCAAGAGTGTCCACCCTTATGTCTCATCCAGCTGTGGGTCTAGATATGGTCAATCCAGGTTGCATCACAGCCCCTGAACGCATTGTGTAAGAATTTCTCTCTCTTCCACTGTCTTTGTTTCATGGGTTTGTAAAAGTAATTTATTTTTATAATGGGGTTTAGCTGCTTTTCACTGCTGTGTTTATGCCGCTTTACACCCACTTGACACACTAACAGAGAGGTATCAATACATAGGTTTTAAGATTATTACTAGTCAGATATATTCTTGTGCGGTGAATAGGGTGTGTTGAGTCCAGTTCTCTGAGCAAGGAGTAGGTCTTGTCTATTACATATTGGGTTTATGGAACGGTATCTGAGCTAATTTGAAACCCTTGTTTTATGTATCACCCCACCTCACCTTTCCCGTTAAGCAGCCATAGTGTGTTTTCTGCATGTGTGACTCCGTTCTGTTTTGTAATTCAGTTCAAGTGTAATGTTTTTTACATTCCCTCTATAAGTGATACCTTATGAGAAGTGTCCTTTTCTGTGTGACTTATTTCACTTAGAATCGTCGTACCTAAATCCACTCATCATGCTGCTACTAGCCTTATGACATTGATTTCATGGCTGAGTGATATTGCATTGTACATAAGGACCACAACTTCTTTATCCATTTTTCTCTTTCCTGGGATATTGAAGGTGGAATGAAGTGGAGGTCCTTGTCAAGAGAGCAGCCCTAAACTTTGGGGTGCTTGTGTCTTGCTGATTTTTCATTTTCCCAATTTATACCCCCATGAGTGGAAGTGCCCTATGCTCTCTAAGCTGTGTTTTTTAGATGTTTCAGGACACACCGTACACTTCTCCAGAGTGGCTGTTGGCAATTTACATCCCGCCCATCACTGTAGCAAGGATCCCATTTCTCCATGGCCTGTCCTGCATTTCTGGTTTTGAGACTTTTTTCAGCATGGCCCTTTTGACCGATGGGTAGCGCGTCTTCTTTGTAGTGCTGATTTGCCTTTCCAGGTTGCTTGGTTGGCCAAAAAGGGCGTATGCGTTTTTTCCTGAATATATTCAGGAAAAAACGCATACGCCCTTTTTGGCCAAGGGCATCATTGTCAACGTTTTGCCGCTTTTCATGTGCTTTAAAGGCGATTCGAATCTACCTCCTGAAATCTGTTTCCTGCAATTCTGCCTTGATTTCAAATCCTCTTCTTTGCCTTCCCTCAATATATTTGTGGACGAGAGTTATCATTTATAACTCTGCAGGTTTGTGAATTGCAGTGCCCTGAAGCTCCATTTTACAACTCGCTTTTTTGGGAGCTGGCTGCAAAAGCGCAGGATGGCTTCAGGCCCTGTTCTGGTTCCGGGGGGGAGGATGAGCCTGTGGTTAATTCTTCTTCCTGATGGGAAAATAGAGTGACCTGTGCCTGTCCCAACACCAAGAGCTAGTCTCTCACTGGTTCCCCGTCTACCCGTTCATCCTCAGGACAAATTGCAACCTGTACGGAACAGGAGGTTAAAGGTGCTGATGCTCCAAGTAGGGAGATTATTAGTAAAGCGTCTGGAATGGCGAACCCGGGCACAAGGAGAAGAGAAATGAGGTGCGTTTTAGAAACCTTTCCCCATCACATGGTGTACCATCTTTTTGTTTGCTCATGCATGTTTTCGATGTAGGAAGATGCCCTTGAACCTGGAGATTTGGGACCCATGCGATGGGTACCACGCAGTATTACTTTAAAGGGTCTGCGTTTGCTCACCCAACCTCACCAAACCTCTCAGCCCCAAGAGTGTCCACCCTTATGTCTCATCCAGCTGTGGGTCTAGATATGGTCAATCCAGGTTGCATCACAGCCCCTGAACGCATTGTGTAAGAATTTCTCTCTCTTCCACTGTCTTTGTTTCATGGGTTTTTCGAAGTAATTTATTTTTATAATGGGGTTTAGCTGCTTTTCACTGCTGTGTTTATGACGCTTTACACCCACTTGACACACTAACAGAGAGATATCAATACATAGGTTTTAAGATTATTACTAGTCAGATATATTCTTGTGCGGTGAATAGGGTGTGTTGAGTCCAGTTCTCTGAGCAAGGAGTAGGTCTTGTCTATTACATATTGGGTTTATGGAACGGTATCTGAGCTAATTTGAAACCATTGTTTTATGTATCACGCCACCTCACCTTTCCCGTTAAGCAGCCATAGTGTGTTTTCTGCATGTGTGACTCCGTTCTGTTTTGTAATTCAGTTCAAGTGTAACGGTTTTTACATTCCCTCTATCAGTGATACCTTATGAGAAGTGTCCTTTTCTGTGTGACTTATTTCACTTAGAATCGTCGTACCTAAATCCACTCATCATGCTGCTACTAGCCTTATGACATTGATTTCATGGCTGAGTGATATTCCATTGTACATAAGGACCACAACTCCTTTATCCATTTTTCTCTTTCCTGGGATATTGAAGGTGGAATGAAGTGGAGGTCCTTGTCAAGAGAGCAGCCCGAAACTTTGGGGTGCTTGTGTCTTGCTGATTTTTCATTTTCCCAATGTATACCCCCATGAGTGGAAGTGCCCTATGCTCTCTAAGCTTTGCTTTTTAGACGTTTCAGGACTCACCGTACACTTCTCCAGAGTGTCTGTTGGCAATTTACATCCCGCCCATCAGTGTAGCACGGCTCCCATTTCTCCATGGCCTTTCCTGTATTTCTGGTTTTGACACTTTTTTCAGCATGGCCCTTTTAACCGATGGGAAGCGATACTTCTTTGTAGCGCTGATTTGCCTTTCCAGGTTGCTTGGTTGGCCAAAAAGGGCGTATGCCTTTTTTCCTGAATATATTCAGGAAAATACGCATACGCCCTTTTTGGCCAAGGGCATCATTGTCAACGTTTTGCCGCTTTTCATGTGCTTTAAAGGCGATTCGAATCTACCTCCTGAAATCTGTTTCCTGCAATTCTGCCTTGATTTCAAATCCTCTTCTTTGCCTTCCCTCAATATATTTGTGGACGAGAGTTATCATTTATAACTCTGCAGGTTTGTGAATTGCAGTGCCCTGAAGCTCCATTTTACAACTCGCTTTTTTGGGAGCTGGCCGCAAAAGCGCAGGATGGCTTCAGGCCCTGTTCTGGTTCCGGGGGGGAGGATGAGCCTGTGGTTAATTCTTCTTCCTGATGGGAAAATAGAGTGACCTGTGCCTGTCCCAACACCAAGAGCTAGTCTCTCACTGGTTCCCCGTCTACCCGTTCATCCTCAGGACAAATTGCAACCTGTACGGAACAGGAGGTTAAAGGTGCTGATGCTCCAAGTAGGGAGATTATTAGTAAAGCGTCTGGAATGGCGAACCCGGGCACAAGGAGAAGAGAAATGAGGTGCGTTTTAGAAACCTTTCCCCATCACATGGTGTACCATCTTTTTGTTTTCTCATGCATGTTTTCGATGTAGGAAGATGCCCTTAAACCTGGAGATTTGGGACCCATGCGATGGGTACCACGCAGTATTACTTTAAAGGGTCTGCGTTTGCTCACCCAACCTCACCAAACCTCTCAGCCCCAAGAGTGTCCACCCTTATGTCTCATCCAGCTGTGGGTCTAGATATGGTCAATCCAGGTTGCATCACAGCCCCTGAACGCATTGTGTAAGAATTTCTCTCTCTTCCACTGTCTTTGTTTCATGGGTTTGTAAAAGTAATTTATTTTTATAATGGGGTTTAGCTGCTTTTCACTGCTGTGTTTATGCCGCTTTACACCCACTTGACACACTAACAGTGAGATATCAATACATAGGTTTTAAGATTATTACTAGTCAGATATATTCTTGTGCGGTGAATAGGGTGTGTTGAGTCCAGTTCCCTGAGCAAGGAGTAGGTCTTGTCTATTACATATTGGGTTTATGGAATGGTATCTGATCTAATTTGAAACCCTTGTTTTATTTATCATCCCACCTCACCTTTCCCGTTAAGCAGCCATAGTGTGTTTTCTGCATGTGTGACTCTGTTCTGTTTTGTAATTCAGTTCAAGTGTAACTGTTTTTACATTCCCTCTATAAGTGATACCTTATGAGAAGTGTCCTTTTCTGTGTGACTTATTTCACTTAGAATCATCGTACCTAAATCCACTCATCATGCTGCTACTAGCCTTATGACATTGATTTCATGGCTGAGTGATATTCCATTGTACATAAGGACCACAACTTCTTTATCCATTTTTCTCTTTCCTGGGATATTGAAGGTGGAATGAAGTGGAGGTCCTGGTCAACAGAGCAGCCCTAAACTTTGGGGTGCTTGTGTCTTGCTGATTTTTCATTTTCCCAATTTATACCCCCATGAGTGGAAGTGCCCTATGCTCTCTAAGCTGTGTTTTTTGGATGTTTCCGGACACACCGTACACTTCTCCAGAGTGGCTGTTGGCAATTTACATCCCGCCCATCAGTGTAGCAAGGCTCCCATTTCTCCATGGCCTGTCCTGCATTTCTGGTTTTGAGACATTTTTCAGCATGGCCCTTTTGACCGATGGGTAGCGAGTCTTCTTTGTAGCGCTGATTTGCCTTTCCAGGTTGCTTGGTTGGCCAAAAAGGGCGTATGCGTTTTTTCCTGAATATATTCAGGAAAAAACGCATACGCCCTTTTTGGCCAAGTGCATCATTGTCAACGTTTTGCCGCTTTTCATGTGCTTTAAAGGCGATTCGAATCTACCTCCTGAAATCTGTTTCCTGCAATTCTGCCTTGATTTCAAATCCTCTTCTTTGCCTTCCCTCAATATATTTGTGGACGAGAGTTATCATTTATAACTCTGCAGGTTTGTGAATTGCAGTGCCCTGAAGCTCCATTTTACAACTCGCTTTTTTGGGAGCTGGCCGCAAAAGCGCAGGATGGCTTCAGGCCCTGTTCTGGTTCCGGGGGGGAGGATGAGCCTGTGGTTAATTCTTCTTCCTGATGGGAAAATAGAGTGACCTCTGCCTGTGCCTACACCAGGAGCTAGTCTCTCATTGGTTCCAAGTCTTCCCGTTCATCCTCAGGACAAATTGCAACCTGTACGGAACAGGAGGTTAAAGGTGCTGATGCTCCAAGTAGGGAGATTGCTAGTAAAGTGGCTGGAATGGCATACCCGAGCACAAGGAGATGAGAAATGAGGTGCGTTTTAGAAACCTTTCCCCATCACACGGTGTACCATCTTCTGGGTTTCTCATGCATGTTTTCGATGTAGCAAGATGCCCTTGAACCTGGAGATTTGGGACCCATGCGATGGGTACCACGCAGTATTACTTTAAAGGGTCTGCGTTTGCTCACCCAACCTCACCAAACCTCTCAGCCCCAAGAGTGTCCACCCTTATGTCTCATCCAGCTGTGGGTCTAGATATGGTCTATCCAGGTTGCATCAAAGCCCCTGAACGCATTGTGTAAGAATTTCTCTCTCTTTCACTGTCTTTGTTTCATGGGTATTTCGAAGTAATTTATTTTTATAATGGGGTTTAGCTGCTTTTCACTGCTGTGTTTATGCCGCTTTACACCCACTTGACACACTAACAGAGAGATATCAATACATAGGTTTTAAGATTATTACTAGTCAGATATATTCTTGTGCAGTGAATAGGGCGTGTTGAGTCCAGTTCTCTGAGTAAGGAGTAGGTCTTGTCTATTACATATTGGGTTTATGGAACGGTATCTGAGCTAATTTGAAACCCTTGTTTTATGTATCACCCCACCTCACCTTTCCCGTTAAACAGCCATAGTGTGTTTTCTGCATGTGTGACTCCGTTCTGTTTTGTAATTCAGTTCAAGTGTAACGGTTTTTACATTCCCTCTATCAGTGATACCTTATGAGAAGTGTCCTTTTCTGTGTGACTTATTTCACTTAGAATCGTCGTACCTAAATCCACTCATCATGCTGCTACTAGCCTTATGACATTGATTTCATGGCTGAGTGATATTCCATTGTACATAAGGACCACAACTCCTTTATCCATTTTTCTCTTTCCTGGGATATTGAAGGTGGAATGAAGTGGAGGTCCTTGTCAAGAGAGCAGCCCTAAACTTTGGGGTGCTTGTGTCTTGCTGATTTTTCATTTTCCCAATGTATACCCCCATGAGTGGAAGTGCCCTATGCTCTCTAAGCTTTGCTTTTTAGACGTTTCAGGACTCACCGTACACTTCTCCAGAGTGTCTGTTGGCAATTTACATCCCGCCCATCAGTGTAGCACGGCTCCCATTTCTCCATGGCCTTTCCTGTATTTCTGGTTTTGACACTTTTTTCAGCATGGCCCTTTTAACCGATGGGAAGCGATACTTCTTTGTAGCGCTGATTTGCCTTTCCAGGTTGCTTGGTTGGCCAAAAAGGGCGTATGCCTTTTTTCCTGAATATATTCAGGAAAAAACGCATACGCCCTTTTTGGCCAAGGGCATCATTGTCAACGTTTTGCCGCTTTTCATGTGCTTTAAAGGCGATTCGAATCTACCTCCTGAAATCTGTTTCCTGCAATTCTGCCTTGATTTCAAATCCTCTTCTTTGCCTTCCCTCAATATATTTGTGGACGAGAGTTATCATTTATAACTCTGCAGGTTTGTGAATTGCAGTGCCCTGAAGCTCCATTTTACAACTCGCTTTTTTGGGAGCTGGCCGCAAAAGCGCAGGATGGCTTCAGGCCCTGTTCTGGTTCCGGGGGGGAGGATGAGCCTGTGGTTAATTCTTCTTCCTGATGGGAAAATAGAGTGACCTGTGCCTGTCCCAACACCAAGAGCTAGTCTCTCACTGGTTCCCCGTCTACCCGTTCATCCTCAGGACAAATTGCAACCTGTACGGAACAGGAGGTTAAAGGTGCTGATGCTCCAAGTAGGGAGATTATTAGTAAAGCGGCTGGAATGGCGAACCCGGGCACAAGGAGAAGAGAAATGAGGTGCGTTTTAGAAACCTTTCCCCATCACATGGTGTACCATCTTTTTGTTTTCTCATGCATGTTTTCGATGTAGGAAGATGCCCTTGAACCTGGAGATTTGCGACCCATGCGATGGGTACCACGCAGTATTACTTTAAAGGGTCTGCGTTTGCTCACCCAACCTCACCAAACCTCTCAGCCCCAAGAGTGTCCACCCTTATGTCTCATCCAGCTGTGGGTCTAGATATGGTCAATCCAGGTTGCATCACAGCCCCTGAACGCATTGTGTAAGAATTTCTCTCTCTTTTACTGTCTTTGTTTCATGGATTTGTAAAAGTAATTTATTTTTATAATGGGGTTTAGCTGCTTTTCACTGCTATGTTTATGCCGCTTTACACCCACTTGACACACTAACAGAGAGATATCAATACATAGGTTTTAAGATTATTATTAGTCAGATATATTCTTGTGCGGTGAATAGGGTGTGTTGAGTCCAGTTCTCTGAGCAAGGAGTAGGTCTTGTCTATTACATATTGGGTTTATGGAACGGTATCTGAGCTAATTTGAAACCCTTGTTTTATGTATCACCCCACCTCACCTTTCCCGTTAAGCAGCCATAGTGTGTTTTCTGCATGTGTGACTCCGTTCTGTTTTGTAATTCAGTTCAAGTGTAATGGTTTTTACATTCCCTCTATAAGTGATACCTTATGAGAAGTGTCCTTTTCTGTGTGACTTATTTCACTTAGAATCGTCGTACCTAAATCCACTCATCATGCTGCTACTAGCCTTATGACATTGATTTCATGGCTGAGTGATATTGCATTGTACATAAGGACCACAACTTCTTTATCCATTTTTCTCTTTCCTGGGATATTGAAGGTGGAATGAAGTGGAGGTCCTTGTCAAGAGAGCAGCCCTAAACTTTGGGGTGCTTGTGTCTTGCTGATTTTTCATTTTCCCAATTTATACCCCCATGAGTGGAAGTGCCCTATGCTCTCTAAGCTGTGTTTTTTAGATGTTTCAGGACACACCGTACACTTCTCCAGAGTGGCTGTTGGCAATTTACATCCCGCCCATCAGTGTAGCAAGGCTCCCATTTCTCCATGGCCTGTCCTGCATTTCTGGTTTTGAGACTTTTTTCAGCATGGCCCTTTTGACCGATGGGTAGCGAGTCTTCTTTGTAGCGTTGATTTGCCTTTCCAGGTTGCTTGGTTGGACAAAAAGGGCGTATGCGTTTTTTCCTGAATATATTCAGGAAAAAACGCATACGCCCTTTTTGGCCAAGGGCATCATTGTCAACGTTTTGCCGCTTTTCATGTGCTTTAAAGGCGATTCGAATCTACCTCCTGAAATCTGTTTCCTGCAATTCTGCCTTGATTTCAAATCCTCTTCTTTGCCTTCCCTCAATATATTTGTGGACGAGAGTTATCATTTATAACTCTGCAGGTTTGTGAATTGCAGTGCCCTGAAGCTCCATTTTACAACTCGCTTTTTTGGGAGCTGGCTGCAAAAGCGCAGGATGGCTTCAGGCCCTGTTCTGGTTCCGGGGGGGAGGATGAGCCTGTGGTTAATTCTTCTTCCTGATGGGAAAATAGAGTGACCTGTGCCTGTCCCAACACCAAGAGCTAGTCTCTCACTGGTTCCCCGTCTACCCGTTCATCCTCAGGACAAATTGCAACCTGTACGGAACAGGAGGTTAAAGGTGCTGATGCTCCAAGTAGGGAGATTATTAGTAAAGCGTCTGGAATGGCGAACCCGGGCACAAGGAGAAGAGAAATGAGGTGCGTTTTAGAAACCTTTCCCCATCACATGGTGTACCATCTTTTTGTTTGCTCATGCATGTTTTCGATGTAGGAAGATGCCCTTGAACCTGGAGATTTGGGACCCATGCGATGGGTACCACGCAGTATTACTTTAAAGGGTCTGCGTTTGCTCACCCAACCTCACCAAACCTCTCAGCCCCAAGAGTGTCCACCCTTATGTCTCATCCAGCTGTGGGTCTAGATATGGTCAATCCAGGTTGCATCACAGCCCCTGAACGCATTGTGTAAGAATTTCTCTCTCTTCCACTGTCTTTGTTTCATGGGTTTTTCGAAGTAATTTATTTTTATAATGGGGTTTAGCTGCTTTTCACTGCTGTGTTTATGACGCTTTACACCCACTTGACACACTAACAGAGAGATATCAATACATAGGTTTTAAGATTATTACTAGTCAGATATATTCTTGTGCGGTGAATAGGGTGTGTTGAGTCCAGTTCTCTGAGCAAGGAGTAGGTCTTGTCTATTACATATTGGGTTTATGGAACGGTATCTGAGCTAATTTGAAACCATTGTTTTATGTATCACGCCACCTCACCTTTCCCGTTAAGCAGCCATAGTGTGTTTTCTGCATGTGTGACTCCGTTCTGTTTTGTAATTCAGTTCAAGTGTAACGGTTTTTACATTCCCTCTATCAGTGATACCTTATGAGAAGTGTCCTTTTCTGTGTGACTTATTTCACTTAGAATCGTCGTACCTAAATCCACTCATCATGCTGCTACTAGCCTTATGACATTGATTTCATGGCTGAGTGATATTCCATTGTACATAAGGACCACAACTCCTTTATCCATTTTTCTCTTTCCTGGGATATTGAAGGTGGAATGAAGTGGAGGTCCTTGTCAAGAGAGCAGCCCGAAACTTTGGGGTGCTTGTGTCTTGCTGATTTTTCATTTTCCCAATGTATACCCCCATGAGTGGAAGTGCCCTATGCTCTCTAAGCTTTGCTTTTTAGACGTTTCAGGACTCACCGTACACTTCTCCAGAGTGTCTGTTGGCAATTTACATCCCGCCCATCAGTGTAGCACGGCTCCCATTTCTCCATGGCCTTTCCTGTATTTCTGGTTTTGACACTTTTTTCAGCATGGCCCTTTTAACCGATGGGAAGCGATACTTCTTTGTAGCGCTGATTTGCCTTTCCAGGTTGCTTGGTTGGCCAAAAAGGGCGTATGCCTTTTTTCCTGAATATATTCAGGAAAATACGCATACGCCCTTTTTGGCCAAGGGCATCATTGTCAACGTTTTGCCGCTTTTCATGTGCTTTAAAGGCGATTCGAATCTACCTCCTGAAATCTGTTTCCTGCAATTCTGCCTTGATTTCAAATCCTCTTCTTTGCCTTCCCTCAATATATTTGTGGACGAGAGTTATCATTTATAACTCTGCAGGTTTGTGAATTGCAGTGCCCTGAAGCTCCATTTTACAACTCGCTTTTTTGGGAGCTGGCCGCAAAAGCGCAGGATGGCTTCAGGCCCTGTTCTGGTTCCGGGGGGGAGGATGAGCCTGTGGTTAATTCTTCTTCCTGATGGGAAAATAGAGTGACCTGTGCCTGTCCCAACACCAAGAGCTAGTCTCTCACTGGTTCCCCGTCTACCCGTTCATCCTCAGGACAAATTGCAACCTGTACGGAACAGGAGGTTAAAGGTGCTGATGCTCCAAGTAGGGAGATTATTAGTAAAGCGGCTGGAATGGCGAACCCGGGCACAAGGAGAAGAGAAATGAGGTGCGTTTTAGAAACCTTTCCCCATCACATGGTGTACCATCTTTTTGTTTTCTCATGCATGTTTTCGATGTAGGAAGATGCCCTTGAACCTGGAGATTTGCGACCCATGCGATGGGTACCACGCAGTATTACTTTAAAGGGTCTGCGTTTGCTCACCCAACCTCACCAAACCTCTCAGCCCCAAGAGTGTCCACCCTTATGTCTCATCCAGCTGTGGGTCTAGATATGGTCAATCCAGGTTGCATCACAGCCCCTGAACGCATTGTGTAAGAATTTCTCTCTCTTTTACTGTCTTTGTTTCATGGATTTGTAAAAGTAATTTATTTTTATAATGGGGTTTAGCTGCTTTTCACTGCTATGTTTATGCCGCTTTACACCCACTTGACACACTAACAGAGAGATATCAATACATAGGTTTTAAGATTATTATTAGTCAGATATATTCTTGTGCGGTGAATAGGGTGTGTTGAGTCCAGTTCTCTGAGCAAGGAGTAGGTCTTGTCTATTACATATTGGGTTTATGGAACGGTATCTGAGCTAATTTGAAACCCTTGTTTTATTTATCACCCCACCTCACCTTTCCCGTTAAGCAGCCATAGTGTGTTTTCTGCATGTGTGACTCCGTTCTGTTTTGTAATTCAGTTCAAGTGTAATGGTTTTTACATTCCCTCTATAAGTGATACCTTATGAGAAGTGTCCTTTTCTGTGTGACTTATTTCACTTAGAATCGTCGTACCTAAATCCACTCATCATGCTGCTACTAGCCTTATGACATTGATTTCATGGCTGAGTGATATTGCATTGTACATAAGGACCACAACTTCTTTATCCATTTTTCTCTTTCCTGGGATATTGAAGGTGGAATGAAGTGGAGGTCCTTGTCAACAGAGCAGCCCTAAACTTTGGGGTGCTTGTGTCTTGCTGATTTTTCATTTTCCCAATTTATACCCCCATGAGTGGAAGTGCCCTATGCTCTCTAAGCTGTGTTTTTTAGATGTTTCAGGACACACCGTACACTTCTCCAGAGTGGCTGTTGGCAATTTACATCCCGCCCATCAGTGTAGCAAGGCTCCCATTTCTCCATGGCCTGTCCTGCATTTCTGGTTTTGAGACTTTTTTCAGCATGGCCCTTTTGACCGATGGGTAGCGAGTCTTCTTTGTAGCGTTGATTTGCCTTTCCAGGTTGCTTGGTTGGACAAAAAGGGCGTATGCGTTTTTTCCTGAATATATTCAGGAAAAAACGCATACGCCCTTTTTGGCCAAGGGCATCATTGTCAACGTTTTGCCGCTTTTCATGTGCTTTAAAGGCGATTCGAATCTACCTCCTGAAATCTGTTTCCTGCAATTCTGCCTTGATTTCAAATCCTCTTCTTTGCCTTCCCTCAATATATTTGTGGACGACAGTTATCATTTATAACTCTGCAGGTTTGTGAATTGCAGTGCCCTGAAGCTCCATTTTACAACTCGCTTTTTTGGGAGCTGGCCGCAAAAGCGCAGGATGGCTTCAGGCCCTGTTCTGGTTCCGGGGGGGAGGATGAGCCTGTGGTTAATTCTTCTTCCTGATGGGAAAATAGAGTGACCTGTGCCTGTCCCAACACCAAGAGCTAGTCTCTCACTGGTTCCCCGTCTACCCGTTCATCCTCAGGACAAATTGCAACCTGTACGGAACAGGAGGTTAAAGGTGCTGATGCTCCAAGTAGGGAGATTGTTAGTAAAGCATCTGGAATGGCGAACCCGGGCACAAGGAGAAGAGAAATGAGGTGCGTTTTAGAAACCTTTCCCCATCACATGGTGTACCATCTTTTTGTTTTCTCAAGCATGTTTTCGATGTAGGAATATGCCCTTGAACCTGTAGATTTGGGACCCATGCAATGGGTACCACGCAGTATTACTTTAAAGGGTCTGCGTTTGCTCACCCAACCTCACCAAACCTCTCAGCCCCAAGAGTGTCCACCCTTATGTCTCATCCAGCTGTGGGTCTAGATATGGTCAATCCAGGTTGCATCACAGCCCCTGAACGCATTGTGTAAGAATTTCTCTCTCTTCCACTGTCTTTGTTTCATGGGTTTGTAAAAGTAATTTATTTTTATAATGGGGTTTAGCTGCTTTTCACTGCTGTGTTTATGCCGCTTTACACCCACTTGACACACTAACAGAGAGGTATCAATACATAGGTTTTAAGATTATTACTAGTCAGATATATTCTTGTGCGGTGAATAGGGTGTGTTGAGACCAGTTCTCTGAGCAAGGAGTAGGTCTTGTCTATTACATATTGGGTTTATGGAACGGTATCTGAGCTAATTTGAAACCCTTGTTTTATGTATCACCCCACCTCACCTTTCCCGTTAAGCAGCCATAGTGTGTTTTCTGCATGTGTGACTCCGTTCTGTTTTGTAATTCAGTTCAAGTGTAATGTTTTTTACATTCCCTCTATAAGTGATACCTTATGAGAAGTGTCCTTTTCTGTGTGACTTATTTCACTTAGAATCGTCGTACCTAAATCCACTCATCATGCTGCTACTAGCCTTATGACATTGATTTCATGGCTGAGTGATATTGCATTGTACATAAGGACCACAACTTCTTTATCCATTTTTCTCTTTCCTGGGATATTGAAGGTGGAATGAAGTGGAGGTCCTTGTCAAGAGAGCAGCCCTAAACTTTGGGGTGCTTGTGTCTTGCTGATTTTTCATTTTCCCAATTTATACCCCCATGAGTGGAAGTGCCCTATGCTCTCTAAGCTGTGTTTTTTAGATGTTTCAGGACACACCGTACACTTCTCCAGAGTGGCTGTTGGCAATTTACATCCCGCCCATCACTGTAGCAAGGATCCCATTTCTCCATGGCCTGTCCTGCATTTCTGGTTTTGAGACTTTTTTCAGCATGGCCCTTTTGACCGATGGGTAGCGCGTCTTCTTTGTAGTGCTGATTTGCCTTTCCAGGTTGCTTGGTTGGCCAAAAAGGGCGTATGCGTTTTTTCCTGAATATATTCAGGAAAAAACGCATACGCCCTTTTTGGCCAAGGGCATCATTGTCAACGTTTTGCCGCTTTTCATGTGCTTTAAAGGCGATTCGAATCTACCTCCTGAAATCTGTTTCCTGCAATTCTGCCTTGATTTCAAATCCTCTTCTTTGCCTTCCCTCAATATATTTGTGGACGAGAGTTATCATTTATAACTCTGCAGGTTTGTGAATTGCAGTGCCCTGAAGCTCCATTTTACAACTCGCTTTTTTGGGAGCTGGCTGCAAAAGCGCAGGATGGCTTCAGGCCCTGTTCTGGTTCCGGGGGGGAGGATGAGCCTGTGGTTAATTCTTCTTCCTGATGGGAAAATAGAGTGACCTGTGCCTGTCCCAACACCAAGAGCTAGTCTCTCACTGGTTCCCCGTCTACCCGTTCATCCTCAGGACAAATTGCAACCTGTACGGAACAGGAGGTTAAAGGTGCTGATGCTCCAAGTAGGGAGATTATTAGTAAAGCGTCTGGAATGGCGAACCCGGGCACAAGGAGAAGAGAAATGAGGTGCGTTTTAGAAACCTTTCCCCATCACATGGTGTACCATCTTTTTGTTTGCTCATGCATGTTTTCGATGTAGGAAGATGCCCTTGAACCTGGAGATTTGGGACCCATGCGATGGGTACCACGCAGTATTACTTTAAAGGGTCTGCGTTTGCTCACCCAACCTCACCAAACCTCTCAGCCCCAAGAGTGTCCACCCTTATGTCTCATCCAGCTGTGGGTCTAGATATGGTCAATCCAGGTTGCATCACAGCCCCTGAACGCATTGTGTAAGAATTTCTCTCTCTTCCACTGTCTTTGTTTCATGGGTTTTTCGAAGTAATTTATTTTTATAATGGGGTTTAGCTGCTTTTCACTGCTGTGTTTATGACGCTTTACACCCACTTGACACACTAACAGAGAGATATCAATACATAGGTTTTAAGATTATTACTAGTCAGATATATTCTTGTGCGGTGAATAGGGTGTGTTGAGTCCAGTTCTCTGAGCAAGGAGTAGGTCTTGTCTATTACATATTGGGTTTATGGAACGGTATCTGAGCTAATTTGAAACCATTGTTTTATGTATCACGCCACCTCACCTTTCCCGTTAAGCAGCCATAGTGTGTTTTCTGCATGTGTGACTCCGTTCTGTTTTGTAATTCAGTTCAAGTGTAACGGTTTTTACATTCCCTCTATCAGTGATACCTTATGAGAAGTGTCCTTTTCTGTGTGACTTATTTCACTTAGAATCGTCGTACCTAAATCCACTCATCATGCTGCTACTAGCCTTATGACATTGATTTCATGGCTGAGTGATATTCCATTGTACATAAGGACCACAACTCCTTTATCCATTTTTCTCTTTCCTGGGATATTGAAGGTGGAATGAAGTGGAGGTCCTTGTCAAGAGAGCAGCCCGAAACTTTGGGGTGCTTGTGTCTTGCTGATTTTTCATTTTCCCAATGTATACCCCCATGAGTGGAAGTGCCCTATGCTCTCTAAGCTTTGCTTTTTAGACGTTTCAGGACTCACCGTACACTTCTCCAGAGTGTCTGTTGGCAATTTACATCCCGCCCATCAGTGTAGCACGGCTCCCATTTCTCCATGGCCTTTCCTGTATTTCTGGTTTTGACACTTTTTTCAGCATGGCCCTTTTAACCGATGGGAAGCGATACTTCTTTGTAGCGCTGATTTGCCTTTCCAGGTTGCTTGGTTGGCCAAAAAGGGCGTATGCCTTTTTTCCTGAATATATTCAGGAAAATACGCATACGCCCTTTTTGGCCAAGGGCATCATTGTCAACGTTTTGCCGCTTTTCATGTGCTTTAAAGGCGATTCGAATCTACCTCCTGAAATCTGTTTCCTGCAATTCTGCCTTGATTTCAAATCCTCTTCTTTGCCTTCCCTCAATATATTTGTGGACGAGAGTTATCATTTATAACTCTGCAGGTTTGTGAATTGCAGTGCCCTGAAGCTCCATTTTACAACTCGCTTTTTTGGGAGCTGGCCGCAAAAGCGCAGGATGGCTTCAGGCCCTGTTCTGGTTCCGGGGGGGAGGATGAGCCTGTGGTTAATTCTTCTTCCTGATGGGAAAATAGAGTGACCTGTGCCTGTCCCAACACCAAGAGCTAGTCTCTCACTGGTTCCCCGTCTACCCGTTCATCCTCAGGACAAATTGCAACCTGTACGGAACAGGAGGTTAAAGGTGCTGATGCTCCAAGTAGGGAGATTATTAGTAAAGCGTCTGGAATGGCGAACCCGGGCACAAGGAGAAGAGAAATGAGGTGCGTTTTAGAAACCTTTCCCCATCACATGGTGTACCATCTTTTTGTTTTCTCATGCATGTTTTCGATATAGGAAGATGCCCTTAAACCTGGAGATTTGGGACCCATGCGATGGGTACCACGCAGTATTACTTTAAAGGGTCTGCGTTTGCTCACCCAACCTCACCAAACCTCTCAGCCCCAAGAGTGTCCACCCTTATGTCTCATCCAGCTGTGGGTCTAGATATGGTCAATCCAGGTTGCATCACAGCCCCTGAACGCATTGTGTAAGAATTTCTCTCTCTTCCACTGTCTTTGTTTCATGGGTTTGTAAAAGTAATTTATTTTTATAATGGGGTTTAGCTGCTTTTCACTGCTGTGTTTATGCCGCTTTACACCCACTTGACACACTAACAGTGAGATATCAATACATAGGTTTTAAGATTATTACTAGTCAGATATATTCTTGTGCGGTGAATAGGGTGTGTTGAGTCCAGTTCCCTGAGCAAGGAGTAGGTCTTGTCTATTACATATTGGGTTTATGGAATGGTATCTGATCTAATTTGAAACCCTTGTTTTATTTATCATCCCACCTCACCTTTCCCGTTAAGCAGCCATAGTGTGTTTTCTGCATGTGTGACTCTGTTCTGTTTTGTAATTCAGTTCAAGTGTAACTGTTTTTACATTCCCTCTATAAGTGATACCTTATGAGAAGTGTCCTTTTCTGTGTGACTTATTTCACTTAGAATCATCGTACCTAAATCCACTCATCATGCTGCTACTAGCCTTATGACATTGATTTCATGGCTGAGTGATATTCCATTGTACATAAGGACCACAACTTCTTTATCCATTTTTCTCTTTCCTGGGATATTGAAGGTGGAATGAAGTGGAGGTCCTGGTCAACAGAGCAGCCCTAAACTTTGGGGTGCTTGTGTCTTGCTGATTTTTCATTTTCCCAATTTATACCCCCATGAGTGGAAGTGCCCTATGCTCTCTAAGCTGTGTTTTTTGGATGTTTCCGGACACACCGTACACTTCTCCAGAGTGGCTGTTGGCAATTTACATCCCGCCCATCAGTGTAGCAAGGCTCCCATTTCTCCATGGCCTGTCCTGCATTTCTGGTTTTGAGACATTTTTCAGCATGGCCCTTTTGACCGATGGGTAGCGAGTCTTCTTTGTAGCGCTGATTTGCCTTTCCAGGTTGCTTGGTTGGCCAAAAAGGGCGTATGCGTTTTTTCCTGAATATATTCAGGAAAAAACGCATACGCCCTTTTTGGCCAAGTGCATCATTGTCAACGTTTTGCCGCTTTTCATGTGCTTTAAAGGCGATTCGAATCTACCTCCTGAAATCTGTTTCCTGCAATTCTGCCTTGATTTCAAATCCTCTTCTTTGCCTTCCCTCAATATATTTGTGGACGAGAGTTATCATTTATAACTCTGCAGGTTTGTGAATTGCAGTGCCCTGAAGCTCCATTTTACAACTCGCTTTTTTGGGAGCTGGCCGCAAAAGCGCAGGATGGCTTCAGGCCCTGTTCTGGTTCCGGGGGGGAGGATGAGCCTGTGGTTAATTCTTCTTCCTGATGGGAAAATAGAGTGACCTCTGCCTGTGCCTACACCAGGAGCTAGTCTCTCATTGGTTCCAAGTCTTCCCGTTCATCCTCAGGACAAATTGCAACCTGTACGGAACAGGAGGTTAAAGGTGCTGATGCTCCAAGTAGGGAGATTGCTAGTAAAGTGGCTGGAATGGCATACCCGAGCACAAGGAGATGAGAAATGAGGTGCGTTTTAGAAACCTTTCCCCATCACACGGTGTACCATCTTCTGGGTTTCTCATGCATGTTTTCGATGTAGCAAGATGCCCTTGAACCTGGAGATTTGGGACCCATGCGATGGGTACCACGCAGTATTACTTTAAAGGGTCTGCGTTTGCTCACCCAACCTCACCAAACCTCTCAGCCCCAAGAGTGTCCACCCTTATGTCTCATCCAGCTGTGGGTCTAGATATGGTCTATCCAGGTTGCATCAAAGCCCCTGAACGCATTGTGTAAGAATTTCTCTCTCTTTCACTGTCTTTGTTTCATGGGTATTTCGAAGTAATTTATTTTTATAATGGGGTTTAGCTGCTTTTCACTGCTGTGTTTATGCCGCTTTACACCCACTTGACACACTAACAGAGAGATATCAATACATAGGTTTTAAGATTATTACTAGTCAGATATATTCTTGTGCAGTGAATAGGGCGTGTTGAGTCCAGTTCTCTGAGTAAGGAGTAGGTCTTGTCTATTACATATTGGGTTTATGGAACGGTATCTGAGCTAATTTGAAACCCTTGTTTTATGTATCACCCCACCTCACCTTTCCCGTTAAACAGCCATAGTGTGTTTTCTGCATGTGTGACTCCGTTCTGTTTTGTAATTCAGTTCAAGTGTAACGGTTTTTACATTCCCTCTATCAGTGATACCTTATGAGAAGTGTCCTTTTCTGTGTGACTTATTTCACTTAGAATCGTCGTACCTAAATCCACTCATCATGCTGCTACTAGCCTTATGACATTGATTTCATGGCTGAGTGATATTCCATTGTACATAAGGACCACAACTCCTTTATCCATTTTTCTCTTTCCTGGGATATTGAAGGTGGAATGAAGTGGAGGTCCTTGTCAAGAGAGCAGCCCTAAACTTTGGGGTGCTTGTGTCTTGCTGATTTTTCATTTTCCCAATGTATACCCCCATGAGTGGAAGTGCCCTATGCTCTCTAAGCTTTGCTTTTTAGACGTTTCAGGACTCACCGTACACTTCTCCAGAGTGTCTGTTGGCAATTTACATCCCGCCCATCAGTGCAGCACGGCTCCCATTTCTCCATGGCCTTTCCTGTATTTCTGGTTTTGACACTTTTTTCAGCATGGCCCTTTTAACCGATGGGAAGCGATACTTCTTTGTAGCGCTGATTTGCCTTTCCAGGTTGCTTGGTTGGCCAAAAAGGGCGTATGCGTTTTTTCCTGAATATATTCAGGAAAAAACGCATACGCCCTTTTTGGGCAAGGGCATCATTGTCAACGTTTTGCCGCTTTTCATGTGCTTTAAAGGCGATTCGAATCTACCTCCTGAAATCTGTTTCCTGCAATTCTGCCTTGATTTCAAATCCTCTTCTTTGCCTTCCCTCAATATATTTGTGGACGAGAGTTATCATTTATAACTCTGCAGGTTTGTGAATTGCAGTGCCCTGAAGCTCCATTTTACAACTCGCTTTTTTGGGAGCTGGCCGCAAAAGCGCAGGATGGCTTCAGGCCCTGTTCTGGTTCCAGGGGGGAGGATGAGCCTTTGGTTAATTCTTCTTCCTGATGGGAAAATAGAGTGACCTGTGCCTGTCCCAACACCAAGAGCTAGTCTCTCACTGGTTCCCCGTCTACCCGTTCATCCTCAGGACAAATTGCAACCTGTACGGAACAGGAGGTTAAAGGTGCTGATGCTCCAAGTAGGGAGATTATTAGTAAAGCGGCTGGAATGGCGAACCCGGGCACAAGGAGAAGAGAAATGAGGTGCGTTTTAGAAACCTTTCCCCATCACATGGTGTACCATCTTTTTGTTTTCTCATGCATGTTTTCGATATAGGAAGATGCCCTTGAACCTGGAGATTTGGGACCCATGCGATGGGTACCACGCAGTATTACTTTAAAGGGTCTGCGTTTGCTCACCCAACCTCACCAAACCTCTCAGCCCCAAGAGTGTCCACCCTTATGTCTCATCCAGCTGTGGGTCTAGATATGGTCAATCCAGGTTGCATCACAGCCCCTGAACGCATTGTGTAAGAATTTCTCTCTCTTCCACTGTCTTTGTTTCATGGGTTTGTAAAAGTAATTTATTTTTATAATGGGGTTTAGCTGCTTTTCACTGCTGTGTTTATGCCGCTTTACACCCACTTGACACACTAACAGTGAGATATCAATACATAGGTTTTAAGATTATTACTAGTCAGATATATTCTTGTGCGGTGAATAGGGTGTGTTGAGTCCAGTTCCCTGAGCAAGGAGTAGGTCTTGTCTATTACATATTGGGTTTATGGAATGGTATCTGATCTAATTTGAAACCCTTGTTTTATTTATCATCCCACCTCACCTTTCCCGTTAAGCAGCCATAGTGTGTTTTCTGTATGTGTGACTCTGTTCTGTTTTGTAATTCAGTTCAAGTGTAACTGTTTTTACATTCCCTCTATAAGTGATACCTTATGAGAAGTGTCCTTTTCTGTGTGACTTATTTCACTTAGAATCGTCGTACCTAAATCCACTCATCATGCTGCTACTAGCCTTATGACATTGATTTCATGGCTGAGTGATATTCCATTGTACATAAGGACCACAACTCCTTTATCCATTTTTCTCTTTCCTGGGATATTGAAGGTGGAATGAAGTGGAGGTCCTTGTCAAGAGAGCAGCCCTAAACTTTGGGGTGCTTGTGTCTTGCTGATTTTTCATTTTCCCAATGTATACCCCCATGAGTGGAAGTGCCCTATGCTCTCTAAGCTTTGCTTTTTAGACGTTTCAGGACTCACCGTACACTTCTCCAGAGTGTCTGTTGGCAATTTACATCCCGCCCATCAGTGCAGCACGGCTCCCGTTTCTCCATGGCCTTTCCTGTATTTCTGGTTTTGACACTTTTTTCAGCATGGCCCTTTTAACCGATGGGAAGCGATACTTCTTTGTAGCGCTGATTTGCCTTTCCAGGTTGCTTGGTTGGCCAAAAAGGGCGTATGCGTTTTTTCCTGAATATATTCAGGAAAAAACGCATACGCCCTTTTTGGCCAAGGGCATCATTGTCAACGTTTTGCCGCTTTTCATGTGCTTTAAAGGCGATTCGAATCTACCTCCTGAAATCTGTTTCCTGCAATTCTGCCTTGATTTCAAATCCTCTTCTTTGCCTTCCCTCAATATATTTGTGGACGAGAGTTATCATTTATAACTCTGCAGGTTTGTGAATTGCAGTGCCCTGAAGCTCCATTTTACAACTCGCTTTTTTGGGAGCTGGCCGCAAAAGCGCAGGATGGCTTCAGGCCCTGTTCTGGTTCCAGGGGGGAGGATGAGCCTGTGGTTAATTCTTCTTCCTGATGGGAAAATAGAGTGACCTGTGCCTGTCCCAACACCAAGAGCTAGTCTCTCACTGGTTCCCCGTCTACCCGTTCATCCTCAGGACAAATTGCAACCTGTACGGAACAGGAGGTTAAAGGTGCTGATGCTCCAAGTAGGGAGATTATTAGTAAAGCGGCTGGAATGGCGAAACCGGGCACAAGGAGAAGAGAAATGAGGTGCGTTTTAGAAACCTTTCCCCATCACATGGTGTACCATCTTTTTGTTTTCTCATGCATGTTTTCGATATAGGAAGATGCCCTTGAACCTGGAGATTTGCGACCCATGCGATGGGTACCACGCAGTATTACTTTAAAGGGTCTGCGTTTGCTCACCCAACCTCACCAAACCTCTCAGCCCCAAGAGTGTCCACCCTTATGTCTCATCCAGCTGTGGGTCTAGATATGGTCAATCCAGGTTGCATCACAGCCCCTGAACGCATTGTGTAAGAATTTCTCTCTCTTCCACTGTCTTTGTTTCATGGGTTTGTAAAAGTAATTTATTTTTATAATGGGGTTTAGCTGCTTTTCACTGCTGTGTTTATGCCGCTTTACACCCACTTGACACACTAACAGTGAGATATCAATACATAGGTTTTAAGATTATTACTAGTCAGATATATTCTTGTGCGGTGAATAGGGTGTGTTGAGTCCAGTTCCCTGAGCAAGGAGTAGGTCTTGTCTATTACATATTGGGTTTATGGAATGGTATCTGATCTAATTTGAAACCCTTGTTTTATTTATCATCCCACCTCACCTTTCCCGTTAAGCAGCCATAGTGTGATTTCTGCATGTGTGACTCTGTTCTGTTTTGTAATTCAGTTCAAGTGTAACTGTTTTTACATTCCCTCTATAAGTGATACCTTATGAGAAGTGTCCTTTTCTGTGTGACTTATTTCACTTAGAATCGTCGTACCTAAGTCCACTCATCATGCTGCTACTAGCCTTATGACATTGATTTCATGGCTGAGTGATATTCCATTGTACATAAGGACCACAACTTCTTTATCCATTTTTCTCTTTCCTGGGATATTGAAGGTGGAATGAAGTGGAGGTCCTGGTCAACAGAGCAGCCCTAAACTTTGGGGTGCTTGTGTCTTGCTGATTTTTCATTTTCCCAATTTATACCCCCATGAGTGGAAGTGCCCTATGCTCTCTAAGCTGTGTTTTTTGGATGTTTCCGGACACACCGTACACTTCTCCAGAGTGGCTGTTGGCAATTTACATCCCGCCCATCAGTGTAGCAAGGCTCCCATTTCTCCATGGCCTGTCCTGCATTTCTGGTTTTGAGACATTTTTCAGCATGGCCCTTTTGACCGATGGGTAGCGAGTCTTCTTTGTAGCGCTGATTTGCCTTTCCAGGTTGCTTGGTTGGCCAAAAAGGGCGTATGCGTTTTTTCCTGAATATATTCAGGAAAAAACGCATACGCCCTTTTTGGCCAAGGGCATCATTGTCAACGTTTTGCCGCTTTTCATGTGCTTTAAAGGCGATTCGAATCTACCTCCTGAAATCTGTTTCCTGCAATTCTGCCTTGATTTCAAATCCTCTTCTTTGCCTTCCCTCAATATATTTGTGGACGAGAGTTATCATTTATAACTCTGCAGGTTTGTGAATTGCAGTGCCCTGAAGCTCCATTTTACAACTCGCTTTTTTGGGAGCTGGCCGCAAAAGCGCAGGATGGCTTCAGGTCCTGTTCTGGTTCCGGGGGGGAGGATGAGCCTGTGGTTAATTCTTCTTCCTGATGGGAAAATAGACTGACCTGTGCATGTCACAACACCAAGAGCTAGTCTCTCACTGGTTCCCCGTCTACCCGTTCATCCTCAGGACAAATTGCAACCTGTACGGAACAGGAGGTTAAAGGTGCTGATGCTCCAAGTAGGGAGATTATTAGTAAAGCGTCTGGAATGGTGAAGCCGGGCACAAGGAGAAGAGAAATGAGGTGCGTTTTAGAAACCTTTCCCCATCACATGGTGTACCATCTTTTTGTTTTCTCATGCATGTTTTCGATGTAGGAATATGCCCTTGAACCTGTAGATTTGGGACCCATGCAATGGGTACCACGCAGTATTACTTTAAAGGGTCTGCGTTTGCTCACCCAACCTCACCAAACCTCTCATCCCCAAGAGTGTCCACCCTTATGTCTCATCCAGGTGTGGGTCTAGATATGGTCAATCCAGGTTGCATCACAGCCCCTGAACGCATTGTGTAAGAATTTCTCTCTCTTCCACTGTCTTTGTTTCATGGGTTTGTAAAAGTAATTTATTTTTATAATGGGGTTTAGCTGCTTTTCACTGCTGTGTTTATGCTGCTTTATACCCACTTGACACACTAACAGAGAGATATCAATACATAGGTTTTAAGATTATTACTAGTCAGATATATTCTTGTGCGGTGAATAGGGTGTGTTGAGTCCCGTTCTCTGAGCAAGGAGTACGTCTTGTCTATTACATATTGGGTTTATGGAACGGTATCTGAGCTAATTTGAAACCCTTGTTTTATGTATCACCCCACCTCACCTTTCCCGTTAAGCAGCCATAGTTTGTTTTCTGCATGTGTGACTCTGTTCTGTTTTGTAATTCAGTTCAAGTGTAACGGTTTTTACATTCCCTCTATAAGTGATACCTTATGAGAAGTGTCCTTTTCTGTGTGACTTATTTCGCTTAGAATCGTCGTACCTAAATCCACTCATCATGCGGCTACTAGCCTTATGACATTGATTTCATGGCTGAGTGATATTCCATTGTACATAAGGAGCACAACTTCTTTATCCATTTTTCTCTTTCCTGGGATATTGAAGGTGGAATGAAGTGGAGGTCCTTGTCAACAGAGCAGCCCTAAACTTTGGGGTGCTTGTGTCTTGCTGATTTTTCATTTTCCCAATTTATACCCCCATGAGTGGAAGTGCCCTATGCTCTCTAAGCTGTGTTTTTTAGATGTTTCAGGACACACCGTACACTTCTCCAGAGTGGCTGTTGGCAATTTACATCCCGCCCATCAGTGTAGCAAGGCTCCCATTTCTCCATGGCCTGTCCTGCATTTCTGGTTTTGAGACTTTTTTCAGCATGGCCCTTTTGACCGATGGGTAGCGCGTCTTCTTTGTAGCGCTGATTTGCCTTTCCAGGTTGCTTGGTTGCCCAAAAAGGGCGTATGCGTTTTTTCCTGAATATATTCAGGAAAAAACGCATACGCCCTTTTTGGCCAAGGGCATCATTGTCAACGTTTTGCCGCTTTTCATGTGCTTTAAAGGCGATTCGAATCTACCTCCTGAAATCTGTTTCCTGCAATTCTGCCTTGATTTCAAATCCTCTTCTTTGCCTTCCCTCAATATATTTGTGGACGAGAGTTATCATTTATAACTCTGCAGGTTTGTGAATTGCAGTGCCCTGAAGCTCCATTTTACAACTCGCTTTTTAGAGAGCTGGCCGCAAAAGCGCAGGATGGCTTCAGGCCCTGTTCTGGTTCCGGGGGGCAGGCTGAGCCTGTGGTTAATTCTTCTTCCTGATGGGAAAATAGAGTGACCTGTGCCTGTCCCTACACCAGGAGCTAGTCTCTCATTGGTTCCAAGTCTTCCCGTTCATCCTCAGGACAAATTGCAACCTGTACGGAACAGGAGGTTAAAGGTGCTGATGCTCCAAGTAGGGAGATTGCTAGTAAAGTGGCTGGAATGGCATACCCGAGCACAAGGAGATGAGAAATGAGGTGCGTTTTAGAAACCTTTCCCCATCACACGGTGTACCATCTTCTGGGTTTCTCATGCATGTTTTCGATGTAGCAAGATGCCCTTGAACCTGGAGATTTGGGACCCATGCGATGGGTACCACGCAGTATTACTTTAAAGGGTCTGCGTTTGCTCACCCAACCTCACCAAACCTCTCAGCCCCAAGAGTGTCCACCCTTATGTCTCATCCAGCTGTGGGTCTAGATATGGTCAATCCAGGTTGCATCACAGCCCCTGAACGCATTGTGTAAGAATTTCTCTCTCTTTCACTGTCTTTGTTTCATGGGTTTTTCGAAGTAATTTATTTTTATAATGGGGTTTAGCTGCTTTTCACTGCTGTGTTTATGCCGCTTTACACCCACTTGACACACTAACAGAGAGATATCAATACATAGGTTTTAAGATTATTACTAGTCAGATATATTCTTGTGCGGTGAATAGGGTGTGTTGAGTCCAGTTCTCTGAGCAAGGAGTAGGTCTTGTCTATTACATATTGGGTTTATGGAACGGTATCTGAGCTAATTTGAAACCATTTTTTTATGTATCACGCCACCTCACCTTTCCCGTTAAGCAGCCATAGTGTGTTTTCTGCATGTGTGACTCCGTTCTGTTTTGTAATTCAGTTCAAGTGTAACGGTTTTTACATTCCCTCTATCAGTGATACCTTATGAGAAGTGTCCTTTTCTGTGTGACTTATTTCACTTAGAATCGTCGTACCTAAATCCACTCATCATGCTGCTACTAGCCTTATGACATTGATTTCATGGCTGAGTGATATTCCATTGTACATAAGGACCACAACTCCTTTATCCATTTTTCTCTTTCCTGGGATATTGAAGGTGGAATGAAGTGGAGGTCCTTGTCAGGAGAGCAGCCCTAAACTTTGGGGTGCTTGTGTCTTGCTGATTTTTAATTTTCCCAATGTATACCCCCATGAGTGGAAGTGCCCTATGCTCTCTAAGCTTTGCTTTTTAGACGTTTCAAGACTCACCGTACACTTCTCCAGAGTGTCTGTTGGCAATTTACATCCCGCCCATCAGTGTAGCACGGCTCCCATTTCTCCATGGCCTTTCCTGTATTTCTGGTTTTGACACTTTTTTCACCATGGCCCTTTTAACCGATGGGAAGCGATACTTCTCTGTAGCGCTGATTTGCCTTTCCAGGTTGCTTGGTTGGCCAAAAAGGGCGTATGCGTTTTTTCCTGAATATATTCAGGAAAAAACGCATACGCCCTTTTTGGCCAAGGGCATCATTGTCAACATTTTGCCGCTTTTCATGTGCTTTAAAGGCGATTCGAATCTACCTCCTGAAATCTGTTTCCTGCAATTCTGCCTTGATTTCAAATCCTCTTCTGTGCCTTCCCTCAATATATTTGTGGACGAGAGTTATCATTTATAACTCTGCAGGTTTGTGAATTGCAGTGCCCTGAAGCTCCATTTTACAACTCGCTTTTTTGGGAGCTGGCCGCAAAAGCGCAGGATGGCTTCAGGCCCTGTTCTGGTTCCGGGGGGGAGGATGAGCCTGTGGTTAATTCTTCTTCCTGATGGGAAAATAGAGTGACCTGTGCCTGTCCCAACACCAAGAGCTAGTCTCTCACTTGTTCCCCGTCTACCCGTTCATCCTCAGGACAAATTGCAACCTGTACGGAACAGGAGGTTAAAGGTGCTGATGCTCCAAGTAGGGAGATTATTAGTAAAGCGGCTGGAATGGCGAACCCGGGCACAAGGAGAAGAGAAATGAGGTGCGTTTTAGAAACCTTTCCCCATCACATGGTGTACCATCTTTTTGTTTTCTCATGCATGTTTTCGATGTAGGAAGATGCCCTTGAACCTGGAGATTTGGGACCCATGCGATGGGTACCACGCAGTATTACTTTAAAGGGTCTGCGTTTGCTCACCCAACCTCACCAAACCTCTCAGCCCCAAGATTGTCCACCCTTATGTCTCATCCAGCTGTGGGTCTAGATATGGTCAATCCAGGTTGCATCACAGCCCCTGAACGCATTGTGTAAGAATTTCTCTCTCTTCCACTGTCTTTGTTTCATGGGTTTGTAAAAGTAATTTATTTTTATAATGGGGTTTAGCTGCTTTTCACTGCTGTGTTTATGACGCTTTACACCCACTTGACACACTAACAGAGAGATATCAATACATAGGTTTTAAGATTATTACTAGTCAGATATATTCTTGTGCGGTGAATAGGGTGTGTTGAGTCCAGTTCTCTGAGCAAGGAGTAGGTCTTGTCTATTACATATTGGGTTTATGGAACGGTATCTGAGCTAATTTGAAACCATTGTTTTATGTATCACGCCACCTCACCTTTCCCGTTAAGCAGCCATAGTGTGTTTTCTGCATGTGTGACTCCGTTCTGTTTTGTAATTCAGTTCAAGTGTAACGGTTTTTACATTCCCTCTATCAGTGATACCTTATGAGAAGTGTCCTTTTCTGTGTGACTTATTTCACTTAGAATCGTCGTACCTAAATCCACTCATCATGCTGCTACTAGCCTTATGACATTGATTTCATGGCTGAGTGATATTCCATTGTACATAAGGACCACAACTCCTTTATCCATTTTTCTCTTTCCTGGGATATTGAAGGTGGAATGAAGTGGAGGTCCTTGTCAAGAGAGCAGCCCTAAACTTTGGGGTGCTTGTGTCTTGCTGATTTTTCATTTTCCCAATGTATACCCCCATGAGTGGAAGTGCCCTATGCTCTCTAAGCTTTGCTTTTTAGACGTTTCAGGACTCACCGTACACTTCTCCAGAGTGTCTGTTGGCAATTTACATCCCGCCCATCAGTGTAGCACGGCTCCCATTTCTCCATGGCCTTTCCTGTATTTCTGGTTTTGACACTTTTTTCAGCATGGCCCTTTTAACCGATGGGAAGCGATACTTCTTTATAGCGCTGATTTGCCTTTCCAGGTTGCTTGGTTGGCCAAAAAGGGCGTATGCCTTTTTTCCTGAATATATTCAGGAAAAAACGCATACGCCCTTTTTGGCCAAGGGCATCATTGTCAACGTTTTGCCGCTTTTCATGTGCTTTAAAGGCGATTCGAATCTACCTCCTGAAATCTGTTTCCTGCAATTCTGCCTTGATTTCAAATCCTCTTCTTTGCCTTCCCTCAATATATTTGTGGACGAGAGTTATCATTTATAACTCTGCAGGTTTGTGAATTGCAGTGCCCTGAAGCTCCATTTTACAACTCGCTTTTTTGGGAGCTGGCCGCAAAAGCGCAGGATGGCTTCAGGCCCTGTTCTGGTTCCGGGGGGGAGGATGAGCCTGTGGTTAATTCTTCTTCCTGATGGGAAAATAGACTGACCTGTGCCTGTCCCAACACCAAGAGCTAGTCTCTCACTGGTTCCCCGTCTACCCGTTCATCCTCAGGACAAATTGCAACCTGTACGGAACAGGAGGTTAAAGGTGCTGATGCTCCAAGTAGGGAGATTATTAGTAAAGCGGCTGGAATGGCGAACCCGGGCACAAGGAGAAGAGAAATGAGGTGCGTTTTAGAAACCTTTCCCCATCACATGGTGTACCATCTTTTTGTTTGCTCATGCATGTTTTCGATGTAGGAAGATGCCCTTGAACCTGGAGATTTGCGACCCATGCGATGGGTACCACGCAGTATTACTTTAAAGGGTCTGCGTTTGCTCACCCAACCTCACCAAACCTCTCACCCCCAAGAGTGTCCACCCTTATGTCTCATCCAGCTGTGGGTCTAGATATGGTCAATCCAGGTTGCATCACAGCCCCTGAACGCATTGTGTAAGAATTTCTCTCTCTTTTACTGTCTTTGTTTCATGGATTTGTAAAAGTAATTTATTTTTATAATGGGGTTTAGCTGCTTTTCACTGCTATGTTTATGCCGCTTTACACCCACTTGACACACTAACAGAGAGATATCAATACATAGGTTTTAAGATTATTACTAGTCAGATATATTCTTGTGCGGTGAATAGGGTGTGTTGAGTCCAGTTCTCTGAGCAAGGAGTAGGTCTTGTCTATTACATATTGGGTTTATGGAACGGTATCTGAGCTAATTTGAAACCCTTGTTTTATGTATCACCCCACCTCACCTTTCCCGTTAAGCAGCCATAGTGTGTTTTCTGCATGTGTGACTCCGTTCTGTTTTGTAATTCAGTTCAAGTGTAATGGTTTTTACATTCCCTCTATAAGTGATACCTTATGAGAAGTGTCCTTTTCTGTGTGACTTATTTCACTTAGAATCGTCGTACCTAAATCCACTCATCATGCTGCTACTAGCCTTATGACATTGATTTCATGGCTGAGTGATATTGCATTGTACATAAGGACCACAACTTCTTTATCCATTTTTCTCTTTCCTGGGATATTGAAGGTGGAATGAAGTGTAGGTCCTTGTCAACAGAGCAGCCCTAAACTTTGGGGTGCTTGTGTCTTGCTGATTTTTCATTTTCCCAATTTATACCCCCATGAGTGGAAGTGCCCTATGCTCTCTAAGCTGTGTTTTTTAGATGTTTCAGGACACACCGTACACTTCTCCAGAGTGGCTGTTGGCAATTTACATCCCGCCCATCAGTGTAGCAAGGCTCCCATTTCTCCATGGCCTGTCCTGCATTTCTGGTTTTGAGACTTTTTTCAGCATGGCCCTTTTGACCGATGGGTAGCGAGTCTTCTTTGTAGCGTTGATTTGCCTTTCCAGGTTGCTTGGTTGGACAAAAAGGGCGTATGCGTTTTTTCCTGAATATATTCAGGAAAAAACGCATACGCCCTTTTTGGCCAAGGGCATCATTGTCAACGTTTTGCCGCTTTTCATGTGCTTTAAAGGCGATTCGAATCTACCTCCTGAAATCTGTTTCCTGCAATTCTGCCTTGATTTCAAATCCTCTTCTTTGCCTTCCCTCAATATATTTGTGGACGACAGTTATCATTTATAACTCTGGAGGTTTGTGAATTGCAGTGCCCTGAAGCTCCATTTTACAACTCGCTTTTTTGGGAGCTGGCCGCAAAAGCGCAGGATGGCTTCAGGCCCTGTTCTGGTTCCGGGGGGGAGGATGAGCCTGTGGTTAATTCTTCTTCCTGATGGGAAAATAGAGTGACCTGTGCCTGTCCCAACACCAAGAGCTAGTCTCTCACTGGTTCCCCGTCTACCCGTTCATCCTCAGGACAAATTGCAACCTGTACGGAACAGGAGGTTAAAGGTGCTGATGCTCCAAGTAGGGAGATTGTTAGTAAAGCATCTGGAATGGCGAACCCGGGCACAAGGAGAAGAGAAATGAGGTGCGTTTTAGAAACCTTTCCCCATCACATGGTGTACCATCTTTTTGTTTTCTCAAGCATGTTTTCGATGTAGGAATATGCCCTTGAACCTGTAGATTTGGGACCCATGCAATGGGTACCACGCAGTATTACTTTAAAGGGTCTGCGTTTGCTCACCCAACCTCACCAAACCTCTCAGCCCCAAGAGTGTCCACCCTTGTGTCTCATCCAGCTGTGGGTCTAGATATGGTCAATCCAGGTTGCATCACAGCCCCTGAACGCATTGTGTAAGAATTTCTCTCTCTTCCACTGTCTTTGTTTCATGGGTTTGTAAAAGTAATTTATTTTTATAATGGGGTTTAGCTGCTTTTCACTGCTGTGTTTATGCCGCTTTACACCCACTTGACACACTAACAGAGAGATATCAATACATAGGTTTTAAGATTATTACTAGTCAGATATATTCTTGTGCGGTGAATAGGGTGTGTTGAGTCCCGTTCTCTGAGCAAGGAGTAGGTCTTGTCTATTACATATTGGGTTTATGGAACGGTATCTGAGCTAATTTGAAACCCTTGTTTTATGTATCACCCCACCTCACCTTTCCCGTTAAGCAGCCATAGTGTGTTTTCTGCATGTGTGACTCCGTTCTGTTTTGTAATTCAGTTCAAGTGTAACGGTTTTTACATTCCCTCTATAAGTGATACCTTATGAGAAGTGTCCTTTTCTGTGTGACTTATTTCACTTAGAATCGTCGTACCTAAATCCACTCATCATGCTGCTACTAGCCTTATGACATTGATTTCATGGCTGAGTGATATTGCATTGTACATAAGGACCACAACTTCTTTATCCATTTTTCTCTTTCCTGGGATATTGAAGGTGGAATGAAGTGGAGGTCCTTGTCAAGAGAGCAGCCCTAAACTTTGGGGTGCTTGTGTCTTGCTGATTTTTCATTTTCCCAATTTATACCCCCATGAGTGGAAGTGCCCTATGCTCTCTAAGCTGTGTTTTTTAGATGTTTCAGGACACACCGTACACTTCTCCAGAGTGGCTGTTGGCAATTTACATCCCGCCCATCAGTGTAGCAAGGCTCCCATTTCTCCATGGCCTGTCCTGCATTTCTGGTTTTGAGACTTTTTTCAGCATGGCCCTTTTGACCGATGGATAGCGCGTCTTCTTTGTAGTGCTAATTTGCCTTTCCAGGTTGCTTGGTTGGCCAAAAAGGGCGTATGCGTTTTTTCCTGAATATATTCAGGAAAAAACGCATACGCCCTTTTTGGCCAAGGGCATCATTGTCAACGTTTTGCCGCTTTTCATGTGCTTTAAAGGCGATTCGAATCTACCTCCTGAAATCTGTTTCCTGCAATTCTGCCTTGATTTCAAATCCTCTTCTTTGCCTTCCCTCAATATATTTGTGGACGAGAGTTATCATTTATAACTCTGCAGGTTTGTGAATTGCAGTGCCCTGAAGCTCCATTTTACAACTCGCTTTTTTGGGAGCTGGCTGCAAAAGCGCAGGATGGCTTCAGGCCCTGTTCTGGTTCCGGGGGGGAGGATGAGCCTGTGGTTAATTCTTCTTCCTGATGGGAAAATAGAGTGACCTGTGCCTGTCCCAACACCAAGAGCTAGTCTCTCACTGGTTCCCCGTCTACCCGTTCATCCTCAGGACAAATTGCAACCTGTACGGAACAGGAGGTTAAAGGTGCTGATGCTCCAAGTAGGGAGATTATTAGTAAAGCGTCTGGAATGGCGAACCCGGGCACAAGGAGAAGAGAAATGAGGTGCGTTTTAGAAATCTTTCCCCATCACATGTTGTACCATCTTTTTGTTTGCTCATGCATGTTTTCGATGTAGGAAGATGCCCTTGAACCTGGAGATTTGGGACCCATGCGATGGGTACCACGCAGTATTACTTTAAAGGGTCTGCGTTTGCTCACCCAACCTCACCAAACCTCTCAGCCCCAAGAGTGTCCACCCTTATGTCTCATCCAGCTGTGGGTCTAGATATGGTCAATCCAGGTTGCATCACAGCCCCTGAACGCATTGTGTAAGAATTTCTCTCTCTTCCACTGTCTTTGTTTCATGGGTTTGTAAAAGTAATTTATTTTTATAATGGGGTTTAGCTGCTTTTCACTGCTGTGTTTATGACGCTTTACACCCACTTGACACACTAACAGAGAGATATCAATACATAGGTTTTAAGATTATTACTAGTCAGATATATTCTTGTGCGGTGAATAGGGTGTGTTGAGTCAAGTTCTCTGAGCAAGGAGTAGGTCTTGTCTATTACATATTGGGTTTATGGAACGGTATCTGAGCTAATTTGAAACCATTGTTTTATGTATCACGCCACCTCACCTTTCCCGTTAAGCAGCCATAGTGTGTTTTCTGCATGTGTGACTCCGTTCTGTTTTGTAATTCAGTTCAAGTGTAACGGTTTTTACATTCCCTCTATCAGTGATACCTTATGAGAAGTGTCCTTTTCTGTGTGACTTATTTCACTTAGAATCGTCGTACCTAAATCCACTCATCATGCTGCTACTAGCCTTATGACATTGATTTCATGGCTGAGTGATATTGCATTGTACATAAGGACCACAACTTCTTTATCCATTTTTCTCTTTCCTGGGATATTGAAGGTGGAATGAAGTGGAGGTCCTTGTCAAGAGAGCAGCCCTAAACTTTGGGGTGCTTGTGTCTTGCTGATTTTTCATTTTCCCAATTTATACCCCCATGAGTGGAAGTGCCCTATGCTCTCTAAGCTGTGTTTTTTAGATGTTTCAGGACACACCGTACACTTCTCCAGAGTGGCTGTTGGCAATTTACATCCCGCCCATCAGTGTAGCAAGGCTCCCATTTCTCCATGGCCTGTCCTGCATTTCTGGTTTTGAGACTTTTTTCAGCATGGCCCTTTTGACCGATGGGTAGCGAGTCTTCTTTGTAGCGTTGATTTGCCTTTCCAGGTTGCTTGGTTGGACAAAAAGGGCGTATGCGTTTTTTCCTGAATATATTCAGGAAAAAACGCATACGCCCTTTTTGGCCAAGGGCATCATTGTCAACGTTTTGCCGCTTTTCATGTGCTTTAAAGGCGATTCGAATCTACCTCCTGAAATCTGTTTCCTGCAATTCTGCCTTGATTTCAAATCCTCTTCTTTGCCTTCCCTCAATATATTTGTGGACGACAGTTATCATTTATAACTCTGGAGGTTTGTGAATTGCAGTGCCCTGAAGCTCCATTTTACAACTCGCTTTTTTGGGAGCTGGCCGCAAAAGCGCAGGATGGCTTCAGGCCCTGTTCTGGTTCCGGGGGGGAGGATGAGCCTGTGGTTAATTCTTCTTCCTGATGGGAAAATAGAGTGACCTGTGCCTGTCCCTACACCAAGAGCTAGTCTCTCACTGGTTCCCCGTCTACCCGTTCATCCTCAGGACAAATTGCAACCTGTACAGAACAGGAGGTTAAAGGTGCTGATGCTCCAAGTAGGGAGATTGTTAGTAAAGCATCTGGAATGGCGAACCCGGGCACAAGGAGAAGAGAAATGAGGTGCGTTTTAGAAACCTTTCCCCATCACATGGTGTACCATCTTTTTGTTTTCTCAAGCATGTTTTCAATGTAGGAATATGCCCTTGAACCTGTAGATTTGGGACCCATGCAATGGGTACCACGCAGTATTATTAAAGGGTCTGCGTTTGCTCACCCAACCTCACCAAACCTCTCAGCCCCAAGAGTGTCCACCCTTATGTCTCATCCAGCTGTGGGTCTAGATATGGTCAATCCAGGTTGCATCACAGCCCCTGAACGCATTGTGTAAGAATTTCTCTCTCTTCCACTGTCTTTGTTTCATGGGTTTGTAAAAGTAATTTATTTTTATAATGGGGTTTAGCTGCTTTTCACTGCTGTGTTTATGCCACTTTACACCCACTTGACACACTAACAGAGAGATATCAATACATAGGTTTTAAGATTATTACTAGTCAGATATATTCTTGTGCGGTGAATAGGGTGTGTTGAGTCCCGTTCTCTGAGCAAGGAGTAGGTCTTGTCTATTACATATTGGGTTTATGGAACGGTATCTGAGCTAATTTGAAACCCTTGTTTTATGTATCACCCCACCTCACCTTTCCCGTTAAGCAGCCATAGTGTGTTTTCTGCATGTGTGACTCCGTTCTGTTTTGTAATTCAGTTCAAGTGTAACGGTTTTTACATTCCCTCTATCAGTGATACCTTATGAGAAGTGTCCTTTTCTGTGTGACTTATTTCACTTAGAATCGTCGTACCTAAATCCACTCATCATGCTGCTACTAGCCTTATGACATTGATTTCATGGCTGAGTGATATTCCATTGTACATAAGGACCACAACTCCTTTATCCATTTTTCTCTTTCCTGGGATATTGAAGGTGGAATGAAGTGGAGGTCCTTGTCAAGAGAGCAGCCCTAAACTTTGGGGTGCTTGTGTCTTGCTGATTTTTCATTTTCCCAATGTATACCCCCATGAGTGGAAGTGCCCTATGCTCTCTAAGCTTTGCTTTTTAGACGTTTCAGGACTCACCGTACACTTCTCCAGAGTGTCTGTTGGCAATTTACATCCCGCCCATCAGTGCAGCACGGCTCCCATTTCTCCATGGCCTTTCCTGTATTTCTGGTTTTGACACTTTTTTCAGCATGGCCCTTTTAACCGATGGGAAGCGATACTTCTTTGTAGCGCTGATTTGCCTTTCCAGGTTGCTTGGTTGGCCAAAAAGGGCGTATGCGTTTTTTCCTGAATATATTCAGGAAAAAACGCATACGCCCTTTTTGGGCAAGGGCATCATTGTCAACGTTTTGCCGCTTTTCATGTGCTTTAAAGGCGATTCGAATCTACCTCCTGAAATCTGTTTCCTGCAATTCTGCCTTGATTTCAAATCCTCTTCTTTGCCTTCCCTCAATATATTTGTGGACGACAGTTATCATTTATAACTCTGGAGGTTTGTGAATTGCAGTGCCCTGAAGCTCCATTTTACAACTCGCTTTTTTGGGAGCTGGCCGCAAAAGCGCAGGATGGCTTCAGGCCCTGTTCTGGTTCCGGGGGGGAGGATGAGCCTGTGGTTAATTCTTCTTCCTGATGGGAAAATAGAGTGACCTGTGCCTGTCCCAACACCAAGAGCTAGTCTCTCACTGGTTCCCCGTCTACCCGTTCATCCTCAGGACAAATTGCAACCTGTACGGAACAGGAGGTTAAAGGTGCTGATGCTCCAAGTAGGGAGATTGTTAGTAAAGCATCTGGAATGGCGAACCCGGGCACAAGGAGAAGAGAAATGAGGTGCGTTTTAGAAACCTTTCCCCATCACATGGTGTACCATCTTTTTGTTTTCTCAAGCATGTTTTCGATGTAGGAATATGCCCTTGAACCTGTAGATTTGGGACCCATGCAATGGGTACCACGCAGTATTACTTTAAAGGGTCTGCGTTTGCTCACCCAACCTCACCAAACCTCTCAGCCCCAAGAGTGTCCACCCTTGTGTCTCATCCAGCTGTGGGTCTAGATATGGTCAATCCAGGTTGCATCACAGCCCCTGAACGCATTGTGTAAGAATTTCTCTCTCTTCCACTGTCTTTGTTTCATGGGTTTGTAAAAGTAATTTATTTTTATAATGGGGTTTAGCTGCTTTTCACTGCTGTGTTTATGCCGCTTTACACCCACTTGACACACTAACAGAGAGATATCAATACATAGGTTTTAAGATTATTACTAGTCAGATATATTCTTGTGCGGTGAATAGGGTGTGTTGAGTCCCGTTCTCTGAGCAAGGAGTAGGTCTTGTCTATTACATATTGGGTTTATGGAACGGTATCTGAGCTAATTTGAAACCCTTGTTTTATGTATCACCCCACCTCACCTTTCCCGTTAAGCAGCCATAGTGTGTTTTCTGCATGTGTGACTCCGTTCTGTTTTGTAATTCAGTTCAAGTGTAACGGTTTTTACATTCCCTCTATAAGTGATACCTTATGAGAAGTGTCCTTTTCTGTGTGACTTATTTCACTTAGAATCGTCGTACCTAAATCCACTCATCATGCTGCTACTAGCCTTATGACATTGATTTCATGGCTGAGTGATATTGCATTGTACATAAGGACCACAACTTCTTTATCCATTTTTCTCTTTCCTGGGATATTGAAGGTGGAATGAAGTGGAGGTCCTTGTCAAGAGAGCAGCCCTAAACTTTGGGGTGCTTGTGTCTTGCTGATTTTTCATTTTCCCAATTTATACCCCCATGAGTGGAAGTGCCCTATGCTCTCTAAGCTGTGTTTTTTAGATGTTTCAGGACACACCGTACACTTCTCCAGAGTGGCTGTTGGCAATTTACATCCCGCCCATCAGTGTAGCAAGGCTCCCATTTCTCCATGGCCTGTCCTGCATTTCTGGTTTTGAGACTTTTTTCAGCATGGCCCTTTTGACCGATGGATAGCGCGTCTTCTTTGTAGTGCTAATTTGCCTTTCCAGGTTGCTTGGTTGGCCAAAAAGGGCGTATGCGTTTTTTCCTGAATATATTCAGGAAAAAACGCATACGCCCTTTTTGGCCAAGGGCATCATTGTCAACGTTTTGCCGCTTTTCATGTGCTTTAAAGGCGATTCGAATCTACCTCCTGAAATCTGTTTCCTGCAATTCTGCCTTGATTTCAAATCCTCTTCTTTGCCTTCCCTCAATATATTTGTGGACGAGAGTTATCATTTATAACTCTGCAGGTTTGTGAATTGCAGTGCCCTGAAGCTCCATTTTACAACTCGCTTTTTTGGGAGCTGGCTGCAAAAGCGCAGGATGGCTTCAGGCCCTGTTCTGGTTCCGGGGGGGAGGATGAGCCTGTGGTTAATTCTTCTTCCTGATGGGAAAATAGAGTGACCTGTGCCTGTCCCAACACCAAGAGCTAGTCTCTCACTGGTTCCCCGTCTACCCGTTCATCCTCAGGACAAATTGCAACCTGTACGGAACAGGAGGTTAAAGGTGCTGATGCTCCAAGTAGGGAGATTATTAGTAAAGCGTCTGGAATGGCGAACCCGGGCACAAGGAGAAGAGAAATGAGGTGCGTTTTAGAAATCTTTCCCCATCACATGTTGTACCATCTTTTTGTTTGCTCATGCATGTTTTCGATGTAGGAAGATGCCCTTGAACCTGGAGATTTGGGACCCATGCGATGGGTACCACGCAGTATTACTTTAAAGGGTCTGCGTTTGCTCACCCAACCTCACCAAACCTCTCAGCCCCAAGAGTGTCCACCCTTATGTCTCATCCAGCTGTGGGTCTAGATATGGTCAATCCAGGTTGCATCACAGCCCCTGAACGCATTGTGTAAGAATTTCTCTCTCTTCCACTGTCTTTGTTTCATGGGTTTGTAAAAGTAATTTATTTTTATAATGGGGTTTAGCTGCTTTTCACTGCTGTGTTTATGACGCTTTACACCCACTTGACACACTAACAGAGAGATATCAATACATAGGTTTTAAGATTATTACTAGTCAGATATATTCTTGTGCGGTGAATAGGGTGTGTTGAGTCAAGTTCTCTGAGCAAGGAGTAGGTCTTGTCTATTACATATTGGGTTTATGGAACGGTATCTGAGCTAATTTGAAACCATTGTTTTATGTATCACGCCACCTCACCTTTCCCGTTAAGCAGCCATAGTGTGTTTTCTGCATGTGTGACTCCGTTCTGTTTTGTAATTCAGTTCAAGTGTAACGGTTTTTACATTCCCTCTATCAGTGATACCTTATGAGAAGTGTCCTTTTCTGTGTGACTTATTTCACTTAGAATCGTCGTACCTAAATCCACTCATCATGCTGCTACTAGCCTTATGACATTGATTTCATGGCTGAGTGATATTGCATTGTACATAAGGACCACAACTTCTTTATCCATTTTTCTCTTTCCTGGGATATTGAAGGTGGAATGAAGTGGAGGTCCTTGTCAACAGAGCAGCCCTAAACTTTGGGGTGCTTGTGTCTTGCTGATTTTTCATTTTCCCAATTTATACCCCCATGAGTGGAAGTGCCCTATGCTCTCTAAGCTGTGTTTTTTAGATGTTTCAGGACACACCGTACACTTCTCCAGAGTGGCTGTTGGCAATTTACATCCCGCCCATCAGTGTAGCAAGGCTCCCATTTCTCCATGGCCTGTCCTGCATTTCTGGTTTTGAGACTTTTTTCAGCATGGCCCTTTTGACCGATGGGTAGCGAGTCTTCTTTGTAGCGTTGATTTGCCTTTCCAGGTTGCTTGGTTGGACAAAAAGGGCGTATGCGTTTTTTCCTGAATATATTCAGGAAAAAACGCATACGCCCTTTTTGGCCAAGGGCATCATTGTCAACGTTTTGCCGCTTTTCATGTGCTTTAAAGGCGATTCGAATCTACCTCCTGAAATCTGTTTCCTGCAATTCTGCCTTGATTTCAAATCCTCTTCTTTGCCTTCCCTCAATATATTTGTGGACGACAGTTATCATTTATAACTCTGGAGGTTTGTGAATTGCAGTGCCCTGAAGCTCCATTTTACAACTCGCTTTTTTGGGAGCTGGCCGCAAAAGCGCAGGATGGCTTCAGGCCCTGTTCTGGTTCCGGGGGGGAGGATGAGCCTGTGGTTAATTCTTCTTCCTGATGGGAAAATAGAGTGACCTGTGCCTGTCCCTACACCAAGAGCTAGTCTCTCACTGGTTCCCCGTCTACCCGTTCATCCTCAGGACAAATTGCAACCTGTACAGAACAGGAGGTTAAAGGTGCTGATGCTCCAAGTAGGGAGATTGTTAGTAAAGCATCTGGAATGGCGAACCCGGGCACAAGGAGAAGAGAAATGAGGTGCGTTTTAGAAACCTTTCCCCATCACATGGTGTACCATCTTTTTGTTTTCTCAAGCATGTTTTCAATGTAGGAATATGCCCTTGAACCTGTAGATTTGGGACCCATGCAATGGGTACCACGCAGTATTATTAAAGGGTCTGCGTTTGCTCACCCAACCTCACCAAACCTCTCAGCCCCAAGAGTGTCCACCCTTATGTCTCATCCAGCTGTGGGTCTAGATATGGTCAATCCAGGTTGCATCACAGCCCCTGAACGCATTGTGTAAGAATTTCTCTCTCTTCCACTGTCTTTGTTTCATGGGTTTGTAAAAGTAATTTATTTTTATAATGGGGTTTAGCTGCTTTTCACTGCTGTGTTTATGCCACTTTACACCCACTTGACACACTAACAGAGAGATATCAATACATAGGTTTTAAGATTATTACTAGTCAGATATATTCTTGTGCGGTGAATAGGGTGTGTTGAGTCCCGTTCTCTGAGCAAGGAGTAGGTCTTGTCTATTACATATTGGGTTTATGGAACGGTATCTGAGCTAATTTGAAACCCTTGTTTTATGTATCACCCCACCTCACCTTTCCCGTTAAGCAGCCATAGTGTGTTTTCTGCATGTGTGACTCCGTTCTGTTTTGTAATTCAGTTCAAGTGTAACGGTTTTTACATTCCCTCTATCAGTGATACCTTATGAGAAGTGTCCTTTTCTGTGTGACTTATTTCACTTAGAATCGTCGTACCTAAATCCACTCATCATGCTGCTACTAGCCTTATGACATTGATTTCATGGCTGAGTGATATTCCATTGTACATAAGGACCACAACTCCTTTATCCATTTTTCTCTTTCCTGGGATATTGAAGGTGGAATGAAGTGGAGGTCCTTGTCAAGAGAGCAGCCCTAAACTTTGGGGTGCTTGTGTCTTGCTGATTTTTCATTTTCCCAATTTATACCCCCATGAGTGGAAGTGCCCTATGCTCTCTAAGCTTTGCTTTTTAGACGTTTCAGGACTCACCGTACACTTCTCCAGAGTGTCTGTTGGCAATTTACATCCCGCCCATCAGTGCAGCACGGCTCCCATTTCTCCATGGCCTTTCCTGTATTTCTGGTTTTGACACTTTTTTCAGCATGGCCCTTTTAACCGATGGGAAGCGATACTTCTTTGTAGCGCTGATTTGCCTTTCCAGGTTGCTTGGTTGGCCAAAAAGGGCGTATGCGTTTTTTCCTGAATATATTCAGGAAAAAACGCATACGCCCTTTTTGGGCAAGGGCATCATTGTCAACGTTTTGCCGCTTTTCATGTGCTTTAAAGGCGATTCGAATCTACCTCCTGAAATCTGTTTCCTGCAATTCTGCCTTGATTTCAAATCCTCTTCTTTGCCTTCCCTCAATATATTTGTGGACGAGAGTTATCATTTATAACTCTGCAGGTTTGTGAATTGCAGTGCCCTGAAGCTCCATTTTACAACTCGCTTTTTTGGGAGCTGGCCGCAAAAGCGCAGGATGGCTTCAGGCCCTGTTCTGGTTCCAGGGGGGAGGATGAGCCTGTGGTTAATTCTTCTTCCTGATGGGAAAATAGAGTGACCTGTGCCTGTCCCAACACCAAGAGCTAGTCTCTCACTGGTTCCCCGTCTACCCGTTCATCCTCAGGACAAATTGCAACCTGTACGGAACAGGAGGTTAAAGGTGCTGATGCTCCAAGTAGGGAGATTATTAGTAAAGCGGCTGGAATGGCGAACCCGGGCACAAGGAGAAGAGAAATGAGGTGCGTTTTAGAAACCTTTCCCCATCACATGGTGTACCATCTTTTTGTTTTCTCATGCATGTTTTTGATATAGGAAGATGCCCTTGAACCTGGAGATTTGGGACCCATGCGATGGGTACCACGCAGTATTACTTTAAAGGGTCTGCGTTTGCTCACCCAACCTCACCAAACCTCTCAGCCCCAAGAGTGTCCACCCTTATGTCTCATCCAGCTGTGGGTCTAGATATGGTCAATCCAGGTTGCATCACAGCCCCTGAACGCATTGTGTAAGAATTTCTCTCTCTTCCACTGTCTTTGTTTCATGGGTTTGTAAAAGTAATTTATTTTTATAATGGGGTTTAGCTGCTTTTCACTGCTGTGTTTATGCCGCTTTACACCCACTTGACACACTAACAGTGAGATATCAATACATAGGTTTTAAGATTATTACTAGTCAGATATATTCTTGTGCGGTGAATAGGGTGTGTTGAGTCCAGTTCCCTGAGCAAGGAGTAGGTCTTGTCTATTACATATTGGGTTTATGGAATGGTATCTGATCTAATTTGAATCCCTTGTTTTATTTATCATCCCACCTCACCTTTCCCGTTAAGCAGCCATAGTGTGTTTTCTGCATGTGTGACTCTGTTCTGTTTTGTAATTCAGTTCAAGTGTAACTGTTTTTACATTCCCTCTATAAGTGATACCTTATGAGAAGTGTCCTTTTCTGTGTGACTTATTTCACTTAGAATCATCGTACCTAAATCCACTCATCATGCTGCTACTAGCCTTATGACATTGATTTCATGGCTGAGTGATATTCCATTGTACATAAGGACCACAACTTCTTTATCCATTTTTCTCTTTCCTGGGATATTGAAGGTGGAATGAAGTGGAGGTCCTGGTCAACAGAGCAGCCCTAAACTTTGGTGTGCTTGTGTCTTGCTGATTTTTCATTTTCCCAATTTATACCCCCATGAGTGGAAGTGCCCTATGCTCTCTGAGCTGTGTTTTTTGGATGTTTCCGGACACACCGTACACTTCTCCAGAGTGGCTGTTGGCAATTTACATCCCGCCCATCAGTGTAGCAAGGCTCCCATTTCTCCATGGCCTGTCCTGCATTTCTGGTTTTGAGACATTTTTCAGCATGGCCCTTTTGACCGATGGGTAGCGAGTCTTCTTTGTAGCGCTGATTTGCCTTTCCAGGTTGCTTGGTTGGCCAAAAAGGGCGTATGCGTTTTTTCCTGAATATATTCAGGAAAAAACGCATACGCCCTTTTTGGCCAAGGGCATCATTGTCAACGTTTTGCCGCTTTTCATGTGCTTTAAAGGCGATTCGAATCTACCTCCTGAAATCTGTTTCCTGCAATTCTGCCTTGAATTCAAATCCTCTTCTTTGCCTTCCCTCAATATATTTGTGGACGAGAGTTATCATTTATAACTCTGCAGGTTTGTGAATTGCAGTGCCCTGAAGCTCCATTTTACAACTCGCTTTTTTGGGAGCTGGCCGCAAAAGCGCAGGATGGCTTCAGGCCCTGTTCTGGTTCCGGGGGGGAGGATGAGCCTGTGGTTAATTCTTCTTCCTGATGGGAAAATAGAGTGACCTGTGCCTGTCCCAACACCAAGAGATAGTCTCTCACTGGTTCCCCATCTACCCGTTCATCCTCAGGACAAATTGCAACCTGTACGGAACAGGAGGTTAAAGGTGCTGATGCTCCAAGTAGGGAGATTATTAGTAAAGCGTCTGGAATGGTGAAGCCGGGCACAAGGAGAAGAGAAATGAGGTGCGTTTTAGAAACCTTTCCCCATCACATGGTGTACCATCTTTTTGTTTTCTCATGCATGTTTTCGATGTAGGAATATGCCCTTGAACCTGTAGATTTGGGACCCATGCAATGGGTACCACGCAGTATTACTTTAAAGGGTCTGCGTTTGCTCACCCAACCTCACCAAACCTCTCAGCCCCAAGAGTGTCCACCCTTATGTCTCATCCAGGTGTGGGTCTAGATATGGTCAATCCAGGTTGCATCACAGCCCCTGAACGCATTGTGTAAGAATTTCTCTCTCTTCCACTGTCTTTGTTTCATGGGTTTGTAAAAGTAATTTATTTTTATAATGGGGTTTAGCTGCTTTTCACTGCTGTGTTTATGCTGCTTTATACCCACTTGACACACTAACAGAGAGATATCAATACATAGGTTTTAAGATTATTACTAGTCAGATATATTCTTGTGCGGTGAATAGGGTGTGTTGAGTCCCGTTCTCTGAGCAAGGAGTACGTCTTGTCTATTACATATTGGGTTTATGGAACGGTATCTGAGCTAATTTGAAACCCTTGTTTTATGTATCACCCCACCTCACCTTTCCCGTTAAGCAGCCATAGTTTGTTTTCTGCATGTGTGATTCTGTTCTGTTTTGTAATTCAGTTCAAGTGTAACGGTTTTTACATTCCCTCTATAAGTGATACCTTATGAGAAGTGTCCTTTTCTGTGTGACTTATTTCGCTTAGAATCGTCGTACCTAAATCCACTCATCATGCTGCTACTAGCCTTATGACATTGATTTCATGGCTGAGTGATATTCCATTGTACATAAGGACCACAACTTCTTTATCCATTTTTCTCTTTCCTGGGATATTGAAGGTGGAATGAAGTGGAGGTCCTTGTCAACAGAGCAGCCCTAAACTTTGGGGTGCTTGTGTCTTGCTGATTTTTCATTTTCCCAATTTATACCCCCATGAGTGGAAGTGCCCTATGCTCTCTAAGCTGTGTTTTTTAGATGTTTCAGGACACACCGTACACTTCTCCAGAGTGGCTGTTGGCAATTTACATCCCGCCCATCAGTGTAGCAAGGCTCCCATTTCTCCATGGCCTGTCCTGCATTTCTGGTTTTGAGACTTTTTTCAGCATGGCCCTTTTGACCGATGGGTAGCGAGTCTTCTTTGTAGCGCTGATTTGCCTTTCCAGGTTGCTTGGTTGGCCAAAAAGGGCGTATGCGTTTTTTCCTGAATATATTCAGGAAAAAACGCATACGCCCTTTTTGGCCAAGGGCATCATTGTCAACGTTTTGCCGCTTTTCATGTGCTTTAAAGGCGATTCGAATCTACCTCCTGAAATCTGTTTCCTGCAATTCTGCCTTGATTTCAAATCCTCTTCTTTGCCTTCCCTCAATATATTTGTGGACGAGAGTTATCATTTATAACTCTGCAGGTTTGTGAATTGCAGTGCCCTGAAGCTCCATTTTACAACTCGCTTTTTAGAGAGCTGGCCGCAAAAGCGCAGGATGGCTTCAGGCCCTGTTCTGGTTCCGGGGGGCAGGCTGAGCCTGTGGTTAATTCTTCTTCCTGATGGGAAAATAGAGTGACCTGTGCCTGTCCCTACACCAGGAGCTAGTCTCTCATTGGTTCCAAGTCTTCCCGTTCATCCTCAGGACAAATTGCAACCTGTACGGAACAGGAGGTTAAAGGTGCTGATGCTCCAAGTAGGGAGATTGCTAGTAAAGTGGCTGGAATGGCATACCCGAGCACAAGGAGATGAGAAATGAGGTGCGTTTTAGAAACCTTTCCCCATCACACGGTGTACCATCTTCTGGGTTTCTCATGCATGTTTTCGATGTAGCAAGATGCCCTTGAACCTGGAGATTTGGGACCCATGCGATGGGTACCACGCAGTATTACTTTAAAGGGTCTGCGTTTGCTCACCCAACCTCACCAAACCTCTCAGCCCCAAGAGTGTCCACCCTTATGTCTCATCCAGCTGTGGGTCGAGATATGGTCTATCCAGGTTGCATCAAAGCCCCTGAACGCATTGTGTAAGAATTTCTCTCTCTTTCACTGTCTTTGTTTCATGGGTATTTCGAAGTAATTTATTTTTATAATGGGGTTTAGCTGCTTTTCACTGCTGTGTTTATGCCGCTTTACACCCACTTGACACACTAACAGAGAGATATCAATACATAGGTTTTAAGATTATTACTAGTCAGATATATTCTTGTGCAGTGAATAGGGCGTGTTGAGTCCAGTTCTCTGAGTAAGGAGTAGGTCTTGTCTATTACATATTGGGTTTATGGAACGGTATCTGAGCTAATTTGAAACCCTTGTTTTATGTATCACCCCACCTCACCTTTCCCGTTAAACAGCCATAGTGTGTTTTCTGCATGTGTGACTCCGTTCTGTTTTGTAATTCAGTTCAAGTGTAACGGTTTTTACATTCCCTCTATCAGTGATACCTTATGAGAAGTGTCCTTTTCTGTGTGACTTATTTCACTTAGAATCGTCGTACCTAAATCCACTCATCATGCTGCTACTAGCCTTATGACATTGATTTCATGGCTGAGTGATATTCCATTGTACATAAGGACCACAACTCCTTTATCCATTTTTCTCTTTCCTGGGATATTGAAGGTGGAATGAAGTGGAGGTCCTTGTCAAGAGAGCAGCCCTAAACTTTGGGGTGCTTGTGTCTTGCTGATTTTTCATTTTCCCAATGTATACCCCCATGAGTGGAAGTGCCCTATGCTCTCTAAGCTTTGCTTTTTAGACGTTTCAGGACTCACCGTACACTTCTCCAGAGTGTCTGTTGGCAATTTACATCCCGCCCATCAGTGCAGCACGGCTCCCGTTTCTCCATGGCCTTTCCTGTATTTCTGGTTTTGACACTTTTTTCAGCATGGCCCTTTTAACCGATGGGAAGCGATACTTCTTTGTAGCGCTGATTTGCCTTTCCAGGTTGCTTGGTTGGCCAAAAAGGGCGTATGCGTTTTTTCCTGAATATATTCAGGAAAAAACGCATACGCCCTTTTTGGCCAAGGGCATCATTGTCAACGTTTTGCCGCTTTTCATGTGCTTTAAAGGCGATTCGAATCTACCTCCTGAAATCTGTTTCCTGCAATTCTGCCTTGATTTCAAATCCTCTTCTTTGCCTTCCCTCAATATATTTGTGGACGAGAGTTATCATTTATAACTCTGCAGGTTTGTGAATTGCAGTGCCCTGAAGCTCCATTTTACAACTCGCTTTTTTGGGAGCTGGCCGCAAAAGCGCAGGATGGCTTCAGGCCCTGTTCTGGTTCCAGGGGGGAGGATGAGCCTGTGGTTAATTCTTCTTCCTGATGGGAAAATAGAGTGACCTGTGCCTGTCCCAACACCAAGAGCTAGTCTCTCACTGGTTCCCCGTCTACCCGTTCATCCTCAGGACAAATTGCAACCTGTACGGAACAGGAGGTTAAAGGTGCTGATGCTCCAAGTAGGGAGATTATTAGTAAAGCGGCTGGAATGGCGAACCCGGGCACAAGGAGAAGAGAAATGAGGTGCGTTTTAGAAACCTTTCCCCATCACATGGTGTACCATCTTTTTGTTTTCTCATGCATGTTTTCGATGTAGGAAGAGGCCCTTGAACCTGGAGATTTGCGACCCATGCGATGGGTACCACGCAGTATTACTTTAAAGGGTCTGCGTTTGCTCACCCAACCTCACCAAACCTCTCAGCCCCAAGAGTGTCCACCCTTATGTCTCATCCAGCTGTGGGTCTAGATATGGTCAATCCAGGTTGCATCACAGCCCCTGAACGCATTGTGTAAGAATTTCTCTCTCTTTTACTGTCTTTGTTTCATGGATTTGTAAAAGTAATTTATTTTTATAATGGGGTTTAGCTGCTTTTCACTGCTATGTTTATGCCGCTTTACACCCACTTGACACACTAACAGAGAGATATCAATACATAGGTTTTAAGATTATTACTAGTCAGATATATTCTTTTGCGGTGAATAGGGTGTGTTGAGTCCAGTTCTCTGAGCAAGGAGTAGGTCTTGTCTATTACATATTGGGTTTATGGAACGGTATCTGAGCTAATTTGAAACCCTTGTTTTATGTATCACCCCACCTCACCTTTCCCGTTAAGCAGCCATAGTGTGTTTTCTGCATGTGTGACTCCGTTCTGTTTTGTAATTCAGTTCAAGTGTAACGGTTTTTACATTCCCTCTATAAGTGATACCTTATGAGAAGTGTCCTTTTCTGTGTGACTTATTTCACTTAGAATCGTCGTACCTAAATCCACTCATCATGCTGCTACTAGCCTTATGACATTGATTTCATGGCTGAGTGATATTGCATTGTACATAAGGACCACAACTTCTTTATCCATTTTTCTCTTTCCTGGGATATTGAAGGTGGAATGAAGTGGAGGTCCTTGTCAACAGAGCAGCCCTAAACTTTGGGGTGCTTGTGTCTTGCTGATTTTTCATTTTCCCAATTTATACCCCCATGAGTGGAAGTGCCCTATGCTCTCTAAGCTGTGTTTTTTAGATGTTTCAGGACACACCGTACACTTCTCCAGAGTGGCTGTTGGCAATTTACATCCCGCCCATCAGTGTAGCAAGGCTCCCATTTCTCCATGGCCTGTCCTGCATTTCTGGTTTTGAGACTTTTTTCAGCATGGCCCTTTTGACCGATGGGTAGCGAGTCTTCTTTGTAGCGTTGATTTGCCTTTCCAGGTTGCTTGGTTGGACAAAAAGGGCGTATGCGTTTTTTCCTGAATATATTCAGGAAAAAACGCATACGCCCTTTTTGGCCAAGGGCATCATTGTCAACGTTTTGCCGCTTTTCATGTGCTTTAAAGGCGATTCGAATCTACCTCCTGAAATCTGTTTCCTGCAATTCTGCCTTGATTTCAAATCCTCTTCTTTGCCTTCCCTCAATATATTTGTGGACGACAGTTATCATTTATAACTCTGGAGGTTTGTGAATTGCAGTGCCCTGAAGCTCCATTTTACAACTCGCTTTTTTGGGAGCTGGCCGCAAAAGCGCAGGATGGCTTCAGGCCCTGTTCTGGTTCCGGGGGGGAGGATGAGCCTGTGGTTAATTCTTCTTCCTGATGGGAAAATAGAGTGACCTGTGCCTGTCCCAACACCAAGAGCTAGTCTCTCACTGGTTCCCCGTCTACCCGTTCATCCTCAGGACAAATTGCAACCTGTACGGAACAGGAGGTTAAAGGTGCTGATGCTCCAAGTAGGGAGATTGTTAGTAAAGCGGCTGGAATGGCGAACCCGGGCACAAGGAGAAGAGAAATGAGGTGCGTTTTAGAAACCTTTCCCCATCACATGGTGTACCATCTTTTTGTTTTCTCAAGCATGTTTTCAATGTAGGAATATGCCCTTGAACCTGTAGATTTGGGACCCATGCAATGGGTACCACGCAGTATTATTAAAGGGTCTGCGTTTGCTCACCCAACCTCACCAAACCTCTCAGCCCCAAGAGTGTCCACCGTTATGTCTCATCCAGCTGTGGGTCTAGATATGGTCAATCCAGGTTGCATCACAGCCCCTGAACGCATTGTGTAAGAATTTCTCTCTCTTTCACTGTCTTTGTTTCATGGGTTTGTAAAAGTAATTTATTTTTATAATGGGGTTTAGCTGCTTTTCACTGCTGTGTTTATGCCGCTTTACACCCACTTGACACACTAACAGAGAGATATCAATACATAGGTTTTAAGATTATTACTAGTCAGATATATTCTTGTGCGGTGAATAGGGTGTGTTGAGTCCCGTTCTCTGAGCAAGGAGTAGGTCTTGTCTATTACATATTGGGTTTATGGAACGGTATCTGAGCTAATTTGAAACCCTTGTTTTATGTATCACCCCACCTCACCTTTCCCGTTAAGCAGCCATAGTGTGTTTTCTGCATGTGTGACTCCGTTCTGTTTTGTAATTCAGTTCAAGTGTAATGGTTTTTACATTCCCTCTATAAGTGATACCTTATGAGAAGTGTCCTTTTCTGTGTGACTTATTTCACTTAGAATCGTCGTACCTAAATCCACTCATCATGCTGCTACTAGCCTTATGACATTGATTTCATGGCTGAGTGATATTGCATTGTACATAAGGACCACAACTTCTTTATCCATTTTTCTCTTTCCTGGGATATTGAAGGTGGAATGAAGTGGAGGTCCTTGTCAAGAGAGCAGCCCTAAACTTTGGGGTGCTTGTGTCTTGCTGATTTTTCATTTTCCCAATTTATACCCCCATGAGTGGAAGTGCCCTATGCTCTCTAAGCTGTGTTTTTTAGATGTTTCAGGACACACCGTACACTTCTCCAGAGTGGCTGTTGGCAATTTACATCCCGCCCATCACTGTAGCAAGGCTCCCATTTCTCCATGGCCTGTCCTGCATTTCTGGTTTTGAGACTTTTTTCAGCATGGCCCTTTTGACCGATGGGTAGCGAGTCTTCTTTGTAGCGCTGATTTGCCTTTCCAGGTTGCTTGGTTGGCCAAAAAGGGCGTATGCGTTTTTTCCTGAATATATTCAGGAAAAAACGCATACGCCCTTTTTGGCCAAGGGCATCATTGTCAACGTTTTGCCGCTTTTCATGTGCTTTAAAGGCGATTCGAATCTACCTCCTGAAATCTGTTTCCTGCAATTCTGCCTTGATTTCAAATCCTCTTCTTTGCCTTCCCTCAATATATTTGTGGACGAGAGTTATCATTTATAACTCTGCAGGTTTGTGAATTGCAGTGCCCTGAAGCTCCATTTTACAACTCGCTTTTTTGGGAGCTGGCCGCAAAAGCGCAGGATGGCTTCAGGCCCTGTTCTGGTTCCGGGGGGGAGGATGAGCCTGTGGTTAATTCTTCTTCCTGATGGGAAAATAGAGTGACCTGTGCCTGTCCCAACACCAAGAGCTAGTCTCTCACTGGTTCCCCGTCTACCCGTTCATCCTCAGGACAAATTGCAACCTGTACGGATCAGGAGGTTAAAGGTGCTGATGCTCCAAGTAGGGAGATTGTTAGTAAAGCGGCTGGAATGGCGAACCCGGGCACAAGGAGAAGAGAAATGAGGTGCGTTTTAGAAACCTTTCCCCATCACATGGTGTACCATCATTTTGTTTTCTCATGCATGTTTTCGATGTAGGAAGATGCCCTTAAACCTGGAGATTTGGGACCCATGCGATGGGTACCACGCAGTATTACTTTAAAGGGTCTGCGTTTGCTCACCCAACCTCACCAAACCTCTCAGCCCCAAGAGTGTCCACCCTTATGTCTCATCCAGCTGTGGGTCTAGATATGGTCAATCCAGGTTGCATCACAGCCCCTGAACGCATTGTGTAAGAATTTCTCTCTCTTCCACTGTCTTTGTTTCATGGGTTTGTAAAAGTAATTTATTTTTATAATGGGGTTTAGCTGCTTTTCACTGCTGTGTTTATGCCGCTTTACACCCACTTGACACACTAACAGTGAGATATCAATACATAGGTTTTAAGATTATTACTAGTCAGATATATTCTTGTGCGGTGAATAGGGTGTGTTGAGTCCAGTTCCCTGAGCAAGGAGTAGGTCTTGTCTATTACATATTGGGTTTATGGAATGGTATCTGATCTAATTTGAAACCCTTGTTTTATTTATCATCCCACCTCACCTTTCCCGTTAAGCAGCCATAGTGTGTTTTCTGCATGTGTGACTCTGTTCTGTTTTGTAATTCAGTTCAAGTGTAACTGTTTTTACATTCCCTCTATAAGTGATACCTTATGAGAAGTGTCCTTTTCTGTGTGACTTATTTCACTTAGAATCATCGTACCTAAATCCACTCATCATGCTGCTACTAGCCTTATGACATTGATTTCATGGCTGAGTGATATTCCATTGTACATAAGGACCACAACTCCTTTATCCATTTTTCTCTTTCCTGGGATATTGAAGGTGGAATGAAGTGGAGGTCCTTGTCAAGAGAGCAGCCCTAAACTTTGGGGTGCTTGTGTCTTGCTGATTTTTCATTTTCCCAATGTATACCCCCATGAGTGGAAGTGCCCTATGCTCTCTAAGCTTTGCTTTTTAGACGTTTCAGGACTCACCGTACACTTCTCCAGAGTGTCTGTTGGCAATTTACATCCCGCCCATCAGTGCAGCACGGCTCCCGTTTCTCCATGGCCTTTCCTGTATTTCTGGTTTTGACACTTTTTTCAGCATGGCCCTTTTAACCGATGGGAAGCGATACTTCTTTGTAGCGCTGATTTGCCTTTCCAGGTTGCTTGGTTGGCCAAAAAGGGCGTATGCGTTTTTTCCTGAATATATTCAGGAAAAAACGCATACGCCCTTTTTGGGCAAGGGCATCATTGTCAACGTTTTGCCGCTTTTCATGTGCTTTAAAGGCGATTCGAATCTACCTCCTGAAATCTGTTTCCTGCAATTCTGCCTTGATTTCAAATCCTCTTCTTTGCCTTCCCTCAATATATTTGTGGACGAGAGTTATCATTTATAACTCTGCAGGTTTGTGAATTGCAGTGCCCTGAAGCTCCATTTTACAACTCGCTTTTTTGGGAGCTGGCCGCAAAAGCGCAGGATGGCTTCAGGCCCTGTTCTGGTTCCAGGGGGGAGGATGAGCCTGTGGTTAATTCTTCTTCCTGATGGGAAAATAGAGTGACCTGTGCCTGTCCCAACACCAAGAGCTAGTCTCTCACTGGTTCCCCGTCTACCCGTTCATCCTCAGGACAAATTGCAACCTGTACGGAACAGGAGGTTAAAGGTGCTGATGCTCCAAGTAGGGAGATTATTAGTAAAGCGGCTGGAATGGCGAAACCGGGCACAAGGAGAAGAGAAATGAGGTGCGTTTTAGAAACCTTTCCCCATCACATGGTGTACCATCTTTTTGTTTTCTCATGCATGTTTTCGATATAGGAAGATGCCCTTGAACCTGGAGATTTGCGACCCATGCGATGGGTACCACGCAGTATTACTTTAAAGGGTCTGCGTTTGCTCACCCAACCTCACCAAACCTCTCAGCCCCAAGAGTGTCCACCCTTATGTCTCATCCAGCTGTGTGTCTAGATATGGTCAATCCAGGTTGCATCACAGCCCCTGAACGCATTGTGTAAGAATTTCTCTCTCTTCCACTGTCTTTGTTTCATGGGTTTGTAAAAGTAATTTATTTTTATAATGGGGTTTAGCTGCTTTTCACTGCTGTGTTTATGCCGCTTTACACCCACTTGACACACTAACAGTGAGATATCAATACATAGGTTTTAAGATTATTACTAGTCAGATATATTCTTGTGCGGTGAATAGGGTGTGTTGAGTCCAGTTCCCTGAGCAAGGAGTAGGTCTTGTCTATTACATATTGGGTTTATGGAATGGTATCTGATCTAATTTGAAACCCTTGTTTTATTTATCATCCCACCTCACCTTTCCCGTTAAGCAGCCATAGTGTGATTTCTGCATGTGTGACTCTGTTCTGTTTTGTAATTCAGTTCAAGTGTAACTGTTTTTACATTCCCTCTATAAGTGATACCTTATGAGAAGTGTCCTTTTCTGTGTGACTTATTTCACTTAGAATCATCGTACCTAAATCCACTCATCATGCTGCTACTAGCCTTATGACATTGATTTCATGGCTGAGTGATATTCCATTGTACATAAGGACCACAACTTCTTTATCCATTTTTCTCTTTCCTGGGATATTGAAGGTGGAATGAAGTGGAGGTCCTGGTCAACAGAGCAGCCCTAAACTTTGGGGTGCTTGTGTCTTGCTGATTTTTCATTTTCCCAATTTATACCCCCATGAGTGGAAGTGCCCTATGCTCTCTAAGCTGTGTTTTTTGGATGTTTCCGGACACACCGTACACTTCTCCAGAGTGGCTGTTGGCAATTTACATCCCGCCCATCAGTGTAGCAAGGCTCCCATTTCTCCATGGCCTGTCCTGCATTTCTGGTTTTGAGACATTTTTCAGCATGGCCCTTTTGACCGATGGGTAGCGAGTCTTCTTTGTAGCGCTGATTTGCCTTTCCAGGTTGCTTGGTTGGCCAAAAAGGGCGTATGCGTTTTTTCCTGAATATATTCAGGAAAAAACGCATACGCCCTTTTTGGCCAAGGGCATCATTGTCAACGTTTTGCCGCTTTTCATGTGCTTTAAAGGCGATTCGAATCTACCTCCTGAAATCTGTTTCCTGCAATTCTGCCTTGATTTCAAATCCTCTTCTTTGCCTTCCCTCAATATATTTGTGGACGAGAGTTATCATTTATAACTCTGCAGGTTTGTGAATTGCAGTGCCCTGAAGCTCCATTTTACAACTCGCTTTTTTGGGAGCTGGCCGCAAAAGCGCAGGATGGCTTCAGGTCCTGTTCTGGTTCCGGGGGGGAGGATGAGCCTGTGGTTAATTCTTCTTCCTGATGGGAAAATAGACTGACCTGTGCATGTCACAACACCAAGAGCTAGTCTCTCACTGGTTCCCCGTCTACCCGTTCATCCTCAGGACAAATTGCAACCTGTACGGAACAGGAGGTTAAAGGTGCTGATGCTCCAAGTAGGGAGATTATTAGTAAAGCGTCTGGAATGGTGAAGCCGGGCACAAGGAGAAGAGAAATGAGGTGCGTTTTAGAAACCTTTCCCCATCACATGGTGTACCATCTTTTTGTTTTCTCATGCATGTTTTCGATGTAGGAATATGCCCTTGAACCTGTAGATTTGGGACCCATGCAATGGGTACCACGCAGTATTACTTTAAAGGGTCTGCGTTTGCTCACCCAACCTCATCAAACCTCTCATCCCCAAGAGTGTCCACCCTTATGTCTCATCCAGGTGTGGGTCTAGATATGGTCAATCCAGGTTGCATCACAGCCCCTGAACGCATTGTGTAAGAATTTCTCTCTCTTCCACTGTCTTTGTTTCATGGGTTTGTAAAAGTAATTTATTTTTATAATGGGGTTTAGCTGCTTTTCACTGCTGTGTTTATGCTGCTTTATACCCACTTGACACACTAACAGAGAGATATCAATACATAGGTTTTAAGATTATTACTAGTCAGATATATTCTTGTGCGGTGAATAGGGTGTGTTGAGTCCCGTTCTCTGAGCAAGGAGTACGTCTTGTCTATTACATATTGGGTTTATGGAACGGTATCTGAGCTAATTTGAAACCCTTGTTTTATGTATCACCCCACCTCACCTTTCCCGTTAAGCAGCCATAGTTTGTTTTCTGCATGTGTGACTCTGTTCTGTTTTGTAATTCAGTTCAAGTGTAACGGTTTTTACATTCCCTCTATAAGTGATACCTTATGAGAAGTGTCCTTTTCTGTGTGACTTATTTCGCTTAGAATCGTCGTACCTAAATCCACTCATCATGCTGCTACTAGCCTTATGACATTGATTTCATGGCTGAGTGATATTCCATTGTACATAAGGAGCACAACTTCTTTATCCATTTTTCTCTTTCCTGGGATATTGAAGGTGGAATGAAGTGGAGGTCCTTGTCAACAGAGCAGCCCTAAACTTTGGGGTGCTTGTGTCTTGCTGATTTTTCATTTTCCCAATTTATACCCCCATGAGTGGAAGTGCCCTATGCTCTCTAAGCTGTGTTTTTTAGATGTTTCAGGACACACCGTACACTTCTCCAGAGTGGCTGTTGGCAATTTACATCCCGCCCATCAGTGTAGCAAGGCTCCCATTTCTCCATGGCCTGTCCTGCATTTCTGGTTTTGAGACTTTTTTCAGCATGGCCCTTTTGACCGATGGGTAGCGCGTCTTCTTTGTAGCGCTGATTTGCCTTTCCAGGTTGCTTGGTTGGACAAAAAGGGCGTATGCGTTTTTTCCTGAATATATTCAGGAAAAAACGCATACGCCCTTTTTGGCCAAGGGCATCATTGTCAACGTTTTGCCGCTTTTCATGTGCTTTAAAGGCGATTCGAATCTACCTCCTGAAATCTGTTTCCTGCAATTCTGCCTTGATTTCAAATCCTCTTCTTTGCCTTCCCTCAATATATTTGTGGACGAGAGTTATCATTTATAACTCTGCAGGTTTGTGAATTGCAGTGCCCTGAAGCTCCATTTTACAACTCGCCTTTTTGGGAGATGGCCGCAACAGCGCAGGATGGCTTCAGGCCCTGTTCTGGTTCCGGGGGGCAGGCTGAGCCTGTGGTTAATTCTTCTTCCTGATGGGAAAATAGAGTGACCTGTGCCTGTCCCTACACCAGGAGCTAGTCTCTCATTGGTTCCAAGTCTTCCCGTTCATCCTCAGGACAAATTGCAACCTGTACGGAACAGGAGGTTAAAGGTGCTGATGCTCCAAGTAGGGAGATAGCTAGTAAAGTGGCTGGAATGGCATACCCGAGCACAAGGAGATGAGAAATGAGGTGCGTTTTAGAAACCTTTCCCCATCACACGGTGTACCATCTTCTGGGTTTCTCATGCATGTTTTCGATGTAGCAAGATGCCCTTGAACCTGGAGATTTGGGACCCATGCGATGGGTACCACGCAGTATTACTTTAAAGGGTCTGCGTTTGCTCACCCAACCTCACCAAACCTCTCAGCCCCAAGAGTGTCCACCCTTATGTCTCATCCAGCTGTGGGTCTAGATATGGTCAATCCAGGTTGCATCACAGCCCCTGAACGCATTGTGTAAGAATTTCTCTCTCTTTCACTGTCTTTGTTTCATGGGTTTTTCGAAGTAATTTATTTTTATAATGGGGTTTAGCTGCTTTTCACTGCTGTGTTTATGCCGCTTTACACCCACTTGACACACTAACAGAGAGATATCAATACATAGGTTTTAAGATTATTACTAGTCAGATATATTCTTGTGCGGTGAATAGGGTGTGTTGAGTCCAGTTCTCTGAGCAAGGAGTAGGTCTTGTCTATTACATATTGGGTTTATGGAACGGTATCTGAGCTAATTTGAAACCATTTTTTTATGTATCACGCCACCTCACCTTTCCCGTTAAGCAGCCATAGTGTGTTTTCTGCATGTGTGACTCCGTTCTGTTTTGTAATTCAGTTCAAGTGTAACGGTTTTTACATTCCCTCTATCAGTGATACCTTATGAGAAGTGTCCTTTTCTGTGTGACTTATTTCACTTAGAATCGTCGTACCTAAATCCACTCATCATGCTGCTACTAGCCTTATGACATTGATTTCATGGCTGAGTGATATTCCATTGTACATAAGGACCACAACTCCTTTATCCATTTTTCTCTTTCCTGGGATATTGAAGGTGGAATGAAGTGGAGGTCCTTGTCAGGAGAGCAGCCCTAAACTTTGGGGTGCTTGTGTCTTGCTGATTTTTAATTTTCCCAATGTATACCCCCATGAGTGGAAGTGCCCTATGCTCTCTAAGCTTTGCTTTTTAGACGTTTCAAGACTCACCGTACACTTCTCCAGAGTGTCTGTTGGCAATTTACATCCCGCCCATCAGTGTAGCACGGCTCCCATTTCTCCATGGCCTTTCCTGTATTTCTGGTTTTGACACTTTTTTCACCATGGCCCTTTTAACCGATGGGAAGCGATACTTCTCTGTAGCGCTGATTTGCCTTTCCAGGTTGCTTGGTTGGCCAAAAAGGGCGTATGCGTTTTTTCCTGAATATATTCAGGAAAAAACGCATACGCCCTTTTTGGCCAAGGGCATCATTGTCAACGTTTTGCCGCTTTTCATGTGCTTTAAAGGCGATTCGAATCTACCTCCTGAAATCTGTTTCCTGCAATTCTGCCTTGATTTCAAATCCTCTTCTTTGCCTTCCCTCAATATATTTGTGGACGAGAGTTATCATTTATAACTCTGCAGGTTTGTGAATTGCAGTGCCCTGAAGCTCCATTTTACAACTCGCTTTTTTGGGAGCTGGCCGCAAAAGCGCAGGATGGCTTCAGGTCCTGTTCTGGTTCCGGGGGGGAGGATGAGCCTGTGGTTAATTCTTCTTCCTGATGGGAAAATAGACTGACCTGTGCATGTCACAACACCAAGAGCTAGTCTCTCACTGGTTCCCCGTCTACCCGTTCATCCTCAGGACAAATTGCAACCTGTACGGAACAGGAGGTTAAAGGTGCTGATGCTCCAAGTAGGGAGATTATTAGTAAAGCGTCTGGAATGGTGAAGCCGGGCACAAGGAGAAGAGAAATGAGGTGCGTTTTAGAAACCTTTCCCCATCACATGGTGTACCATCTTTTTGTTTTCTCATGCATGTTTTCGATGTAGGAATATGCCCTTGAACCTGTAGATTTGGGACCCATGCAATGGGTACCACGCAGTATTACTTTAAAGGGTCTGCGTTTGCTCACCCAACCTCACCAAACCTCTCATCCCCAAGAGTGTCCACCCTTATGTCTCATCCAGGTGTGGGTCTAGATATGGTCAATCCAGGTTGCATCACAGCCCCTGAACGCATTGTGTAAGAATTTCTCTCTCTTCCACTGTCTTTGTTTCATGGGTTTGTAAAAGTAATTTATTTTTATAATGGGGTTTAGCTGCTTTTCACTGCTGTGTTTATGCTGCTTTATACCCACTTGACACACTAACAGAGAGATATCAATACATAGGTTTTAAGATTATTACTAGTCAGATATATTCTTGTGCGGTGAATAGGGTGTGTTGAGTCCCGTTCTCTGAGCAAGGAGTACGTCTTGTCTATTACATATTGGGTTTATGGAACGGTATCTGAGCTAATTTGAAACCCTTGTTTTATGTATCACCCCACCTCACCTTTCCCGTTAAGCAGCCATAGTTTGTTTTCTGCATGTGTGACTCTGTTCTGTTTTGTAATTCAGTTCAAGTGTAACGGTTTTTACATTCCCTCTATAAGTGATACCTTATGAGAAGTGTCCTTTTCTGTGTGACTTATTTCGCTTAGAATCGTCGTACCTAAATCCACTCATCATGCTGCTACTAGCCTTATGACATTGATTTCATGGCTGAGTGATATTCCATTGTACATAAGGAGCACAACTTCTTTATCCATTTTTCTCTTTCCTGGGATATTGAAGGTGGAATGAAGTGGAGGTCCTTGTCAACAGAGCAGCCCTAAACTTTGGGGTGCTTGTGTCTTGCTGATTTTTCATTTTCCCAATTTATACCCCCATGAGTGGAAGTGCCCTATGCTCTCTAAGCTGTGTTTTTTAGATGTTTCAGGACACACCGTACACTTCTCCAGAGTGGCTGTTGGCAATTTACATCCCGCCCATCAGTGTAGCAAGGCTCCCATTTCTCCATGGCCTGTCCTGCATTTCTGGTTTTGAGACTTTTTTCAGCATGGCCCTTTTGACCGATGGGTAGCGCGTCTTCTTTGTAGCGCTGATTTGCCTTTCCAGGTTGCTTGGTTGGCCAAAAAGGGCGTATGCGTTTTTTCCTGAATATATTCAGGAAAAAACGCATACGCCCTTTTTGGCCAAGGGCATCATTGTCAACGTTTTGCCGCTTTTCATGTGCTTTAAAGGCGATTCGAATCTACCTCCTGAAATCTGTTTCCTGCAATTCTGCCTTGATTTCAAATCCTCTTCTTTGCCTTCCCTCAATATATTTGTGGACGAGAGTTATCATTTATAACTCTGCAGGTTTGTGAATTGCAGTGCCCTGAAGCTCCATTTTACAACTCGCTTTTTAGAGAGCTGGCCGCAAAAGCGCAGGATGGCTTCAGGCCCTGTTCTGGTTCCGGGGGGCAGGCTGAGCCTGTGGTTAATTCTTCTTCCTGATGGGAAAATAGAGTGACCTGTGCCTGTCCCTACACCAGGAGCTAGTCTCTCATTGGTTCCAAGTCTTCCCGTTCATCCTCAGGACAAATTGCAACCTGTACGGAACAGGAGGTTAAAGGTGCTGATGCTCCAAGTAGGGAGATTGCTAGTAAAGTGGCTGGAATGGCATACCCGAGCACAAGGAGATGAGAAATGAGGTGCGTTTTAGAAACCTTTCCCCATCACACGGTGTACCATCTTTTTGTTTTCTCATGCATGTTTTCGATGTAGCAAGATGCCCTTGAACCTGGAGATTTGGGACCCATGCGATGGGTACCACGCAGTATTACTTTAAAGGGTCTGCGTTTGCTCACCCAACCTCACCAAACCTCTCAGCCCCAAGAGTGTCCACCCTTATGTCTCATCCAGCTGTGGGTCTAGATATGGTCAATCCAGGTTGCATCACAGCCCCTGAACGCATTGTGTAAGAATTTCTCTCTCTTTCACTGTCTTTGTTTCATGGGTTTTTCGAAGTAATTTATTTTTATAATGGGGTTTAGCTGCTTTTCACTGCTGTGTTTATGACGCTTTACACCCACTTGACACACTAACAGAGAGATATCAATACATAGGTTTTAAGATTATTACTAGTCAGATATATTCTTGTGCGGTGAATAGGGTGTGTTGAGTCCAGTTCTCTGAGCAAGGAGTAGGTCTTGTCTATTACATATTGGGTTTATGGAACGGTATCTGAGCTAATTTGAAACCATTTTTTTATGTATCACGCCACCTCACCTTTCCCGTTAAGCAGCCATAGTGTGTTTTCTGCATGTGTGACTCCGTTCTGTTTTGTAATTCAGTTCAAGTGTAACGGTTTTTACATTCCCTCTATCAGTGATACCTTATGAGAAGTGTCCTTTTCTGTGTGACTTATTTCACTTAGAATCGTCGTACCTAAATCCACTCATCATGCTGCTACTAGCCTTATGACATTGATTTCATGGCTGAGTGATATTCCATTGTACATAAGGACCACAACTCCTTTATCCATTTTTCTCTTTCCTGGGATATTGAAGGTGGAATGAAGTGGAGGTCCTTGTCAGGAGAGCAGCCCTAAACTTTGGGGTGCTTGTGTCTTGCTGATTTTTAATTTTCCCAATGTATACCCCCATGTGTGGAAGTGCCCTATGCTCTCTAAGCTTTGCTTTTTAGACGTTTCAAGACTCACCGTACACTTCTCCAGAGTGTCTGTTGGCAATTTACATCCCGCCCATCAGTGTAGCACGGCTCCCATTTCTCCATGGCCTTTCCTGTATTTCTGGTTTTGACACTTTTTTCACCATGGCCCTTTTAACCGATGGGAAGCGATACTTCTCTGTAGCGCTGATTTGCCTTTCCAGGTTGCTTGGTTGGCCAAAAAGGGCGTATGCCTTTTTTCCTGAATATATTCAGGAAAAAACGCATACGCCCTTTTTGGCCAAGGGCATCATTGTCAACGTTTTGCCGCTTTTCATGTGCTTTAAAGGCGATTCGAATCTACCTCCTGAAATCTGTTTCCTGCAATTCTGCCTTGATTTCAAATCCTCTTCTTTGCCTTCCCTCAATATATTTGTGGACGAGAGTTATCATTTATAACTCTGCAGGTTTGTGAATTGCAGTGCCCTGAAGCTCCATTTTACAACTCGCTTTTTTGGGAGCTGGCCGCAAAAGCGCAGGATGGCTTCAGGCCCTGTTCTGGTTCCGGGGGGGAGGATGAGCCTGTGGTTAATTCTTCTTCCTGATGGGAAAATAGAGTGACCTGTGCCTGTCCCAACACCAAGAGCTAGTCTCTCACTTGTTCCCCGTCTACCCGTTCATCCTCAGGACAAATTGCAACCTGTACGGAACAGGAGGTTAAAGGTGCTGATGCTCCAAGTAGGGAGATTATTAGTAAAGCGGCTGGAATGGCGAACCCGGGCACAAGGAGAAGAGAAATGAGGTGCGTTTTAGAAACCTTTCCCCATCACATGGTGTACCATCTTTTTGTTTTCTCATGCATGTTTTCGATGTAGGAAGATGCCCTTGAACCTGGAGATTTGGGACCCATGCGATGGGTACCACGCAGTATTACTTTAAAGGGTCTGCGTTTGCTCACCCAACCTCACCAAACCTCTCAGCCCCAAGATTGTCCACCCTTATGTCTCATCCAGCTGTGGGTCTAGATATGGTCAATCCAGGTTGCATCACAGCCCCTGAACGCATTGTGTAAGAATTTCTCTCTCTTCCACTGTCTTTGTTTCATGGGTTTGTAAAAGTAATTTATTTTTATAATGGGGTTTAGCTGCTTTTCACTGCTGTGTTTATGACGCTTTACACCCACTTGACACACTAACAGAGAGATATCAATACATAGGTTTTAAGATTATTACTAGTCAGATATATTCTTGTGCGGTGAATAGGGTGTGTTGAGTCCAGTTCTCTGAGCAAGGAGTAGGTCTTGTCTATTACATATTGGGTTTATGGAACGGTATCTGAGCTAATTTGAAACCATTGTTTTATGTATCACGCCACCTCACCTTTCCCGTTAAGCAGCCATAGTGTGTTTTCTGCATGTGTGACTCCGTTCTGTTTTGTAATTCAGTTCAAGTGTAACGGTTTTTACATTCCCTCTATCAGTGATACCTTATGAGAAGTGTCCTTTTCTGTGTGACTTATTTCACTTAGAATCGTCGTACCTAAATCCACTCATCATGCTGCTACTAGCCTTATGACATTGATTTCATGGCTGAGTGATATTCCATTGTACATAAGGACCACAACTCCTTTATCCATTTTTCTCTTTCCTGGGATATTGAAGGTGGAATGAAGTGGAGGTCCTTGTCAAGAGAGCAGCCCTAAACTTTGGGGTGCTTGTGTCTTGCTGATTTTTCATTTTCCCAATGTATACCCCCATGAGTGGAAGTGCCCTATGCTCTCTAAGCTTTGCTTTTTAGACGTTTCAGGACTCACCGTACACTTCTCCAGAGTGTCTGTTGGCAATTTACATCCCGCCCATCAGTGTAGCACGGCTCCCATTTCTCCATGGCCTTTCCTGTATTTCTGGTTTTGACACTTTTTTCAGCATGGCCCTTTTAACCGATGGGAAGCGATACTTCTTTGTAGCGCTGATTTGCCTTTCCAGGTTGCTTGGTTGGCCAAAAAGGGCGTATGCCTTTTTTCCTGAATATATTCAGGAAAAAACGCATACGCCCTTTTTGGCCAAGGGCATCATTGTCAACGTTTTGCCGCTTTTCATGTGCTTTAAAGGCGATTCGAATCTACCTCCTGAAATCTGTTTCCTGCAATTCTGCCTTGATTTCAAATCCTCTTCTTTGCCTTCCCTCAATATATTTGTGGACGAGAGTTATCATTTATAACTCTGCAGGTTTGTGAATTGCAGTGCCCTGAAGCTCCATTTTACAACTCGCTTTTTTGGGAGCTGGCCGCAAAAGCGCAGGATGGCTTCAGGCCCTGTTCTGGTTCCGGGGGGGAGGATGAGCCTGTGGTTAATTCTTCTTCCTGATGGGAAAATAGAGTGACCTGTGCCTGTCCCAACACCAAGAGCTAGTCTCTCACTGGTTCCCCGTCTACCCGTTCATCCTCAGGACAAATTGCAACCTGTACGGAACAGGAGGTTAAAGGTGCTGATGCTCCAAGTAGGGAGATTATTAGTAAAGCGGCTGGAATGGCGAACCCGGGCACAAGGAGAAGAGAAATGAGGTGCGTTTTAGAAACCTTTCCCCATCACATGGTGTACCATCTTTTTGTTTTCTCATGCATGTTTTCGATGTAGGAAGATGCCCTTGAACCTGGAGATTTGCGACCCATGCGATGGGTACCACGCAGTATTACTTTAAAGGGTCTGCGTTTGCTCACCCAACCTCACCAAACCTCTCAGCCCCAAGAGTGTCCACCCTTATGTCTCATCCAGCTGTGGGTCTAGATATGGTCAATCCAGGTTGCATCACAGCCCCTGAACGCATTGTGTAAGAATTTCTCTCTCTTTTACTGTCTTTGTTTCATGGATTTGTAAAAGTAATTTATTTTTATAATGGGGTTTAGCTGCTTTTCACTGCTATGTTTATGCCGCTTTACACCCACTTGACACACTAACAGAGAGATATCAATTCATAGGTTTTAAGATTATTACTAGTCAGATATATTCTTGTGCGGTGAATAGGGTGTGTTGAGTCCAGTTCTCTGAGCAAGGAGTAGGTCTTGTCTATTACATATTGGGTTTATGGAACGGTATCTGAGCTAATTTGAAACCCTTGTTTTATGTATCACCCCACCTCACCTTTCCCGTTAAGCAGCCATAGTGTGTTTTCTGCATGTGTGACTCCGTTCTGTTTTGTAATTCAGTTCAAGTGTAATGGTTTTTACATTCCCTCTATAAGTGATACCTTATGAGAAGTGTCCTTTTCTGTGTGACTTATTTCACTTAGAATCGTCGTACCTAAATCCACTCATCATGCTGCTACTAGCCTTATGACATTGATTTCATGGCTGAGTGATATTGCATTGTACATAAGGACCACAACTTCTTTATCCATTTTTCTCTTTCCTGGGATATTGAAGGTGGAATGAAGTGGAGGTCCTTGTCAACAGAGCAGCCCTCAACTTTGGGGTGCTTGTGTCTTGCTGATTTTTCATTTTCCCAATTTATACCCCCATGAGTGGAAGTGCCCTATGCTCTCTAAGCTGTGTTTTTTAGATGTTTCAGGACACACCGTACACTTCTCCAGAGTGGCTGTTGGCAATTTACATCCCGCCCATCAGTGTAGCAAGGCTCCCATTCTCCATGGCCTGTCCTGCATTTCTGGTTTTGAGACTTTTTTCAGCATGGCCCTTTTGACCGATGGGTAGCGAGTCTTCTTTGTAGCGTTGATTTGCCTTTCCAGGTTGCTTGGTTGGACAAAAAGGGCGTATGCGTTTTTTCCTGAATATATTCAGGAAAAAACGCATACGCCCTTTTTGGCCAAGGGCATCATTGTCAACGTTTTGCCGCTTTTCATGTGCTTTAAAGGCGATTCGAATCTACCTCCTGAAATCTGTTTCCTGCAATTCTGCCTTGATTTCAAATCCTCTTCTTTGCCTTCCCTCAATATATTTGTGGACGACAGTTATCATTTATAACTCTGGAGGTTTGTGAATTGCAGTGCCCTGAAGCTCCATTTTACAACTCGCTTTTTTGGGAGCTGGCCGCAAAAGCGCAGGATGGCTTCAGGCCCTGTTCTGGTTCCGGGGGGGAGGATGAGCCTGTGGTTAATTCTTCTTCCTGATGGGAAAATAGAGTGACCTGTGCCTGTCCCAACACCAAGAGCTAGTCTCTCACTGGTTCCCCGTCTACCCGTTCATCCTCAGGACAAATTGCAACCTGTACGAAACAGGAGGTTAAAGGTGCTGATGCTCCAAGTAGGGAGATTGTTAGTAAAGCATCTGGAATGGCGAACCCGGGCACAAGGAGAAGAGAAATGAGGTGCGTTTTAGAAACCTTTCCCCATCACATGGTGTACCATCTTTTTGTTTTCTCAAGCATGTTTTCGATGTAGGAATATGCCCTTGAACCTGTAGATTTGGGACCCATGCAATGGGTACCACGCAGTATTACTTTAAAGGGTCTGCGTTTGCTCACCCAACCTCACCAAACCTCTCAGCCCCAAGAGTGTCCACCCTTGTGTCTCATCCAGCTGTGGGTCTAGATATGGTCAATCCAGGTTGCATCACAGCCCCTGAACGCATTGTGTAAGAATTTCTCTCTCTTCCACTGTCTTTGTTTCATGGGTTTGTAAAAGTAATTTATTTTTATAATGGGGTTTAGCTGCTTTTCACTGCTGTGTTTATGCCGCTTTACACCCACTTGACACACTAACAGAGAGATATCAATACATAGGTTTTAAGATTATTACTAGTCAGATATATTCTTGTGCGGTGAATAGGGTGTGTTGAGTCCAGTTCTCTGAGCAAGGAGTAGGTCTTGTCTATTACATATTGGGTTTATGGAACGGTATCTGAGCTAATTTGAAACCCTTGTTTTATGTATCACCCCACCTCACCTTTCCCGTTAAGCAGCCATAGTGTGTTTTCTGCATGTGTGACTCCGTTCTGTTTTGTAATTCAGTTCAAGTGTAATGGTTTTTACATTCCCTCTATAAGTGATACCTTATGAGAAGTGTCCTTTTCTGTGTGACTTATTTCACTTAGAATCGTCGTACCTAAATCCACTCATCATGCTGCTACTAGCCTTATGACATTGATTTCATGGCTGAGTGATATTGCATTGTACATAAGGACCACAACTTCTTTATCCATTTTTCTCTTTCCTGGGATATTGAAGGTGGAATGAAGTGGAGGTCCTTGTCAAGAGAGCAGCCCTAAACTTTGGGGTGCTTGTGTCTTGCTGATTTTTCATTTTCCCAATTTATACCCCCATGAGTGGAAGTGCCCTATGCTCTCTAAGCTGTGTTTTTTAGATGTTTCAGGACACACCGTACACTTCTCCAGAGTGGCTGTTGGCAATTTACATCCCGCCCATCAGTGTAGCAAGGCTCCCATTTCTCCATGGCCTGTCCTGCATTTCTGGTTTTGAGACTTTTTTCAGCATGGCCCTTTTGACCGATGGGTAGCGCGTCTTCTTTGTAGTGCTAATTTGCCTTTCCAGGTTGCTTGGTTGGCCAAAAAGGGCGTATGCGTTTTTTCCTGAATATATTCAGGAAAAAACGCATACGCCCTTTTTGGCCAAGGGCATCATTGTCAACGTTTTGCCGCTTTTCATGTGCTTTAAAGGCGATTCGAATCTACCTCCTGAAATCTGTTTCCTGCAATTCTGCCTTGATTTCAAATCCTCTTCTTTGCCTTCCCTCAATATATTTGTGGACGAGAGTTATCATTTATAACTCTGCAGGTTTGTGAATTGCAGTGCCCTGAAGCTCCATTTTACAACTCGCTTTTTTGGGAGCTGGCTGCAAAAGCGCAGGATGGCTTCAGGCCCTGTTCTGGTTCCGGGGGGGAGGATGAGCCTGTGGTTAATTCTTCTTCCTGATGGGAAAATAGAGTGACCTGTGCCTGTCCCAACACCAAGAGCTAGTCTCTCACTGGTTCCCCGTCTACCCGTTCATCCTCAGGACAAATTGCAACCTGTACGGAACAGGAGGTTAAAGGTGCTGATGCTCCAAGTAGGGAGATTATTAGTAAAGCGTCTGGAATGGCGAACCCGGGCACAAGGAGAAGAGAAATGAGGTGCGTTTTAGAAATCTTTCCCCATCACATGGTGTACCATCTTTTTGTTTGCTCATGCATGTTTTCGATGTAGGAAGATGCCCTTGAACCTGGAGATTTGGGACCCATGCGATGGGTACCACGCAGTATTACTTTAAAGGGTCTGCGTTTGCTCACCCAACCTCACCAAACCTCTCACCCCCAAGAGTGTCCACCCTTATGTCTCATCCAGCTGTGGGTCTAGATATGGTCAATCCAGGTTGCATCACAGCCCCTGAACGCATTGTGTAAGAATTTCTCTCTCTTCCACTGTCTTTGTTTCATGGGTTTGTAAAAGTAATTTATTTTTATAATGGGGTTTAGCTGCTTTTCACTGCTGTGTTTATGACGCTTTACACCCACTTGACACACTAACAGAGAGATATCAATACATAGGTTTTAAGATTATTACTATTCAGATATATTCTTGTGCGGTGAATAGGGTGTGTTGAGTCAAGTTCTCTGAGCAAGGAGTAGGTCTTGTCTATTACATATTGGGTTTATGGAACGGTATCTGAGCTAATTTGAAACCATTTTTTTATGTATCACGCCACCTCACCTTTCCCGTTAAGCAGCCATAGTGTGTTTTCTGCATGTGTGACTCCGTTCTGTTTTGTAATTCAGTTCAAGTGTAACGGTTTTTACATTCCCTCTATCAGTGATACCTTATGAGAAGTGTCCTTTTCTGTGTGACTTATTTCACTTAGAATCGTCGTACCTAAATCCACTCATCATGCTGCTACTAGCCTTATGACATTGATTTCATGGCTGAGTGATATTGCATTGTACATAAGGACCACAACTTCTTTATCCATTTTTCTCTTTCCTGGGATATTGAAGGTGGAATGAAGTGGAGGTCGTTGTCAAGAGAGCAGCCCTAAACTTTGGGGTGCTTGTGTCTTGCTGATTTTTCATTTTCCCAATTTATACCCCCATGAGTGGAAGTGCCCTATGCTCTCTAAGCTGTGTTTTTTAGATGTTTCAGGACACACCGTACACTTCTCCAGAGTGGCTGTTGGCAATTTACATCCCGCCCATCAGTGTAGCAAGGCTCCCATTTCTCCATGGCCTGTCCTGCATTTCTGGTTTTGAGACTTTTTTCAGCATGGCCCTTTTGACCGATGGGTAGCGCGTCTTCTTTGTAGTGCTAATTTGCCTTTCCAGGTTGCTTGGTTGGCCAAAAAGGGCGTATGCGTTTTTTCCTGAATATATTCAGGAAAAAACGCATACGCCCTTTTTGGCCAAGGGCATCATTGTCAACGTTTTGCCGCTTTTCATGTGCTTTAAAGGCGATTCGAATCTACCTCCTGAAATCTGTTTCCTGCAATTCTGCCTTGATTTCAAATCCTCTTCTTTGCCTTCCCTCAATATATTTGTGGACGAGAGTTATCATTTATAACTCTGCAGGTTTGTGAATTGCAGTGCCCTGAAGCTCCATTTTACAACTCGCTTTTTTGGGAGCTGGCTGCAAAAGCGCAGGATGGCTTCAGGCCCTGTTCTGGTTCCGGGGGGGAGGATGAGCCTGTGGTTAATTCTTCTTCCTGAATGGAAAATAGAGTGACCTGTGCCTGTCCCAACACCAAGAGCTAGTCTCTCACTGGTTCCCCGTCTACCCGTTCATCCTCAGGACAAATTGCAACCTGTACGGAACAGGAGGTTAAAGGTGCTGATGCTCCAAGTAGGGAGATTATTAGTAAAGCGTCTGGAATGGCGAACCCGGGCACAAGGAGAAGAGAAATGAGGTGCGTTTTAGAAATCTTTCCCCATCACATGGTGTACCATCTTTTTGTTTGCTCATGCATGTTTTCGATGTAGGAAGATGCCCTTGAACCTGGAGATTTGGGACCCATGCGATGGGTACCACGCAGTATTACTTTAAAGGGTCTGCGTTTGCTCACCCAACCTCACCAAACCTCTCAGCCCCAAGAGTGTCCACCCTTATGTCTCATCCAGCTGTGGGTCTAGATATGGTCAATCCAGGTTGCATCACAGCCCCTGAACGCATTGTGTAAGAATTTCTCTCTCTTTCACTGTCTTTGTTTCATGGGTTTTTCGAAGTAATTTATTTTTATAATGGGGTTTAGCTGCTTTTCACTGCTGTGTTTATGACGCTTTACACCCACTTGACACACTAACAGAGAGATATCAATACATAGGTTTTAAGATTATTACTAGTCAGATATATTCTTGTGCGGTGAATAGGGTGTGTTGAGTCAAGTTCTCTGAGCAAGGAGTAGGTCTTGTCTATTACATATTGGGTTTATGGAACGGTATCTGAGCTAATTTGAAACCATTGTTTTATGTATCACGCCACCTCACCTTTCCCGTTAAGCAGCCATAGTGTGTTTTCTGCATGTGTGACTCCGTTCTGTTTTGTAATTCAGTTCAAGTGTAACGGTTTTTACATTCCCTCTATCAGTGATACCTTATGAGAAGTGTCCTTTTCTGTGTGACTTATTTCACTTAGAATCGTCGTACCTAAATCCACTCATCATGCTGCTACTAGCCTTATGACATTGATTTCATGGCTGAGTGATATTGCATTGTACATAAGGACCACAACTTCTTTATCCATTTTTCTCTTTCCTGGGATATTGAAGGTGGAATGAAGTGGAGGTCCTTGTCAACAGAGCAGCCCTAAACTTTGGGGTGCTTGTGTCTTGCTGATTTTTCATTTTCCCAATTTATACCCCCATGAGTGGAAGTGCCCTATGCTCTCTAAGCTGTGTTTTTTAGATGTTTCAGGACACACCGTACACTTCTCCAGAGTGGCTGTTGGCAATTTACATCCCGCCCATCAGTGTAGCAAGGCTCCCATTTCTCCATGGCCTGTCCTGCATTTCTGGTTTTGAGACTTTTTTCAGCATGGCCCTTTTGACCGATGGGTAGCGCGTCTTCTTTGTAGTGCTAATTTGCCTTTCCAGGTTGCTTGGTTGGCCAAAAAGGGCGTATGCGTTTTTTCCTGAATATATTCAGGAAAAAACGCATACGCCCTTTTTGGCCAAGGGCATCATTGTCAACGTTTTGCCGCTTTTCATGTGCTTTAAAGGCGATTCGAATCTACCTCCTGAAATCTGTTTCCTGCAATTCTGCCTTGATTTCAAATCCTCTTCTTTGCCTTCCCTCAATATATTTGTGGACGAGAGTTATCATTTATAACTCTGCAGGTTTGTGAATTGCAGTGCCCTGAAGCTCCATTTTACAACTCGCTTTTTTGGGAGCTGGCTGCAAAAGCGCAGGATGGCTTCAGGCCCTGTTCTGGTTCCGGGGGGGAGGATGAGCCTGTGGTTAATTCTTCTTCCTGAATGGAAAATAGAGTGACCTGTGCCTGTCCCAACACCAAGAGCTAGTCTCTCACTGGTTCCCCGTCTACCCGTTCATCCTCAGGACAAATTGCAACCTGTACGGAACAGGAGGTTAAAGGTGCTGATGCTCCAAGTAGGGAGATTATTAGTAAAGCGTCTGGAATGGCGAACCCGGGCACAAGGAGAAGAGAAATGAGGTGCGTTTTAGAAATCTTTCCCCATCACATGGTGTACCATCTTTTTGTTTGCTCATGCATGTTTTCGATGTAGGAAGATGCCCTTGAACCTGGAGATTTGGGACCCATGCGATGGGTACCACGCAGTATTACTTTAAAGGGTCTGCGTTTGCTCACCCAACCTCACCAAACCTCTCAGCCCCAAGAGTGTCCACCCTTATGTCTCATCCAGCTGTGGGTCTAGATATGGTCAATCCAGGTTGCATCACAGCCCCTGAACGCATTGTGTAAGAATTTCTCTCTCTTTCACTGTCTTTGTTTCATGGGTTTTTCGAAGTAATTTATTTTTATAATGGGGTTTAGCTGCTTTTCACTGCTGTGTTTATGACGCTTTACACCCACTTGACACACTAACAGAGAGATATCAATACATAGGTTTTAAGATTATTACTAGTCAGATATATTCTTGTGCGGTGAATAGGGTGTGTTGAGTCAAGTTCTCTGAGCAAGGAGTAGGTCTTGTCTATTACATATTGGGTTTATGGAACGGTATCTGAGCTAATTTGAAACCATTGTTTTATGTATCACGCCACCTCACCTTTCCCGTTAAGCAGCCATAGTGTGTTTTCTGCATGTGTGACTCCGTTCTGTTTTGTAATTCAGTTCAAGTGTAACGGTTTTTACATTCCCTCTATCAGTGATACCTTATGAGAAGTGTCCTTTTCTGTGTGACTTATTTCACTTAGAATCGTCGTACCTAAATCCACTCATCATGCTGCTACTAGCCTTATGACATTGATTTCATGGCTGAGTGATATTGCATTGTACATAAGGACCACAACTTCTTTATCCATTTTTCTCTTTCCTGGGATATTGAAGGTGGAATGAAGTGGAGGTCCTTGTCAACAGAGCAGCCCTAAACTTTGGGGTGCTTGTGTCTTGCTGATTTTTCATTTTCCCAATTTATACCCCCATGAGTGGAAGTGCCCTATGCTCTCTAAGCTGTGTTTTTTAGATGTTTCAGGACACACCGTACACTTCTCCAGAGTGGCTGTTGGCAATTTACATCCCGCCCATCAGTGTAGCAAGGCTCCCATTTCTCCATGGCCTGTCCTGCATTTCTGGTTTTGAGACTTTTTTCAGCATGGCCCTTTTGACCGATGGGTAGCGAGTCTTCTTTGTAGCGTTGATTTGCCTTTCCAGGTTGCTTGGTTGGACAAAAAGGGCGTATGCGTTTTTTCCTGAATATATTCAGGAAAAAACGCATACGCCCTTTTTGGCCAAGGGCATCATTGTCAACGTTTTGCCGCTTTTCATGTGCTTTAAAGGCGATTCGAATCTACCTCCTGAAATCTGTTTCCTGCAATTCTGCCTTGATTTCAAATCCTCTTCTTTGCCTTCCCTCAATATATTTGTGGACGACAGTTATCATTTATAACTCTGGAGGTTTGTGAATTGCAGTGCCCTGAAGCTCCATTTTACAACTCGCTTTTTTGGGAGCTGGCCGCAAAAGCGCAGGATGGCTTCAGGCCCTGTTCTGGTTCCGGGGGGGAGGATGAGCCTGTGGTTAATTCTTCTTCCTGATGGGAAAATAGAGTGACCTGTGCCTGTCCCAACACCAAGAGCTAGTCTCTCACTGGTTCCCCGTCTACCCGTTCATCCTCAGGACAAATTGCAACCTGTACAGAACAGGAGGTTAAAGGTGCTGATGCTCCAAGTAGGGAGATTGTTAGTAAAGCATCTGGAATGGCGAACCCGGGCACAAGGAGAAGAGAAATGAGGTGCGTTTTAGAAACCTTTCCCCATCACATGGTGTACCATCTTTTTGTTTTCTCAAGCATGTTTTCAATGTAGGAATATGCCCTTGAACCTGTAGATTTGGGACCCATGCAATGGGTACCACGCAGTATTATTAAAGGGTCTGCGTTTGCTCACCCAACCTCACCAAACCTCTCAGCCCCAAGAGTGTCCACCCTTATGTCTCATCCAGCTGTGGGTCTAGATATGGTCAATCCAGGTTGCATCACAGCCCCTGAACGCATTGTGTAAGAATTTCTCTCTCTTCCACTGTCTTTGTTTCATGGGTTTGTAAAAGTAATTTATTTTTATTATGGGGTTTAGCTGCTTTTCACTGCTGTGTTTATGCCGCTTTACACCCACTTGACACACTAACAGAGAGATATCAATACATAGGTTTTAAGATTATTACTAGTCAGATATATTCTTGTGCGGTGAATAGGGTGTGTTGAGTCCCGTTCTCTGAGCAAGGAGTAGGTCTTGTCTATTACATATTGGGTTTATGGAACGGTATCTGAGCTAATTTGAAACCCTTGTTTTATGTATCACCCCACCTCACCTTTCCCGTTAAGCAGCCATAGTGTGTTTTCTGCATGTGTGACTCCGTTCTGTTTTGTAATTCAGTTCAAGTGTAACGGTTTTTACATTCCCTCTATCAGTGATACCTTATGAGAAGTGTCCTTTTCTGTGTGACTTATTTCACTTAGAATCGTCGTACCTAAATCCACTCATCATGCTGCTACTAGCCTTATGACATTGATTTCATGGCTGAGTGATATTCCATTGTACATAAGGACCACAACTCCTTTATCCATTTTTCTCTTTCCTGGGATATTGAAGGTGGAATGAAGTGGAGGTCCTTGTCAAGAGAGCAGCCCTAAACTTTGGGGTGCTTGTGTCTTGCTGATTTTTCATTTTCCCAATGTATACCCCCATGAGTGGAAGTGCCCTATGCTCTCTAAGCTTTGCTTTTTAGACGTTTCAGGACTCACCGTACACTTCTCCAGAGTGTCTGTTGGCAATTTACATCCCGCCCATCAGTGCAGCACGGCTCCCATTTCTCCATGGCCTTTCCTGTATTTCTGGTTTTGACACTTTTTTCAGCATGGCCCTTTTAACCGATGGGAAGCGATACTTCTTTGTAGCGCTGATTTGCCTTTCCAGGTTGCTTGGTTGGCCAAAAAGGGCGTATGCGTTTTTTCCTGAATATATTCAGGAAAAAACGCATACGCCCTTTTTGGGCAAGGGCATCATTGTCAACGTTTTGCCGCTTTTCATGTGCTTTAAAGGCGATTCGAATCTACCTCCTGAAATCTGTTTCCTGCAATTCTGCCTTGATTTCAAATCCTCTTCTTTGCCTTCCCTCAATATATTTGTGGACGAGAGTTATCATTTATAACTCTGCAGGTTTGTGAATTGCAGTGCCCTGAAGCTCCATTTTACAACTCGCTTTTTTGGGAGCTGGCCGCAAAAGCGCAGGATGGCTTCAGGCCCTGTTCTGGTTCCAGGGGGGAGGATGAGCCTGTGGTTAATTCTTCTTCCTGATGGGAAAATAGAGTGACCTGTGCCTGTCCCAACACCAAGAGCTAGTCTCTCACTGGTTCCCCGTCTACCCGTTCATCCTCAGGACAAATTGCAACCTGTACGGAACAGGAGGTTAAAGGTGCTGATGCTCCAAGTAGGGAGATTATTAGTAAAGCGGCTGGAATGGCGAACCCGGGCACAAGGAGAAGAGAAATGAGGTGCGTTTTAGAAACCTTTCCCCATCACATGGTGTACCATCTTTTTGTTTTCTCATGCATGTTTTCGATATAGGAAGATGCCCTTGAACCTGGAGATTTGGGACCCATGCGATGGGTACCACGCAGTATTACTTTAAAGGGTCTGCGTTTGCTCACCCAACCTCACCAAACCTCTCAGCCCCAAGAGTGTCCACCCTTATGTCTCATCCAGCTGTGGGTCTAGATATGGTCAATCCAGGTTGCATCACAGCCCCTGAACGCATTGTGTAAGAATTTCTCTCTCTTCCACTGTCTTTGTTTCATGGGTTTGTAAAAGTAATTTATTTTTATAATGGGGTTTAGCTGCTTTTCACTGCTGTGTTTATGCCGCTTTACACCCACTTGACACACTAACAGTGAGATATCAATACATAGGTTTTAAGATTATTACTAGTCAGATATATTCTTGTGCGGTGAATAGGGTGTGTTGAGTCCAGTTCCCTGAGCAAGGAGTAGGTCTTGTCTATTACATATTGGGTTTATGGAATGGTATCTGATCTAATTTGAAACCCTTGTTTTATTTATCATCCCACCTCACCTTTCCCGTTAAGCAGCCATAGTGTGTTTTCTGCATGTGTGACTCTGTTCTGTTTTGTAATTCAGTTCAAGTGTAACTGTTTTTACATTCCCTCTATAAGTGATACCTTATGAGAAGTGTCCTTTTCTGTGTGACTTATTTCACTTAGAATCATCGTACCTAAATCCACTCATCATGCTGCTACTAGCCTTATGACATTGATTTCATGGCTGAGTGATATTCCATTGTACATAAGGACCACAACTTCTTTATCCATTTTTCTCTTTCCTGGGATATTGAAGGTGGAATGAAGTGGAGGTCCTGGTCAACAGAGCAGCCCTAAACTTTGGTGTGCTTGTGTCTTGCTGATTTTTCATTTTCCCAATTTATACCCCCATGAGTGGAAGTGCCCTATGCTCTCTGAGCTGTGTTTTTTGGATGTTTCCGGACACACCGTACACTTCTCCAGAGTGGCTGTTGGCAATTTACATCCCGCCCATCAGTGTAGCAAGGCTCCCATTTCTCCATGGCCTGTCCTGCATTTCTGGTTTTGAGACATTTTTCAGCATGGCCCTTTTGACCGATGGGTAGCGAGTCTTCTTTGTAGCGCTGATTTGCCTTTCCAGGTTGCTTGGTTGGCCAAAAAGGGCGTATGCGTTTTTTCCTGAATATATTCAGGAAAAAACGCATACGCCCTTTTTGGCCAAGGGCATCATTGTCAACGTTTTGCCGCTTTTCATGTGCTTTAAAGGCGATTCGAATCTACCTCCTGAAATCTGTTTCCTGCAATTCTGCCTTGATTTCAAATCCTCTTCTTTGCCTTCCCTCAATATATTTGTGGACGAGAGTTATCATTTATAACTCTGCAGGTTTGTGAATTGCAGTGCCCTGAAGCTCCATTTTACAACTCGCTTTTTTGGGAGCTGGCCGCAAAAGCGCAGGATGGCTTCAGGCCCTGTTCTGGTTCCGGGGGGGAGGATGAGCCTGTGGTTAATTCTTCTTCCTGATGGGAAAATAGAGTGACCTGTGCCTGTCCCAACACCAAGAGCTAGTCTCTCACTGGTTCCCCGTCTACCCGTTCATCCTCAGGACAAATTGCAACCTGTACGGAACAGGAGGTTAAAGGTGCTGATGCTCCAAGTAGGGAGATTATTAGTAAAGCGTCTGGAATGGTGAAGCCGGGCACAAGGAGAAGAGAAATGAGGTGCGTTTTAGAAACCTTTCCCCATCACATGGTGTACCATCTTTTTGTTTTCTCATGCATGTTTTCGATGTAGGAATATGCCCTTGAACCTGTAGATTTGGGACCCATGCAATGGGTACCACGCAGTATTACTTTAAAGGGTCTGCGTTTGCTCACCCAACCTCACCAAACCTCTCAGCCCCAAGAGTGTCCACCCTTATGTCTCATCCAGCTGTGGGTCTAGATATGGTCAATCCAGGTTGCATCACAGCCCCTGAACGCATTGTGTAAGAATTTCTCTCTCTTCCACTGTCTTTGTTTCATGGGTTTGTAAAAGTAATTTATTTTTATAATGGGGTTTAGCTGCTTTTCACTGCTGTGTTTATGCTGCTTTATACCCACTTGACACACTAACAGAGAGATATCAATACATAGGTTTTAAGATTATTACTAGTCAGATATATTCTTGTGCGGTGAATAGGGTGTGTTGAGTCCCGTTCTCTGAGCAAGGAGTACGTCTTGTCTATTACATATTGGGTTTATGGAACGGTATCTGAGCTAATTTGAAACCCTTGTTTTATGTATCACCCCACCTCACCTTTCCCGTTAAGCAGCCATAGTTTGTTTTCTGCATGTGTGATTCTGTTCTGTTTTGTAATTCAGTTCAAGTGTAACGGTTTTTACATTCCCTCTATAAGTGATACCTTATGAGAAGTGTCCTTTTCTGTGTGACTTATTTCGCTTAGAATCGTCGTACCTAAATCCACTCATCATGCTGCTACTAGCCTTATGACATTGATTTCATGGCTGAGTGATATTCCATTGTACATAAGGACCACAACTTCTTTATCCATTTTTCTCTTTCCTGGGATATTGAAGGTGGAATGAAGTGGAGGTCCTTGTCAACAGAGCAGCCCTAAACTTTGGGGTGCTTGTGTCTTGCTGATTTTTCATTTTCCCAATTTATACCCCCATGAGTGGAAGTGCCCTATGCTCTCTAAGCTGTGTTTTTTAGATGTTTCAGGACACACCGTACACTTCTCCAGAGTGGCTGTTGGCAATTTACATCCCGCCCATCAGTGTAGCAAGGCTCCCATTTCTCCATGGCCTGTCCTGCATTTCTGGTTTTGAGACTTTTTTCAGCATGGCCCTTTTGACCGATGGGTAGCGAGTCTTCTTTGTAGCGCTGATTTGCCTTTCCAGGTTGCTTGGTTGGCCAAAAAGGGCGTATGCGTTTTTTCCTGAATATATTCAGGAAAAAACGCATACGCCCTTTTTGGCCAAGGGCATCATTGTCAACGTTTTGCCGCTTTTCATGTGCTTTAAAGGCGATTCGAATCTACCTCCTGAAATCTGTTTCCTGCAATTCTGCCTTGATTTCAAATCCTCTTCTTTGCCTTCCCTCAATATATTTGTGGACGAGAGTTATCATTTATAACTCTGCAGGTTTGTGAATTGCAGTGCCCTGAAGCTCCATTTTACAACTCGCTTTTTAGAGAGCTGGCCGCAAAAGCGCAGGATGGCTTCAGGCCCTGTTCTGGTTCCGGGGGGCAGGCTGAGCCTGTGGTTAATTCTTCTTCCTGATGGGAAAATAGAGTGACCTGTGCCTGTCCCTACACCAGGAGCTAGTCTCTCATTGGTTCCAAGTCTTCCCGTTCATCCTCAGGACAAATTGCAACCTGTACGGAACAGGAGGTTAAAGGTGCTGATGCTCCAAGTAGGGAGATTGCTAGTAAAGTGGCTGGAATGGCATACCCGAGCACAAGGAGATGAGAAATGAGGTGCGTTTTAGAAACCTTTCCCCATCACACGGTGTACCATCTTCTGGGTTTCTCATGCATGTTTTCGATGTAGCAAGATGCCCTTGAACCTGGAGATTTGGGACCAATGCGATGGGTACCACGCAGTATTACTTTAAAGGGTCTGCGTTTGCTCACCCAACCTCACCAAACCTCTCAGCCCCAAGAGTGTCCACCCTTATGTCTCATCCAGCTATGGGTCGAGATATGGTCTATCCAGGTTGCATCAAAGCCCCTGAACGCATTGTGTAAGAATTTCTCTCTCTTTCACTGTCTTTGTTTCATGGGTATTTCGAAGTAATTTATTTTTATAATGGGGTTTAGCTGCTTTTCACTGCTGTGTTTATGCCGCTTTACACCCACTTGACACACTAACAGAGAGATATCAATACATAGGTTTTAAGATTATTACTAGTCAGATATATTCTTGTGCAGTGAATAGGGCGTGTTGAGTCCAGTTCTCTGAGTAAGGAGTAGGTCTTGTCTATTACATATTGGGTTTATGGAACGGTATCTGAGCTAATTTGAAACCCTTGTTTTATGTATCACCCCACCTCACCTTTCCCGTTAAACAGCCATAGTGTGTTTTCTGCATGTGTGACTCCGTTCTGTTTTGTAATTCAGTTCAAGTGTAACGGTTTTTACATTCCCTCTATCAGTGATACCTTATGAGAAGTGTCCTTTTCTGTGTGACTTATTTCACTTAGAATCGTCGTACCTAAATCCACTCATCATGCTGCTACTAGCCTTATGACATTGATTTCATGGCTGAGTGATATTCCATTGTACATAAGGACCACAACTCCTTTATCCATTTTTCTCTTTCCTGGGATATTGAAGGTGGAATGAAGTGGAGGTCCTTGTCAAGAGAGCAGCCCTAAACTTTGGGGTGCTTGTGTCTTGCTGATTTTTCATTTTCCCAATGTATACCCCCATGAGTGGAAGTGCCCTATGCTCTCTAAGCTTTGCTTTTTAGACGTTTCAGGACTCACCGTACACTTCTCCAGAGTGTCTGTTGGCAATTTACATCCCGCCCATCAGTGCAGCACGGCTCCCGTTTCTCCATGGCCTTTCCTGTATTTCTGGTTTTGACACTTTTTTCAGCATGGCCCTTTTAACCGATGGGAAGCGATACTTCTTTGTAGCGCTGATTTGCCTTTCCAGGTTGCTTGGTTGGCCAAAAAGGGCGTATGCGTTTTTTCCTGAATATATTCAGGAAAAAACGCATACGCCCTTTTTGGCCAAGGGCATCATTGTCAACGTTTTGCCGCTTTTCATGTGCTTTAAAGGCGATTCGAATCTACCTCCTGAAATCTGTTTCCTGCAATTCTGCCTTGATTTCAAATCCTCTTCTTTGCCTTCCCTCAATATATTTGTGGACGAGAGTTATCATTTATAACTCTGCAGGTTTGTGAATTGCAGTGCCCTGAAGCTCCATTTTACAACTCGCTTTTTTGGGAGCTGGCCGCAAAAGCGCAGGATGGCTTCAGGCCCTGTTCTGGTTCCAGGGGGGAGGATGAGCCTGTGGTTAATTCTTCTTCCTGATGGGAAAATAGAGTGACCTGTGCCTGTCCCAACACCAAGAGCTAGTCTCTCACTGGTTCCCCGTCTACCCGTTCATCCTCAGGACAAATTGCAACCTGTACGGAACAGGAGGTTAAAGGTGCTGATGCTCCAAGTAGGGAGATTATTAGTAAAGGGGCTGGAATGGCGAACCCGGGCACAAGGAGAAGAGAAATGAGGTGCGTTTTAGAAACCTTTCCCCATCACATGGTGTACCATCTTTTTGTTTTCTCATGCATGTTTTCGATGTAGGAAGAGGCCCTTGAACCTGGAGATTTGCGACCCATGCGATGGGTACCACGCAGTATTACTTTAAAGGGTCTGCGTTTGCTCACCCAACCTCACCAAACCTCTCAGCCCCAAGAGTGTCCACCCTTATGTCTCATCCAGCTGTGGGTCTCGATATGGTCAATCCAGGTTGCATCACAGCCCCTGAACGCATTGTGTAAGAATTTCTCTCTCTTTTACTGTCTTTGTTTCATGGATTTGTAAAAGTAATTTATTTTTATAATGGGGTTTAGCTGCTTTTCACTGCTATGTTTTTGCCGCTTTACACCCACTTGACACACTAACAGAGAGATATCAATACATAGGTTTTAAGATTATTACTAGTCAGATATATTCTTTTGCGGTGAATAGGGTGTGTTGAGTCCAGTTCTCTGAGCAAGGAGTAGGTCTTGTCTATTACATATTGGGTTTATGGAACGGTATCTGAGCTAATTTGAAACCCTTGTTTTATGTATCACCCCACCTCACCTTTCCCGTTAAGCAGCCATAGTGTGTTTTCTGCATGTGTGACTCCGTTCTGTTTTGTAATTCAGTTCAAGTGTAATGGTTTTTACATTCCCTCTATAAGTGATACCTTATGAGAAGTGTCCTTTTCTGTGTGACTTATTTCACTTAGAATCGTCGTACCTAAATCCACTCATCATGCTGCTACTAGCCTTATGACATTGATTTCATGGCTGAGTGATATTGCATTGTACATAAGGACCACAACTTCTTTATCCATTTTTCTCTTTCCTGGGATATTGAAGGTGGAATGAAGTGGAGGTCCTTGTCAACAGAGCAGCCCTAAACTTTGGGGTGCTTGTGTCTTGCTGATTTTTCATTTTCCCAATTTATACCCCCATGAGTGGAAGTGCCCTATGCTCTCTAAGCTGTGTTTTTTAGATGTTTCAGGACACACCGTACACTTCTCCAGAGTGGCTGTTGGCAATTTACATCCCGCCCATCAGTGTAGCAAGGCTCCCATTTCTCCATGGCCTGTCCTGCATTTCTGGTTTTGAGACTTTTTTCAGCATGGCCCTTTTGACCGATGGGTAGCGAGTCTTCTTTGTAGCGTTGATTTGCCTTTCCAGGTTGCTTGGTTGGACAAAAAGGGCGTATGCGTTTTTTCCTGAATATATTCAGGAAAAAACGCATACGCCCTTTTTGGCCAAGGGCATCATTGTCAACGTTTTGCCGCTTTTCATGTGCTTTAAAGGCGATTCGAATCTACCTCCTGAAATCTGTTTCCTGCAATTCTGCCTTGATTTCAAATCCTCTTCTTTGCCTTCCCTCAATATATTTGTGGACGACAGTTATCATTTATAACTCTGGAGGTTTGTGAATTGCAGTGCCCTGAAGCTCCATTTTACAACTCGCTTTTTTGGGAGCTGGCCGCAAAAGCGCAGGATGGCTTCAGGCCCTGTTCTGGTTCCGGGGGGGAGGATGAGCCTGTGGTTAATTCTTCTTCCTGATGGGAAAATAGAGTGACCTGTGCCTGTCCCAACACCAAGAGCTAGTCTCTCACTGGTTCCCCGTCTACCCGTTCATCCTCAGGACAAATTGCAACCTGTACGGAACAGGAGGTTAAAGGTGCTGATGCTCCAAGTAGGGAGATTGTTAGTAAAGCATCTGGAATGGCGAACCCGGGCACAAGGAGAAGAGAAATGAGGTGCGTTTTAGAAACCTTTCCCCATCACATGGTGTACCATCTTTTTGTTTTCTCAAGCATGTTTTCAATGTAGGAATATGCCCTTGAACCTGTAGATTTGGGACCCATGCAATGGGTACCACGCAGTATTATTAAAGGGTCTGCGTTTGCTCACCCAACCTCACCAAACCTCTCAGCCCCAAGAGTGTCCACCCTTATGTCTCATCCAGCTGTGGGTCTAGATATGGTCAATCCAGGTTGCATCACAGCCCCTGAACGCATTGTGTAAGAATTTCTCTCTCTTTCACTGTCTTTGTTTCATGGGTTTGTAAAAGTAATTTATTTTTATAATGGGGTTTAGCTGCTTTTCACTGCTGTGTTTATGCCGCTTTACACCCACTTGACACACTAACAGAGAGATATCAATACATAGGTTTTAAGATTATTACTAGTCAGATATATTCTTGTGCGGTGAATAGGGTGTGTTGAGTCCCGTTCTCTGAGCAAGGAGTAGGTCTTGTCTATTACATATTGGGTTTATGGAACGGTATCTGAGCTAATTTGAAACCCTTGTTTTATGTATCACCCCACCTCACCTTTCCCGTTAAGCAGCCATAGTGTGTTTTCTGCATGTGTGACTCCGTTCTGTTTTGTAATTCAGTTCAAGTGTAATGGTTTTTACATTCCCTCTATAAGTGATACCTTATGAGAAGTGTCCTTTTCTGTGTGACTTATTTCACTTAGAATCGTCGTACCTAAATCCACTCATCATGCTGCTACTAGCCTTATGACATTGATTTCATGGCTGAGTGATATTGCATTGTACATAAGGACCACAAATTCTTTATCCATTTTTCTCTTTCCTGGGATATTGAAGGTGGAATGAAGTGGAGGTCCTTGTCAAGAGAGCAGCCCTAAACTTTGGGGTGCTTGTGTCTTGCTGATTTTTCATTTTCCCAATTTATACCCCCATGAGTGGAAGTGCCCTATGCTCTCTAAGCTGTGTTTTTTAGATGTTTCAGGACACACCGTACACTTCTCCAGAGTGGCTGTTGGCAATTTACATCCCGCCCATCACTGTAGCAAGGCTCCCATTTCTCCATGGCCTGTCCTGCATTTCTGGTTTTGAGACTTTTTTCAGCATGGCCCTTTTGACCGATGGGTAGCGAGTCTTCTTTGTAGCGCTGATTTGCCTTTCCAGGTTGCTTGGTTGGCCAAAAAGGGCGTATGCGTTTTTTCCTGAATATATTCAGGAAAAAACGCATACGCCCTTTTTGGCCAAGGGCATCATTGTCAACGTTTTGCCGCTTTTCATGTGCTTTAAAGGCGATTCGAATCTACCTCCTGAAATCTGTTTCCTGCAATTCTGCCTTGATTTCAAATCCTCTTCTTTGCCTTCCCTCAATATATTTGTGGACGAGAGTTATCATTTATAACTCTGCAGGTTTGTGAATTGCAGTGCCCTGAAGCTCCATTTTACAACTCGCTTTTTTGGGAGCTGGCCGCAAAAGCGCAGGATGGCTTCAGGCCCTGTTCTGGTTCCGGGGGGGAGGATGAGCCTGTGGTTAATTCTTCTTCCTGATGGGAAAATAGAGTGACCTGTGCCTGTCCCAACACCAAGAGCTAGTCTCTCACTGGTTCCCCGTCTACCCGTTCATCCTCAGGACAAATTGCAACCTGTACGGAACAGGAGGTTAAAGGTGCTGATGCTCCAAGTAGCGAGATTGTTAGTAAAGCGGCTGGAATGGCGAACCCGGGCACAAGGAGAAGAGAAATGAGGTGCGTTTTAGAAACCTTTCCCCATCACATGGTGTACCATCATTTTGTTTTCTCATGCATGTTTTCGATGTAGGAAGATGCCCTTAAACCTGGAGATTTGGGACCCATGCGATGGGTACCACGCAGTATTACTTTAAAGGGTCTGCGTTTGCTCACCCAACCTCACCAAACCTCTCAGCCCCAAGAGTGTCCACCCTTATGTCTCATCCAGCTGTGGGTCTAGATATGGTCAATCCAGGTTGCATCACAGCCCCTGAACGCATTGTGTAAGAATTTCTCTCTCTTCCACTGTCTTTGTTTCATGGGTTTGTAAAAGTAATTTATTTTTATAATGGGGTTTAGCTGCTTTTCACTGCTGTGTTTATGCCGCTTTACACCCACTTGACACACTAACAGTGAGATATCAATACATAGGTTTTAAGATTATTACTAGTCAGATATATTCTTGTGCGGTGAATAGGGTTTGTTGAGTCCAGTTCCCTGAGCAAGGAGTAGGTCTTGTCTATTACATATTGGGTTTATGGAATGGTATCTGATCTAATTTGAAACCCTTGTTTTATTTATCATCCCACCTCACCTTTCCCGTTAAGCAGCCATAGTGTGTTTTCTGCATGTGTGACTCTGTTCTGTTTTGTAATTCAGTTCAAGTGTAACTGTTTTTACATTCCCTCTATAAGTGATACCTTATGAGAAGTGTCCTTTTCTGTGTGACTTATTTCACTTAGAATCATCGTACCTAAATCCACTCATCATGCTGCTACTAGCCTTATGACATTGATTTCATGGCTGAGTGATATTCCATTGTACATAAGGACCACAACTTCTTTATCCATTTTTCTCTTTCCTGGGATATTGAAGGTGGAATGAAGTGGAGGTCCTGGTCAACAGAGCAGCCCTAAACTTTGGGGTGCTTGTGTCTTGCTGATTTTTCATTTTCCCAATTTATACCCCCATGAGTGGAAGTGCTCTATGCTCTCTAAGCTGTGTTTTTTGGATGTTTCCGGACACACCGTACACTTCTCCAGAGTGGCTGTTGGCAATTTACATCCCGCCCATCAGTGTAGCAAGGCTCCCATTTCTCCATGGCCTGTCCTGCATTTCTGGTTTTGAGACATTTTTCAGCATGGCCCTTTTGACCGATGGGTAGCGAGTCTTCTTTGTAGCGCTGATTTGCCTTTCCAGGTTGCTTGGTTGGCCAAAAAGGGCGTATGCGTTTTTTCCTGAATATATTCAGGAAAAAACGCATACGCCCTTTTTGGCCAAGGGCATCATTGTCAACGTTTTGCCGCTTTTCATGTGCTTTAAAGGCGATTCGAATCTACCTCCTGAAATCTGTTTCCTGCAATTCTGCCTTGATTTCAAATCCTCTTCTTTGCCTTCCCTCAATATATTTGTGGACGAGAGTTATCATTTATAACTCTGCAGGTTTGTGAATTGCAGTGCCCTGAAGCTCCATTTTACAACTCGCTTTTTTGGGAGCTGGCCGCAAAAGCGCAGGATGGCTTCAGGCCCTGTTCTGGTTCCGGGGGGGAGGATGAGCCTGTGGTTAATTCTTCTTCCTGATGGGAAAATAGAGTGACCTGTGCATGTCCCAACACCAAGAGCTAGTCTCTCACTGGTTCCCCGTCTACCCGTTCATCCTCAGGACAAATTGCAACCTGTACAGAACAGGAGGTTAAAGGTGCTGATGCTCCAAGTAGGGAGATTATTAGTAAAGCGTCTGGAATGGTGAAGCCGGGCACAAGGAGAAGAGAAATGAGGTGCGTTTTAGAAACCTTTCCCCATCACATGGTGTACCATCTTTTTGTTTTCTCATGCATGTTTTCGATGTAGGAATATGCCCTTGAACCTGTAGATTTGGGACCCATGCAATGGGTACCACGCAGTATTACTTTAAAGGGTCTGCGTTTGCTCACCCAACCTCACCAAACCTCTCAGCCCCAAGAGTGTCCACCCTTATGTCTCATCCAGGTGTGGGTCTAGATATGGTCAATCCAGGTTGCATCACAGCCCCTGAACGCATTGTGTAAGAATTTCTCTCTCTTCCACTGTCTTTGTTTCATGGGTTTGTAAAAGTAATTTATTTTTATAATGGGGTTTAGCTGCTTTTCACTGCTGTGTTTATGCTGCTTTATACCCACTTGACACACTAACAGAGAGATATCAATACATAGGTTTTAAGATTATTACTAGTCAGATATATTCTTGTGCGGTGAATAGGGTGTGTTGAGTCCCGTTCTCTGAGCAAGGAGTACGTCTTGTCTATTACATATTGGGTTTATGGAACGGTATCTGAGCTAATTTGAAACCCTTGTTTTATGTATCACCCCACCTCACCTTTCCCGTTAAGCAGCCATAGTTTGTTTTCTGCATGTGTGACTCTGTTCTGTTTTGTAATTCAGTTCAAGTGTAACGGTTTTTACATTCCCTCTATAAGTGATACCTTATGAGAAGTGTCCTTTTCTGTGTGACTTATTTCGCTTAGAATCGTCGTACCTAAATCCACTCATCATGCTGCTACTAGCCTTATGACATTGATTTCATGGCTGAGTGATATTCCATTGTACATAAGGACCACAACTTCTTTATCCATTTTTCTCTTTCCTGGGATATTGAAGGTGGAATGAAGTGGAGGTCCTTGTCAAGAGAGCAGCCCTAAACTTTGGGGTGCTTGTGTCTTGCTGATTTTTCATTTTCCCAATTTATACCCCCATGAGTGGAAGTGCCCTATGCTCTCTAAGCTGTGTTTTTTAGATGTTTCAGGACACACCGTACACTTCTCCAGAGTGGCTGTTGGCAATTTACATCCCGCCCATCAGTGTAGCAAGGCTCCCATTTCTCCATGGCCTGTCCTGCATTTCTGGTTTTGAGACTTTTTTCAGCATGGCCCTTTTGACCGATGGGTAGCGAGTCTTCTTTGTAGCGCTGATTTGCCTTTCCAGGTTGCTTGGTTGGCCAAAAAGGGCGTATGCGTTTTTTCCTGAATATATTCAGGAAAAAACGCATACGCCCTTTTTGGCCAAGGGCATCATTGTCAACGTTTTGCCGCTTTTCATGTGCTTTAAAGGCGATTCGAATCTACCTCCTGAAATCTGTTTCCTGCAATTCTGCCTTGATTTCAAATCCTCTTCTTTGCCTTCCCTCAATATATTTGTGGACGAGAGTTATCATTTATAACTCTGCAGGTTTGTGAATTGCAGTGCCCTGAAGCTCCATTTTACAACTCGCTTTTTAGGGAGCTGGCCGCAAAAGCGCAGGATGGCTTCAGGCCCTGCTCTGGTTCCGGGGGGCAGGCTGAGCCTGTGGTTAATTCTTCTTCCTGATGGGAAAATAGAGTGACCTGTGCCTGTGCCTACACCAGGAGCTAGTCTCTCATTGGTTCCAAGTCTTCCCGTTCATCCTCAGGACAAATTGCAACCTGTACGGAACAGGAGGTTAAAGGTGCTGATGCTCCAAGTAGGGAGATTGCTAGTAAAGTGGCTGGAATGGCATACCCGAGCACAAGGAGATGAGAAATGAGGTGCGTTTTAGAAACCTTTCCCCATCACACGGTGTACCATCTTCTGGGTTTCTCATGCATGTTTTCGATGTAGCAAGATGCCCTTGAACCTGGAGATTTGGGACCCATGCGATGGGTACCACGCAGTATTACTTTAAAGGGTCTGCGTTTGCTCACCCAACCTCACCAAACCTCTCAGCCCCAAGAGTGTCCACCCTTATGTCTCATCCAGCTGTGGGTCTAGATATGGTCTATCCAGGTTGCATCAAAGCCCCTGAACGCATTGTTTAAGAATTTCTCTCTCTTTCACTGTCTTTGTTTCATGGGTATTTCGAAGTAATTTATTTTTATAATGGGGTTTAGCTGCTTTTCACTGCTGTGTTTATGCCGCTTTACACCCACTTGACACACTAACAGAGAGATATCAATACATAGGTTTTAAGATTATTACTAGTCAGATATATTCTTGTGCAGTGAATAGGGCGTGTTGAGTCCAGTTCTCTGAGTAAGGAGTAGGTCTTGTCTATTACATATTGGGTTTATGGAACGGTATCTGAGCTAATTTGAAACCCTTGTTTTATGTATCACCCCACCTCACCTTTCCCGTTAAACAGCCATAGTGTGTTTTCTGCATGTGTGACTCCGTTCTGTTTTGTAATTCAGTTCAAGTGTAACGGTTTTTACATTCCCTCTATCAGTGATACCTTATGAGAAGTGTCCTTTTCTGTGTGACTTATTTCACTTAGAATCGTCGTACCTAAATCCACTCATCATGCTGCTACTAGCCTTATGACATTGATTTCATGGCTGAGTCATATTCCATTGTACATAAGGACCACAACTCCTTTATCCATTTTTCTCTTTCCTGGGATATTGAAGGTGGAATGAAGTGGAGGTCCTTGTCAAGAGAGCAGCCCTAAACTTTGGGGTGCTTGTGTCTTGCTGATTTTTCATTTTCCCAATGTATACCCCCATGAGTGGAAGTGCCCTATGCTCTCTAAGCTTTGCTTTTTAGACGTTTCAGGACTCACCGTACACTTCTCCAGAGTGTCTGTTGGCAATTTACATCCCGCCCATCAGTGCAGCACGGCTCCCATTTCTCCATGGCCTTTCCTGTATTTCTGGTTTTGACACTTTTTTCAGCATGGCCCTTTTAACCGATGGGAAGCGATACTTCTTTGTAGCGCTGATTTGCCTTTCCAGGTTGCTTGGTTGGCCAAAAAGGGCGTATGCGTTTTTTCCTGAATATATTCAGGAAAAAACGCATACGCCCTTTTTGGGCAAGGGCATCATTGTCAACGTTTTGCCACTTTTCATGTGCTTTAAAGGCGATTCGAATCTACCTCCTGAAATCTGTTTCCTGCAATTCTGCCTTGATTTCAAATCCTCTTCTTTGCCTTCCCTCAATATATTTGTGGACGAGAGTTATCATTTATAACTCTGCAGGTTTGTGAATTGCAGTGCCCTGAAGCTCCATTTTACAACTCGCTTTTTTGGGAGCTGGCCGCAAAAGCGCAGGATGGCTTCAGGCCCTGTTCTGGTTCCAGGGGGGAGGATGAGCCTGTGGTTAATTCTTCTTCCTGATGGGAAAATAGAGTGACCTGTGCCTGTCCCAACACCAAGAGCTAGTCTCTCACTGGTTCCCCGTCTACCCGTTCATCCTCAGGACAAATTGCAACCTGTACGGAACAGGAGGTTAAAGGTGCTGATGCTCCAAGTAGGGAGATTATTAGTAAAGCGGCTGGAATGGCGAACCCGGGCACAAGGAGAAGAGAAATGAGGTGCGTTTTAGAAACCTTTCCCCATCACATGGTGTACCATCTTTTTGTTTTCTCATGCATGTTTTCGATATAGGAAGATGCCCTTGAACCTGGAGATTTGGGACCCATGCGATGGGTACCACGCAGTATTACTTTAAAGGGTCTGCGTTTGCTCACCCAACCTCACCAAACCTCTCAGCCCCAAGAGTGTCCACCCTTATGTCTCATCCAGCTGTGGGTCTAGATATGGTCAATCCAGGTTGCATCACAGCCCCTGAACGCATTGTGTAAGAATTTCTCTCTCTTCCACTGTCTTTGTTTCATGGGTTTGTAAAAGTAATTTATTTTTATAATGGGGTTTAGCTGCTTTTCACTGCTGTGTTTATGCCGCTTTACACCCACTTGACACACTAACAGTGAGATATCAATACATAGGTTTTAAGATTATTACTAGTCAGATATATTCTTGTGCGGTGAATAGGGTGTGTTGAGTCCAGTTCCCTGAGCAAGGAGTAGGTCTTGTCTATTACATATTGGGTTTATGGAATGGTATCTGATCTAATTTGAAACCCTTGTTTTATTTATCATCCCACCTCACCTTTCCCGTTAAGCAGCCATAGTGTGTTTTCTGCATGTGTGACTCTGTTCTGTTTTGTAATTCAGTTCAAGTGTAACTGTTTTTACATTCCCTCTATAAGTGATACCTTATGAGAAGTGTCCTTTTCTGTGTGACTTATTTCACTTAGAATCATCGTACCTAAATCCACTCATCATGCTGCTACTAGCCTTATGACATTGATTTCATGGCTGAGTGATATTCCATTGTACATAAGGACCACAACTTCTTTATCCATTTTTCTCTTTCCTGGGATATTGAAGGTGGAATGAAGTGGAGGTCCTGGTCAACAGAGCAGCCCTAAACTTTGGGGTGCTTGTGTCTTGCTGATTTTTCATTTTCCCAATTTATACCCCCATGAGTGGAAGTGCCCTATGCTCTCTAAGCTGTGTTTTTTGGATGTTTCCGGACACACCGTACACTTCTCCAGAGTGGCTGTTGGCAATTTACATCCCGCCCATCAGTGTAGCAAGGCTCCCATTTCTCCATGGCCTGTCCTGCATTTCTGGTTTTGAGACATTTTTCAGCATGGCCCTTTTGACCGATGGGTAGCGAGTCTTCTTTGTAGCGCTGATTTGCCTTTCCAGGTTGCTTGGTTGGCCAAAAAGGGCGTATGCGTTTTTTCCTGAATATATTCAGGAAAAAACGCATACGCCCTTTTTGGCCAAGGGCATCATTGTCAACGTTTTGCCGCTTTTCATGTGCTTTAAAGGCGATTCGAATCTACCTCCTGAAATCTGTTTCCTGCAATTCTGCCTTGATTTCAAATCCTCTTCTTTGCCTTCCCTCAATATATTTGTGGACGAGAGTTATCATTTATAACTCTGCAGGTTTGTGAATTGCAGTGCCCTGAAGCTCCATTTTACAACTCGCTTTTTTGGGAGCTGGCCGCAAAAGCGCAGGATGGCTTCAGGCCCTGTTCTGGTTCCGGGGGGGAGGATGAGCCTGTGGTTAATTCTTCTTCCTGATGGGAAAATAGAGTGACCTGTGCCTGTCCCAACACCAAGAGCTAGTCTCTCACTGGTTCCCCGTCTACCCGTTCATCCTCAGGACAAATTGCAACCTGTACGGAACAGGAGGTTAAAGGTGCTGATGCTCCAAGTAGGGAGATTATTAGTAAAGCGTCTGGAATGGTGAAGCCGGGCACAAGGAGAAGAGAAATGAGGTGCGTTTTAGAAACCTTTCCCCATCACATGGTGTACCATCTTTTTGTTTTCTCATGCATGTTTTCGATGTAGGAATATGCCCTTGAACCTGTAGATTTGGGACCCATGCAATGGGTACCACGCAGTATTACTTTAAAGGGTCTGCGTTTGCTCACCCAACCTCACCAAACCTCTCAGCCCCAAGAGTGTCCACCCTTATGTCTCATCCAGGTGTGGGTCTAGATATGGTCAATCCAGGTTGCATCACAGCCCCTGAACGCATTGTGTAAGAATTTCTCTCTCTTCCACTGTCTTTGTTTCATGGGTTTGTAAAAGTAATTTATTTTTATAATGGGGTTTAGCTGCTTTTCACTGCTGTGTTTATGCTGCTTTATACCCACTTGACACACTAACAGAGAGATATCAATACATAGGTTTTAAGATTATTACTAGTCAGATATATTCTTGTGCGGTGAATAGGGTGTGTTGAGTCCCGTTCTCTGAGCAAGGAGTACGTCTTGTCTATTACATATTGGGTTTATGGAACGGTATCTGAGCTAATTTGAAACCCTTGTTTTATGTATCACCCCACCTCACCTTTCCCGTTAAGCAGCCATAGTTTGTTTTCTGCATGTGTGATTCTGTTCTGTTTTGTAATTCAGTTCAAGTGTAACGGTTTTTACATTCCCTCTATAAGTGATACCTTATGAGAAGTGTCCTTTTCTGTGTGACTTATTTCGCTTAGAATCGTCGTACCTAAATCCACTCATCATGCTGCTACTAGCCTTATGACATTGATTTCATGGCTGAGTGATATTGCATTGTACATAAGGACCACAACTTCTTTATCCATTTTTCTCTTTCCTGGGATATTGAAGGTGGAATGAAGTGGAGGTCCTTGTCAAGAGAGCAGCCCTAAACTTTGGGGTGCTTGTGTCTTGCTGATTTTTCATTTTCCCAATTTATACCCCCATGAGTGGAAGTGCCCTATGCTCTCTAAGCTGTGTTTTTTAGATGTTTCAGGACACACCGTACACTTCTCCAGAGTGGCTGTTGGCAATTTACATCCCGCCCATCACTGTAGCAAGGCTCCCATTTCTCCATGGCCTGTCCTGCATTTCTGGTTTTGAGACTTTTTTCAGCATGGCCCTTTTGACCGATGGGTAGCGAGTCTTCTTTGTAGCGCTGATTTGCCTTTCCAGGTTGCTTGGTTGGCCAAAAAGGGCGTATGCGTTTTTTCCTGAATATATTCAGGAAAAAACGCATACGCCCTTTTTGGCCAAGGGCATCATTGTCAACGTTTTGCCGCTTTTCATGTGCTTTAAAGGCGATTCGAATCTACCTCCTGAAATCTGTTTCCTGCAATTCTGCCTTGATTTCAAATCCTCTTCTTTGCCTTCCCTCAATATATTTGTGGACGAGAGTTATCATTTATAACTCTGCAGGTTTGTGAATTGCAGTGCCCTGAAGCTCCATTTTACAACTCGCTTTTTTGGGAGCTGGCCGCAAAAGCGCAGGATGGCTTCAGGCCCTGTTCTGGTTCCGGGCGGGAGGATGAGCCTGTGGTTAATTCTTCTTCCTGATGGGAAAATAGAGTGACCTGTGCCTGTCCCAACACCAAGAGCTAGTCTCTCACTGGTTCCCCGTCTACCCGTTCATCCTCAGGACAAATTGCAACCTGTACGGAACAGGAGGTTAAAGGTGCTGATGCTCCAAGTAGGGAGATTGTTAGTAAAGCGGCTGGAATGGCGAACCCGGGCACAAGGAGAAGAGAAATGAGGTGCGTTTTAGAAACCTTTCCCCATCACATGGTGTACCATCATTTTGTTTTCTCATGCATGTTTTCGATGTAGGAAGATGCCCTTAAACTTGGAGATTTGGGACCCATGCGATGGGTACCACGCAGTATTACTTTAAAGGGTCTGCGTTTGCTCACCCAACCTCACCAAACCTCTCAGCCCCAAGAGTGTCCACCCTTATGTCTCATCCAGCTGTGGGTCTAGATATGGTCAATCCAGGTTGCATCACAGCCCCTGAACGCATTGTGTAAGAATTTCTCTCTCTTCCACTGTCTTTGTTTCATGGGTTTGTAAAAGTAATTTATTTTTATAATGGGGTTTAGCTGCTTTTCACTGCTGTGTTTATGCTGCTTTATACCCACTTGACACACTAACAGAGAGATATCAATACATAGGTTTTAAGATTATTACTAGTCAGATATATTCTTGTGCGGTGAATAGGGTGTGTTGAGTCCCGTTCTCTGAGCAAGGAGTACGTCTTGTCTATTACATATTGGGTTTATGGAACGGTATCTGAGCTAATTTGAAACCCTTGTTTTATGTATCACCCCACCTCACCTTTCCCGTTAAGCAGCCATAGTTTGTTTTCTGCATGTGTGACTCTGTTCTGTTTTGTAATTCAGTTCAAGTGTAACGGTTTTTACATTCCCTCTATAAGTGATACCTTATGAGAAGTGTCCTTTTCTGTGTGACTTATTTCGCTTAGAATCGTCGTACCTAAATCCACTCATCATGCTGCTACTAGCCTTATGACATTGATTTCATGGCTGAGTGATATTCCATTGTACATAAGGACCACAACTTCTTTATCCATTTTTCTCTTTCCTGGGATATTGAAGGTGGAATGAAGTGGAGGTCCTTGTCAACAGAGCAGCCCTAAACTTTGGGGTGCTTGTGTCTTGCTGATTTTTCATTTTCCCAATTTATACCCCCATGAGTGGAAGTGCCCTATGCTCTCTAAGCTGTGTTTTTTAGATGTTTCAGGACACACCGTACACTTCTCCAGAGTGGCTGTTGGCAATTTACATCCCGCCCATCAGTGTAGCAAGGCTCCCATTTCTCCATGGCCTGTCCTGCATTTCTGGTTTTGAGACTTTTTTCAGCATGGCCCTTTTGACCGATGGGTAGCGAGTCTTCTTTGTAGCGCTGATTTGCCTTTCCAGGTTGCTTGGTTGGCCAAAAAGGGCGTATGCGTTTTTTCCTGAATATATTCAGGAAAAAACGCATACGCCCTTTTTGGCCAAGGGCATCATTGTCAACGTTTTGCCGCTTTTCATGTGCTTTAAAGGCGATTCGAATCTACCTCCTGAAATCTGTTTCCTGCAATTCTGCCTTGATTTCAAATCCTCTTCTTTGCCTTCCCTCAATATATTTGTGGACGAGAGTTATCATTTATAACTCTGCAGGTTTGTGAATTGCAGTGCCCTGAAGCTCCATTTTACAACTCGCTTTTTAGGGAGCTGGCCGCAAAAGCGCAGGATGGCTTCAGGCCCTGCTCTGGTTCCGGGGGGCAGGCTGAGCCTGTGGTTAATTCTTCTTCCTGATGGGAAAATAGAGTGACCTGTGCCTGTGCCTACACCAGGAGCTAGTCTCTCATTGGTTCCAAGTCTTCCCGTTCATCCTCAGGACAAATTGCAACCTGTACGGAACAGGAGGTTAAAGGTGCTGATGCTCCAAGTAGGGAGATTGCTAGTAAAGTGGCTGGAATGGCATACCCGAGCACAAGGAGATGAGAAATGAGGTGCGTTTTAGAAACCTTTCCCCATCACACGGTGTACCATCTTCTGGGTTTCTCATGCATGTTTTCGATGTAGCAAGATGCCCTTGAACCTGGAGATTTGGGACCCATGCGATGGGTACCACGCAGTATTACTTTAAAGGGTCTGCGTTTGCTCACCCAACCTCACCAAACCTCTCAGCCCCAAGAGTGTCCACCCTTATGTCTCATCCAGCTGTGGGTCTAGATATGGTCTATCCAGGTTGCATCAAAGCCCCTGAACGCATTGTTTAAGAATTTCTCTCTCTTTCACTGTCTTTGTTTCATGGGTATTTCGAAGTAATTTATTTTTATAATGGGGTTTAGCTGCTTTTCACTGCTGTGTTTATGCCGCTTTACACCCACTTGACACACTAACAGAGAGATATCAATACATAGGTTTTAAGATTATTACTAGTCAGATATATTCTTGTGCAGTGAATAGGGCGTGTTGAGTCCAGTTCTCTGAGTAAGGAGTAGGTCTTGTCTATTACATATTGGGTTTATGGAACGGTATCTGAGCTAATTTGAAACCCTTGTTTTATGTATCACCCCACCTCACCTTTCCCGTTAAACAGCCATAGTGTGTTTTCTGCATGTGTGACTCCGTTCTGTTTTGTAATTCAGTTCAAGTGTAACGGTTTTTACATTCCCTCTATCAGTGATACCTTATGAGAAGTGTCCTTTTCTGTGTGACTTATTTCACTTAGAATCGTCGTACCTAAATCCACTCATCATGCTGCTACTAGCCTTATGACATTGATTTCATGGCTGAGTCATATTCCATTGTACATAAGGACCACAACTCCTTTATCCATTTTTCTCTTTCCTGGGATATTGAAGGTGGAATGAAGCGGAGGTCCTTGTCAAGAGAGCAGCCCTAAACTTTGGGGTGCTTGTGTCTTGCTGATTTTTCATTTTCCCAATGTATACCCCCATGAGTGGAAGTGCCCTATGCTCTCTAAGCTTTGCTTTTTAGACGTTTCAGGACTCACCGTACACTTCTCCAGAGTGTCTGTTGGCAATTTACATCCCGCCCATCAGTGCAGCACGGCTCCCATTTCTCCATGGCCTTTCCTGTATTTCTGGTTTTGACACTTTTTTCAGCATGGCCCTTTTAACCGATGGGAAGCGATACTTCTTTGTAGCGCTGATTTGCCTTTCCAGGTTGCTTGGTTGGCCAAAAAGGGCGTATGCGTTTTTTCCTGAATATATTCAGGAAAAAACGCATACGCCCTTTTTGGGCAAGGGCATCATTGTCAACGTTTTGCCACTTTTCATGTGCTTTAAAGGCGATTCGAATCTACCTCCTGAAATCTGTTTCCTGCAATTCTGCCTTGATTTCAAATCCTCTTCTTTGCCTTCCCTCAATATATTTGTGGACGAGAGTTATCATTTATAACTCTGCAGGTTTGTGAATTGCAGTGCCCTGAAGCTCCATTTTACAACTCGCTTTTTTGGGAGCTGGCCGCAAAAGCGCAGGATGGCTTCAGGCCCTGTTCTGGTTCCAGGGGGGAGGATGAGCCTGTGGTTAATTCTTCTTCCTGATGGGAAAATAGAGTGACCTGTGCCTGTCCCAACACCAAGAGCTAGTCTCTCACTGGTTCCCCGTCTACCCGTTCATCCTCAGGACAAATTGCAACCTGTACGGAACAGGAGGTTAAAGGTGCTGATGCTCCAAGTAGGGAGATTATTAGTAAAGCGGCTGGAATGGCGAACCCGGGCACAAGGAGAAGAGAAATGAGGTGCGTTTTAGAAACCTTTCCCCATCACATGGTGTACCATCTTTTTGTTTTCTCATGCATGTTTTCGATATAGGAAGATGCCCTTGAACCTGGAGATTTGGGACCCATGCGATGGGTACCACGCAGTATTACTTTAAAGGGTCTGCGTTTGCTCACCCAACCTCACCAAACCTCTCAGCCCCAAGAGTGTCCACCCTTATGTCTCATCCAGCTGTGGGTCTAGATATGGTCAATCCAGGTTGCATCACAGCCCCTGAACGCATTGTGTAAGAATTTCTCTCTCTTCCACTGTCTTTGTTTCATGGGTTTGTTAAAGTAATTTATTTTTATAATGGGGTTTAGCTGCTTTTCACTGCTGTGTTTATGCCGCTTTACACCCACTTGACACACTAACAGTGAGATATCAATACATAGGTTTTAAGATTATTACTAGTCAGATATATTCTTGTGCGGTGAATAGGGTGTGTTGAGTCCAGTTCCCTGAGCAAGGAGTAGGTCTTGTCTATTACATATTGGGTTTATGGAATGGTATCTGATCTAATTTGAAACCCTTGTTTTATTTATCATCCCACCTCACCTTTCCCGTTAAGCAGCCATAGTGTGTTTTCTGCATGTGTGACTCTGTTCTGTTTTGTAATTCAGTTCAAGTGTAACTGTTTTTACATTCCCTCTATAAGTGATACCTTATGAGAAGTGTCCTTTTCTGTGTGACTTATTTCACTTAGAATCATCGTACCTAAATCCACTCATCATGCTGCTACTAGCCTTATGACATTGATTTCATGGCTGAGTGATATTCCATTGTACATAAGGACCACAACTTCTTTATCCATTTTTCTCTTTCCTGGGATATTGAAGGTGGAATGAAGTGGAGGTCCTGGTCAACAGAGCAGCCCTAAACTTTGGGGTGCTTGTGTCTTGCTGATTTTTCATTTTCCCAATTTATACCCCCATGAGTGGAAGTGCCCTATGCTCTCTAAGCTGTGTTTTTTGGATGTTTCCGGACACACCGTACACTTCTCCAGAGTGGCTGTTGGCAATTTACATCCCGCCCATCAGTGTAGCAAGGCTCCCATTTCTCCATGGCCTGTCCTGCATTTCTGGTTTTGAGACATTTTTCAGCATGGCCCTTTTGACCGATGGGTAGCGAGTCTTCTTTGTAGCGCTGATTTGCCTTTCCAGGTTGCTTGGTTGGCCAAAAAGGGCGTATGCGTTTTTTCCTGAATATATTCAGGAAAAAACGCATACGCCCTTTTTGGCCAAGGGCATCATTGTCAACGTTTTGCCGCTTTTCATGTGCTTTAAAGGCGATTCGAATCTACCTCCTGAAATCTGTTTCCTGCAATTCTGCCTTGATTTCAAATCCTCTTCTTTGCCTTCCCTCAATATATTTGTGGACGAGAGTTATCATTTATAACTCTGCAGGTTTGTGAATTGCAGTGCCCTGAAGCTCCATTTTACAACTCGCTTTTTTGGGAGCTGGCCGCAAAAGCGCAGGATGGCTTCAGGCCCTGTTCTGGTTCCGGGGGGGAGGATGAGCCTGTGGTTAATTCTTCTTCCTGATGGGAAAATAGAGTGACCTGTGCCTGTCCCAACACCAAGAGCTAGTCTCTCACTGGTTCCCCGTCTACCCGTTCATCCTCAGGACAAATTGCAACCTGTACGGAACAGGAGGTTAAAGGTGCTGATGCTCCAAGTAGGGAGATTATTAGTAAAGCGTCTGGAATGGTGAAGCCGGGCACAAGGAGAAGAGAAATGAGGTGCGTTTTAGAAACCTTTCCCCATCACATGGTGTACCATCTTTTTGTTTTCTCATGCATGTTTTCGATGTAGGAATATGCCCTTGAACCTGTAGATTTGGGACCCATGCAATGGGTACCACGCAGTATTACTTTAAAGGGTCTGCGTTTGCTCACCCAACCTCACCAAACCTCTCAGCCCCAAGAGTGTCCACCCTTATGTCTCATCCAGGTGTGGGTCTAGATATGGTCAATCCAGGTTGCATCACAGCCCCTGAACGCATTGTGTAAGAATTTCTCTCTCTTCCACTGTCTTTGTTTCATGGGTTTGTAAAAGTAATTTATTTTTATAATGGGGTTTAGCTGCTTTTCACTGCTGTGTTTATGCTGCTTTATACCCACTTGACACACTAACAGAGAGATATCAATACATAGGTTTTAAGATTATTACTAGTCAGATATATTCTTGTGCGGTGAATAGGGTGTGTTGAGTCCCGTTCTCTGAGCAAGGAGTACGTCTTGTCTATTACATATTGGGTTTATGGAACGGTATCTGAGCTAATTTGAAACCCTTGTTTTATGTATCACCCCACCTCACCTTTCCCGTTAAGCAGCCATAGTTTGTTTTCTGCATGTGTGATTCTGTTCTGTTTTGTAATTCAGTTCAAGTGTAACGGTTTTTACATTCCCTCTATAAGTGATACCTTATGAGAAGTGTCCTTTTCTGTGTGACTTATTTCGCTTAGAATCGTCGTACCTAAATCCACTCATCATGCTGCTACTAGCCTTATGACATTGATTTCATGGCTGAGTGATATTGCATTGTACATAAGGACCACAACTTCTTTATCCATTTTTCTCTTTCCTGGGATATTGAAGGTGGAATGAAGTGGAGGTCCTTGTCAAGAGAGCAGCCCTAAACTTTGGGGTGCTTGTGTCTTGCTGATTTTTCATTTTCCCAATTTATACCCCCATGAGTGGAAGTGCCCTATGCTCTCTAAGCTGTGTTTTTTAGATGTTTCAGGACACACCGTACACTTCTCCAGAGTGGCTGTTGGCAATTTACATCCCGCCCATCACTGTAGCAAGGCTCCCATTTCTCCATGGCCTGTCCTGCATTTCTGGTTTTGAGACTTTTTTCAGCATGGCCCTTTTGACCGATGGGTAGCGAGTCTTCTTTGTAGCGCTGATTTGCCTTTCCAGGTTGCTTGGTTGGCCAAAAAGGGCGTATGCGTTTTTTCCTGAATATATTCAGGAAAAAACGCATACGCCCTTTTTGGCCAAGGGCATCATTGTCAACGTTTTGCCGCTTTTCATGTGCTTTAAAGGCGATTCGAATCTACCTCCTGAAATCTGTTTCCTGCAATTCTGCCTTGATTTCAAATCCTCTTCTTTGCCTTCCCTCAATATATTTGTGGACGAGAGTTATCATTTATAACTCTGCAGGTTTGTGAATTGCAGTGCCCTGAAGCTCCATTTTACAACTCGCTTTTTTGGGAGCTGGCCGCAAAAGCGCAGGATGGCTTCAGGCCCTGTTCTGGTTCCGGGCGGGAGGATGAGCCTGTGGTTAATTCTTCTTCCTGATGGGAAAATAGAGTGACCTGTGCCTGTCCCAACACCAAGAGCTAGTCTCTCACTGGTTCCCCGTCTACCCGTTCATCCTCAGGACAAATTGCAACCTGTACGGAACAGGAGGTTAAAGGTGCTGATGCTCCAAGTAGGGAGATTGTTAGTAAAGCGGCTGGAATGGCGAACCCGGGCACAAGGAGAAGAGAAATGAGGTGCGTTTTAGAAACCTTTCCCCATCACATGGTGTACCATCATTTTGTTTTCTCATGCATGTTTTCGATGTAGGAAGATGCCCTTAAACTTGGAGATTTGGGACCCATGCGATGGGTACCACGCAGTATTACTTTAAAGGGTCTGCGTTTGCTCACCCAACCTCACCAAACCTCTCAGCCCCAAGAGTGTCCACCCTTATGTCTCATCCAGCTGTGGGTCTAGATATGGTCAATCCAGGTTGCATCACAGCCCCTGAACGCATTGTGTAAGAATTTCTCTCTCTTCCACTGTCTTTGTTTCATGGGTTTGTAAAAGTAATTTATTTTTATAATGGGGTTTAGCTGCTTTTCACTGCTGTGTTTATGCCGCTTTACACCCACTTGACACACTAACAGTGAGATATCAATACATAGGTTTTAAGATTATTACTAGTCAGATATATTCTTGTGCGGTGAATAGGGTTTGTTGAGTCCAGTTCCCTGAGCAAGGAGTAGGTCTTGTCTATTACATATTGGGTTTATGGAATGGTATCTGATCTAATTTGAAACCCTTGTTTTATTTATCATCCCACCTCACCTTTCCCGTTAAGCAGCCATAGTGTGTTTTCTGCATGTGTGACTCTGTTCTGTTTTGTAATTCAGTTCAAGTGTAACTGTTTTTACATTCCCTCTATAAGTGATACCTTATGAGAAGTGTCCTTTTCTGTGTGACTTATTTCACTTAGAATCATCGTACCTAAATCCACTCATCATGCTGCTACTAGCCTTATGACATTGATTTCATGGCTGAGTGATATTCCATTGTACATAAGGACCACAACTTCTTTATCCATTTTTCTCTTTCCTGGGATATTGAAGGTGGAATGAAGTGGAGGTCCTGGTCAACAGAGCAGCCCTAAACTTTGGGGTGCTTGTGTCTTGCTGATTTTTCATTTTCCCAATTTATACCCCCATGAGTGGAAGTGCTCTATGCTCTCTAAGCTGTGTTTTTTGGATGTTTCCGGACACACCGTACACTTCTCCAGAGTGGCTGTTGGCAATTTACATCCCGCCCATCAGTGTAGCAAGGCTCCCATTTCTCCATGGCCTGTCCTGCATTTCTGGTTTTGAGACATTTTTCAGCATGGCCCTTTTGACCGATGGGTAGCGAGTCTTCTTTGTAGCGCTGATTTGCCTTTCCAGGTTGCTTGGTTGGCCAAAAAGGGCGTATGCGTTTTTTCCTGAATATATTCAGGAAAAAACGCATACGCCCTTTTTGGCCAAGGGCATCATTGTCAACGTTTTGCCGCTTTTCATGTGCTTTAAAGGCGATTCGAATCTACCTCCTGAAATCTGTTTCCTGCAATTCTGCCTTGATTTCAAATCCTCTTCTTTGCCTTCCCTCAATATATTTGTGGACGAGAGTTATCATTTATAACTCTGCAGGTTTGTGAATTGCAGTGCCCTGAAGCTCCATTTTACAACTCGCTTTTTTGGGAGCTGGCCGCAAAAGCGCAGGATGGCTTCAGGCCCTGTTCTGGTTCCGGGCGGGAGGATGAGCCTGTGGTTAATTCTTCTTCCTGATGGGAAAATAGAGTGACCTGTGCCTGTCCCAACACCAAGAGCTAGTCTCTCACTGGTTCCCCGTCTACCCGTTCATCCTCAGGACAAATTGCAACCTGTACGGAACAGGAGGTTAAAGGTGCTGATGCTCCAAGTAGGGAGATTGTTAGTAAAGCGGCTGGAATGGCGAACCCGGGCACAAGGAGAAGAGAAATGAGGTGCGTTTTAGAAACCTTTCCCCATCACATGGTGTACCATCATTTTGTTTTCTCATGCATGTTTTCGATGTAGGAAGATGCCCTTAAACTTGGAGATTTGGGACCCATGCGATGGGTACCACGCAGTATTACTTTAAAGGGTCTGCGTTTGCTCACCCAACCTCACCAAACCTCTCAGCCCCAAGAGTGTCCACCCTTATGTCTCATCCAGCTGTGGGTCTAGATATGGTCAATCCAGGTTGCATCACAGCCCCTGAACGCATTGTGTAAGAATTTCTCTCTCTTCCACTGTCTTTGTTTCATGGGTTTGTAAAAGTAATTTATTTTTATAATGGGGTTTAGCTGCTTTTCACTGCTGTGTTTATGCCGCTTTACACCCACTTGACACACTAACAGTGAGATATCAATACATAGGTTTTAAGATTATTACTAGTCAGATATATTCTTGTGCGGTGAATAGGGTTTGTTGAGTCCAGTTCCCTGAGCAAGGAGTAGGTCTTGTCTATTACATATTGGGTTTATGGAATGGTATCTGATCTAATTTGAAACCCTTGTTTTATTTATCATCCCACCTCACCTTTCCCGTTAAGCAGCCATAGTGTGTTTTCTGCATGTGTGACTCTGTTCTGTTTTGTAATTCAGTTCAAGTGTAACTGTTTTTACATTCCCTCTATAAGTGATACCTTATGAGAAGTGTCCTTTTCTGTGTGACTTATTTCACTTAGAATCATCGTACCTAAATCCACTCATCATGCTGCTACTAGCCTTATGACATTGATTTCATGGCTGAGTGATATTCCATTGTACATAAGGACCACAACTTCTTTATCCATTTTTCTCTTTCCTGGGATATTGAAGGTGGAATGAAGTGGAGGTCCTGGTCAACAGAGCAGCCCTAAACTTTGGGGTGCTTGTGTCTTGCTGATTTTTCATTTTCCCAATTTATACCCCCATGAGTGGAAGTGCTCTATGCTCTCTAAGCTGTGTTTTTTGGATGTTTCCGGACACACCGTACACTTCTCCAGAGTGGCTGTTGGCAATTTACATCCCGCCCATCAGTGTAGCAAGGCTCCCATTTCTCCATGGCCTGTCCTGCATTTCTGGTTTTGAGACATTTTTCAGCATGGCCCTTTTGACCGATGGGTAGCGAGTCTTCTTTGTAGCGCTGATTTGCCTTTCCAGGTTGCTTGGTTGGCCAAAAAGGGCGTATGCGTTTTTTCCTGAATATATTCAGGAAAAAACGCATACGCCCTTTTTGGCCAAGGGCATCATTGTCAACGTTTTGCCGCTTTTCATGTGCTTTAAAGGCGATTCGAATCTACCTCCTGAAATCTGTTTCCTGCAATTCTGCCTTGATTTCAAATCCTCTTCTTTGCCTTCCCTCAATATATTTGTGGACGAGAGTTATCATTTATAACTCTGCAGGTTTGTGAATTGCAGTGCCCTGAAGCTCCATTTTACAACTCGCTTTTTAGAGAGCTGGCCGCAAAAGCGCAGGATGGCTTCAGGCCCTGTTCTGGTTCCGGGGGGCAGGCTGAGCCTGTGGTTAATTCTTCTTCCTGATGGGAAAATAGAGTGACCTGTGCCTGTGCCTACACCAGGAGCTAGTCTCTCATTGGTTCCAAGTCTTCCCGTTCATCCTCAGGACAAATTGCAACCTGTACGGAACAGGAGGTTAAAGGTGCTGATGCTCCAAGTAGGGAGATTGCTAGTAAAGTGGCTGGAATGGCATACCCGAGCACAAGGAGATGAGAAATGAGGTGCGTTTTAGAAACCTTTCCCCATCACACGGTGTACCATCTTCTGGGTTTCTCATGCATGTTTTCGATGTAGCAAGATGCCCTTGAACCTGGAGATTTGGGACCCATGCGATGGGTACCACGCAGTATTACTTTAAAGGGTCTGCGTTTGCTCACCCAACCTCACCAAACCTCTCAGCCCCAAGAGTGTCCACCCTTATGTCTCATCCAGCTGTGGGTCTAGATATGGTCAATCCAGGTTGCATCACAGCCCCTGAACGCATTGTGTAAGAATTTCTCTCTCTTCCACTGTCTTTGTTTCATGGGTTTGTAAAAGTAATTTATTTTTATAATGGGGTTTAGCTGCTTTTCACTGCTGTGTTTATGCCGCTTTACACCCACTTGACACACTAACAGTGAGATATCAATACATAGGTTTTAAGATTATTACTAGTCAGATATATTCTTGTGCGGTGAATAGGGTGTGTTGAGTCCAGTTCCCTGAGCAAGGAGTAGGTCTTGTCTATTACATATTGGGTTTATGGAATGGTATCTGATCTAATTTGAAACCCTTGTTTTATTTATCATCCCACCTCACCTTTCCCGTTAAGCAGCCATAGTGTGTTTTCTGCATGTGTGACTCTGTTCTGTTTTGTAATTCAGTTCAAGTGTAACTGTTTTTACATTCCCTCTATAAGTGATACCTTATGAGAAGTGTCCTTTTCTGTGTGACTTATTTCACTTAGAATCGTCGTACCTAAATCCACTCATCATGCTGCTACTAGCCTTATGACATTGATTTCATGGCTGAGTGATATTCCATTGTACATAAGGACCACAACTTCTTTATCCATTTTTCTCTTTCCTGGGATATTGAAGGTGGAATGAAGTGGAGGTCCTGGTCAACAGAGCAGCCCTAAACTTTGGGGTGCTTGTGTCTTGCTGATTTTTCATTTTCCCAATTTATACCCCCATGAGTGGAAGTGCCCTATGCTCTCTAAGCTGTGTTTTTTGGATGTTTCCGGACACACCGTACACTTCTCCAGAGTGGCTGTTGGCAATTTACATCCCGCCCATCAGTGTAGCAAGGCTCCCATTTCTCCATGGCCTGTCCTGCATTTCTGGTTTTGAGACATTTTTCAGCATGGCCCTTTTGACCGATGGGTAGCGAGTCTTCTTTGTAGCGCTGATTTGCCTTTCCAGGTTGCTTGGTTGGCCAAAAAGGGCGTATGCGTTTTTTCCTGAATATATTCAGGAAAAAACGCATACGCCCTTTTTGGCCAAGGGCATCATTGTCAACGTTTTGCCGCTTTTCATGTGCTTTAAAGGCGATTCGAATCTACCTCCTGAAATCTGTTTCCTGCAATTCTGCCTTGATTTCAAATCCTCTTCTTTGCCTTCCCTCAATATATTTGTGGACGAGAGTTATCATTTATAACTCTGCAGGTTTGTGAATTGCAGTGCCCTGAAGCTCCATTTTACAACTCGCTTTTTAGAGAGCTGGCCGCAAAAGCGCAGGATGGCTTCAGGCCCTGTTCTGGTTCCGGGGGGCAGGCTGAGCCTGTGGTTAATTCTTCTTCCTGATGGGAAAATAGAGTGACCTGTGCCTGTCCCTACACCAGGAGCTAGTCTCTCATTGGTTCCAAGTCTTCCCGTTCATCCTCAGGACAAATTGCAACCTGTACGGAACAGGAGGTTAAAGGTGCTGATGCTCCAAGTAGGGAGATTGCTAGTAAAGTGGCTGGAATGGCATACACGAGCACAAGGAGATGAGAAATGAGGTGCGTTTTAGAAACCTTTCCCCATCACACGGTGTACCATCTTCTGGGTTTCTCATGCATGTTTTCGATGTAGCAAGATGCCCTTGAACCTGGAGATTTGGGACCCATGCGATGGGTACCACGCAGTATTACTTTAAAGGGTCTGCGTTTGCTCACCCAACCTCACCAAACCTCTCAGCCCCAAGAGTGTCCACCCTTATGTCTCATCCAGCTGTGGGTCTAGATATGGTCTATCCAGGTTGCATCAAAGCCCCTGAACGCATTGTGTAAGAATTTCTCTCTCTTTCACTGTCTTTGTTTCATGGGTATTTCGAAGTAATTTATTTTTATAATGGGGTTTAGCTGCTTTTCACTGCTGTGTTTATGCCGCTTTACACCCACTTGACACACTAACAGAGAGATATCAATACATAGGTTTTAAGATTATTACTAGTCAGATATATTCTTGTGCAGTGAATAGGGCGTGTTGAGTCCAGTTCTCTGAGTAAGGAGTAGGTCTTGTCTATTACATATTGGGTTTATGGAACGGTATCTGAGCTAATTTGAAACCCTTGTTTTATGTATCACCCCACCTCACCTTTCCCGTTAAACAGCCATAGTGTGTTTTCTGCATGTGTGACTCCGTTCTGTTTTGTAATTCAGTTCAAGTGTAACGGTTTTTACATTCCCTCTATCAGTGATACCTTATGAGAAGTGTCCTTTTCTGTGTGACTTATTTCACTTAGAATCGTCGTACCTAAATCCACTCATCATGCTGCTACTAGCCTTATGACATTGATTTCATGGCTGAGTGATATTCCATTGTACATAAGGACCACAACTCCTTTATCCATTTTTCTCTTTCCTGGGATATTGAAGGTGGAATGAAGTGGAGGTCCTTGTCAAGAGAGCAGCCCTAAACTTTGGGGTGCTTGTGTCTTGCTGATTTTTCATTTTCCCAATGTATACCCCCATGAGTGGAAGTGCCCTATGCTCTCTAAGCTTTGCTTTTTAGACGTTTCAGGACTCACCGTACACTTCTCCAGAGTGTCTGTTGGCAATTTACATCCCGCCCATCAGTGCAGCACGGCTCCCGTTTCTCCATGGCCTTTCCTGTATTTCTGGTTTTGACACTTTTTTCAGCATGGCCCTTTTAACCGATGGGAAGCGATACTTCTTTGTAGCGCTGATTTGCCTTTCCAGGTTGCTTGGTTGGCCAAAAAGGGCGTATGCGTTTTTTCCTGAATATATTCAGGAAAAAACGCATACGCCCTTTTTGGCCAAGGGCATCATTGTCAACGTTTTGCCGCTTTTCATGTGCTTTAAAGGCGATTCGAATCTACCTCCTGAAATCTGTTTCCTGCAATTCTGCCTTGATTTCAAATCCTCTTCTTTGCCTTCCCTCAATATATTTGTGGACGAGAGTTATCATTTATAACTCTGCAGGTTTGTGAATTGCAGTGCCCTGAAGCTCCATTTTACAACTCGCTTTTTTGGGAGCTGGCCGCAAAAGCGCAGGATGGCTTCAGGCCCTGTTCTGGTTCCAGGGGGGAGGATGAGCCTGTGGTTAATTCTTCTTCCTGATGGGAAAATAGAGTGACCTGTGCCTGTCCCAACACCAAGAGCTAGTCTCTCACTGGTTCCCCGTCTACCCGTTCATCCTCAGGACAAATTGCAACCTGTACGGAACAGGAGGTTAAAGGTGCTGATGCTCCAAGTAGGGAGATTATTAGTAAAGCGGCTGGAATGGCGAACCCGGGCACAAGGAGAAGAGAAATGAGGTGCGTTTTAGAAACCTTTCCCCATCACATGGTGTACCATCTTTTTGTTTTCTCATGCATGTTTTCGATATAGGAAGATGCCCTTGAACCTGGAGATTTGCGACCCATGCGATGGGTACCACGCAGTATTACTTTAAAGGGTCTGCGTTTGCTCACCCAACCTCACCAAACCTCTCAGCCCCAAGAGTGTCCACCCTTATGTCTCATCCAGCTGTGGGTCTAGATATGGTCAATCCAGGTTGCATCACAGCCCCTGAACGCATTGTGTAAGAATTTCTCTCTCTTCCACTGTCTTTGTTTCATGGGTTTGTAAAAGTAATTTATTTTTATAATGGGGTTTAGCTGCTTTTCACTGCTGTGTTTATGCCGCTTTACACCCACTTGACACACTAACAGTGAGATATCAATACATAGGTTTTAAGATTATTACTAGTCAGATATATTCTTGTGCGGTGAATAGGGTGTGTTGAGTCCAGTTCCCTGAGCAAGGAGTAGGTCTTGTCTATTACATATTGGGTTTATGGAATAGTATCTGATCTAATTTGAAACCCTTGTTTTATTTATCATCCCACCTCACCTTTCCCGTTAAGCAGCCATAGTGTGTTTTCTGCATGTGTGACTCTGTTCTGTTTTGTAATTCAGTTCAAGTGTAACTGTTTTTACATTCCCTCTATAAGTGATACCTTATGAGAAGTGTCCTTTTCTGTGTGACTTATTTCACTTAGAATCATCGTACCTAAATCCACTCATCATGCTGCTATTAGCCTTATGACATTGATTTCATGGCTGAGTGATATTCCATTGTACATAAGGACCACAACTTCTTTATCCATTTTTCTCTTTCCTGGGATATTGAAGGTGGAATGAAGTGGAGGTCCTGGTCAACAGAGCAGCCCTAAACTTTGGGGTGCTTGTGTCTTGCTGATTTTTCATTTTCCCAATTTATACCCCCATGAGTGGAAGTGCCCTATGCTCTCTAAGCTGTGTTTTTTGGATGTTTCCGGACACACCGTACACTTCTCCAGAGTGGCTGTTGGCAATTTACATCCCGCCCATCAGTGTAGCAAGGCTCCCATTTCTCCATGGCCTGTCCTGCATTTCTGGTTTTGAGACATTTTTCAGCATGGCCCTTTTGACCGATGGGTAGCGAGTCTTCTTTGTAGCGCTGATTTGCCTTTCCAGGTTGCTTGGTTGGCCAAAAAGGGCGTATGCGTTTTTTCCTGAATATATTCAGGAAAAAACGCATACGCCCTTTTTGGCCAAGGGCATCATTGTCAACGTTTTGCCGCTTTTCATGTGCTTTAAAGGCGATTCGTATCTACCTCCTGAAATCTGTTTCCTGCAATTCTGCCTTGATTTCAAATCCTCTTCTTTGCCTTCCCTCAATATATTTGTGGACGAGAGTTATCATTTATAACTCTGCAGGTTTGTGAATTGCAGTGCCCTGAAGCTCCATTTTACAACTCGCTTTTTTGGGAGCTGGCCGCAAAAGCGCAGGATGGCTTCAGGCCCTGTTCTGGTTCCGGGGGGGAGGATGAGCCTGTGGTTAATTCTTCTTCCTGATGGGAAAATAGACTGACCTGTGCATGTCCCAACACCAAGAGCTAGTCTCTCACTGGTTCCCCGTCTACCCGTTCATCCTCAGGACAAATTGCAACCTGTACGGAACAGGAGGTTAAAGGTGCTGATGCTCCAAGTAGGGAGATTATTAGTAAAGCGTCTGGAATGGTGAAGCCGGGCACAAGGAGAAGAGAAATGAGGTGCGTTTTAGAAACCTTTCCCCATCACATGGTGTACCATCTTTTTGTTTTCTCATGCATGTTTTCGATGTAGGAATATGCCCTTGAACCTGTAGATTTGGGACCCATGCAATGGGTACCACGCAGTATTACTTTAAAGGGTCTGCGTTTGCTCACCCAACCTCACCAAACCTCTCAGCCCCAAGAGTGTCCACCCTTATGTCTCATCCAGGTGTGGGTCTAGATATGGTCAATCCAGGTTGCATCACAGCCCCTGAACGCATTGTGTAAGAATTTCTCTCTCTTCCACTGTCTTTGTTTCATGGGTTTGTAAAAGTAATTTATTTTTATAATGGGGTTTAGCTGCTTTTCACTGCTGTGTTTATGCCGCTTTACACCCACTTGACACACTAACAGAGAGATATCAATACATAGGTTTTAAGATTATTACTAGTCAGATATATTCTTGTGCAGTGAATAGGGCGTGTTGAGTCCAGTTCTCTGAGTAAGGAGTAGGTCTTGTCTATTACATATTGGGTTTATGGAACGGTATCTGAGCTAATTTGAAACCCTTGTTTTATGTATCACCCCACCTCACCTTTCCCGTTAAACAGCCATAGTGTGTTTTCTGCATGTGTGACTCCGTTCTGTTTTGTAATTCAGTTCAAGTGTAACGGTTTTTACATTCCCTCTATCAGTGATACCTTATGAGAAGTGTCCTTTTCTGTGTGACTTATTTCACTTAGAATCGTCGTACCTAAATCCACTCATCATGCTGCTACTAGCCTTATGACATTGATTTCATGGCTGAGTGATATTCCATTGTACATAAGGACCACAACTCCTTTATCCATTTTTCTCTTTCCTGGGATATTGAAGGTGGAATGAAGTGGAGGTCCTTGTCAAGAGAGCAGCCCTAAACTTTGGGGTGCTTGTGTCTTGCTGATTTTTCATTTTCCCAATGTATACCCCCATGAGTGGAAGTGCCCTATGCTCTCTAAGCTTTGCTTTTTAGACGTTTCAGGACTCACCGTACACTTCTCCAGAGTGTCTGTTGGCAATTTACATCCCGCCCATCAGTGCAGCACGGCTGCCATTTCTCCATGGCCTTTCCTGTATTTCTGGTTTTGACACTTTTTTCAGCATGGCCCTTTTAACTGATGGGAAGCGATACTTCTTTGTAGCGCTGATTTGCCTTTGCAGGTTGCTTGGTTGGCCGAAAAGGGCGTATGCGTTTTTTCCTGAATATATTCAGGAAAAAACGCATACGCCCTTTTTGGCCAAGGGCATCATTGTCAACGTTTTGCCGCTTTTCATGTGCTTTAAAGGCGATTCGAATCTACCTCCTGAAATCTGTTTCCTGCAATTCTGCCTTGATTTCAAATCCTCTTCTTTGCCTTCCCTCAATATATTTGTGGACGAGAGTTATCATTTATAACTCTGCAGGTTTGTGAATTGCAGTGCCCTGAAGCTCCATTTTACAACTCGCTTTTTTGGGAGCTGGCCGCAAAAGCGCAGGATGGCTTCAGGCCCTGTTCTGGTTCCAGGGGGGAGGATGAGCCTGTGGTTAATTCTTCTTCCTGATGGGAAAATAGAGTGACCTGTGCCTGTCCCAACACCAAGAGCTAGTCTCTCACTGGTTCCCCGTCTACCCGTTCATCCTCAGGACAAATTGCAACCTGTACGGAACAGGAGGTTAAAGGTGCTGATGCTCCAAGTAGGGAGATTATTAGTAAAGCGGCTGGAATGGCGAACCCGGGCACAAGGAGAAGAGAAATGAGGTGCGTTTTAGAAACCTTTCCCCATCACATGGTGTACCATCTTTTTGTTTTCTCATGCATGTTTTCGATGTAGGAAGATGCCCTTGAACCTGGAGATTTGGGACCCATGCGATGGGTACCACGCAGTATTACTTTAAAGGGTCTGCGTTTGCTCACCCAACCTCACCAAACCTCTCAGCCCCAAGAGTGTCCACCCTTATGTCTCATCCAGCTGTGGGTCTAGATATGGTCAATCCAGGTTGCATCACAGCCCCTGAACGCATTGTGTAAGAATTTCTCTCTCTTTCACTGTCTTTGTTTCATGGGTTTGTAAAAGTAATTTATTTTTATAATGGGGTTTAGCTGCTTTTCACTGCTGTGTTTATGCCGCTTTACACCCATTTGACACACTAACAGAGAGATATCAATACATAGGTTTTAAGATTATTACTAGTCAGATATATTCTTGTGCGGTGAATAGGGTGTGTTGAGTCCAGTTCTCTGAGCAAGGAGTAGGTCTTGTCTATTACATATTGGGTTTATGGAACGGTATCTGAGCTAATTTGAAACCCTTGTTTTATTTATCACCCCACCTCACCTTTCCCGTTAAGCAGCCATAGTGTGTTTTCTGCATGTGTGACTCCGTTCTGTTTTGTAATTTAGTTCAAGTGTAATGGTTTTTACATTCCCTCTATAAGTGATACCTTATGAGAAGTGTCCTTTTCTGTGTGACTTATTTCACTTAGAATCGTCGTACCTAAATCCACTCATCATGCTGCTACTAGCCTTATGACATTGATTTCATGGCTGAGTGATATTGCATTGTACATAAGGACCACAACTTCTTTATCCATTTTTCTCTTTCCTGGGATATTGAAGGTGGAATGAAGTGGAGGTCCTTGTCAACAGAGCAGCCCTAAACTTTGGGGTGCTTGTGTCTTGCTGATTTTTCATTTCCCCAATTTATACCCCCATGAGTGGAAGTGCCCTATGCTCTCTAAGCTGTGTTTTTTAGATGTTTCAGGACACACCGTACACTTCTCCAGAGTGGCTGTTGGCAATTTACATCCCGCCCATCAGTGTAGCAAGGCTCCCATTTCTCCATGGCCTGTCCTGCATTTCTGGTTTTGAGACTTTTTTCAGCATGGCCCTTTTGACCGATGGGTAGCGAGTCTTCTTTGTAGCGCTGATTTGCCTTTCCAGGTTGCTTGGTTGGACAAAAAGGGCGTATGCGTTTTTTCCTGAATATATTCAGGAAAAAACGCATACGCCCTTTTTGGCCAAGGGCATCATTGTCAACGTTTTGCCGCTTTTCATGTGCTTTAAAGGCGATTCGAATCTACCTCCTGAAATCTGTTTCCTGCAATTCTGCCTTGATTTCAAATCCTCTTCTTTGCCTTCCCTCAATATATTTGTGGACGAGAGTTATCATTTATAACTCTGCAGGTTTGTGAATTGCAGTGCCCTGAAGCTCCATTTTACAACTCGCTTTTTTGGGAGCTGGCCGCAAAAGCGCAGGATGGCTTCAGGCCCTGTTCTGGTTCCAGGGGGGAGGATGAGCCTGTGGTTAATTCTTCTTCCTGATGGGAAAATAGAGTGACCTTTGCCTGTCCCAACACCAAGAGCTAGTCTCTCACTGGTTCCCCGTCTACCCGTTCATCCTCAGGACAAATTGCAACCTGTACGGAACAGGAGGTTAAAGGTGCTGATGCTCCAAGTAGGGAGATTATTAGTAAAGCGGCTGGAATGGCGAACCCGGGCACAAGGAGAAGAGAAATGAGGTGCGTTTTAGAAACCTTTCCCCATCACATGGTGTACCATCTTTTTGTTTTCTCATGCATGTTTTCGATGTAGGAAGATGCCCTTGAACCTGGAGATTTGCGACCCATGCGATGGGTGCCACGCAGTATTACTTTAAAGGGTCTGCGTTTGCTCACCCAACCTCACCAAACCTCTCAGCCCCAAGAGTGTCCACCCTTATGTCTCATCCAGCTGTGGGTCTAGATATGGTCAATCCAGGTTGCATCACAGCCCCTGAACGCATTGTGTAAGAATTTCTCTCTCTTTTACTGTCTTTGTTTCATGGATTTGTAAAAGTAATTTATTTTTATAATGGGGTTTAGCTGCTTTTCACTGCTATGTTTATGACGCTTTACACCCACTTGACACACTAACAGTGAGATATCAATACATAGGTTTTAAGATTATTACTAGTCAGATATATTCTTGTGCGGTGAATAGGGTGTGTTGAGTCCAGTTCCCTGAGCAAGGAGTAGGTCTTGTCTATTACATATTGGGTTTATGGAACGGTATCTGAGCTAATTTGAAACCCTTGTTTTATGTATCACCCCACCTCACCTTTCCCGTTAAGCAGCCATAGTGTGTTTTCTGCATGTGTGACTCTGTTCTGTTTTGTAATTCAGTTCAAGTGTAACGGTTTTGACATTCCCTCTATAAGTGATACCTTATGAGAAGTGTCCTTTTCTGTGTGACTTATTTCACTTAGAATCGTCGTACCTAAATCCACTCATCATGCTGCTACTAGCCTTATGACATTGATTTCATGGCTGAGTGATATTCCATTGTACATAAGGACCACAACTTCTTTATCCATTTTTCTCTTTCCTGGGATATTGAAGGTGGAATGAAGTGGAGGTCCTTGTCAACAGAGCAGCCCTAAACTTTGGGGTGCTTGTGTCTTGCTGATTTTTCATTTTCCCAATTTATACCCCCATGAGTGGAAGTGCCCTATGCTCTCTAAGCTGTGTTTTTTGGATGTTTCCGGACACACCGTACACTTCTCCAGAGTGGCTGTTGGCAATTTACATCCCGCCCATCAGTGTAGCAAGGCTCCCATTTCTCCATGGCCTGTCCTGCATTTCTGGTTTTGAGACTTTTTTCAGCATGGCCCTTTTGACCGATGGGTAGCGAGTCTTCTTTGTAGCGCTGATTTGCCTTTCCAGGTTGCTTGGTTGGCCAAAAAGGGCGTATGCGTTTTTTCCTGAATATATTCAGGAAAAAACGCATACGCCCTTTTTGGCCAAGGGCATCATTGTCAACGTTTTGCCGCTTTTCATGTGCTTTAAAGGCGATTCGAATCTACCTCCTGAAATCTGTTTCCTGCAATTCTGCCTTGATTTCAAATCCTCTTCTTTGCCTTCCCTCAATATATTTGTGGACGAGAGTTATCATTTATAACTCTGCAGGTTTGTGAATTGCAGTGCCCTGAAGCTCCATTTTACAACTCGCTTTTTTGGGAGCTGGCTGCAAAAGCACAGGATGGCTTCAGGCCCTGTTCTGGTTCCGGGGGGGAGGATGAGCCTGTGGTTAATTCTTCTTCCTGATGGGAAAATAGAGTGACCTGTGCCTGTCCCAACACCAAGAGCTAGTCTCTCACTGGTTCCCCTTCTACCCGTTCATCCTCAGGACAAATTGCAACCTGTACGGAACAGGAGGTTAAAGGTGCTGATGCTCCAAGTAGGGAGATTATTAGTAAAGCGGCTGGAATGGCGAACCCGGGCACAAGGAGAAGAGAAATGAGGTGCGTTTTAGAAACCTTTCCCCATCACATGGTGTACCATCTTTTTATTTTCTCATGCATGTTTTCGATGTAGGAAGATGCCCTTGAACCTGGAGATTTGGGACCCATGCGATGGGTACCACGCAGTATTACTTTAAAGGGTCTGCGTTTGCTCACCCAACCTCACCAAACCTCTCAGCCCCAAGAGTGTCCACCCTTATGTCTCATCCAGCTGTGGGTCTAGATATGGTCAATCCAGGTTGCATCACAGCCCCTGAACGCATTGTGTAAGAATTTCTCTCTCTTTCACTGTCTTTGTTTCATGGGTTTGTAAAAGTAATTTATTTTTATAATGGGGTTTAGCTGCTTTTCACTGCTGTGTTTATGCCGCTTTACACCCATTTGACACACTAACAGAGAGATATCAATACATAGGTTTTAAGATTATTACTAGTCAGATATATTCTTGTGCGGTGAATAGGGTGTGTTGAGTCCAGTTCTCTGAGCAAGGAGTAGGTCTTGTCTATTACATATTGGGTTTATGGAACGGTATCTGAGCTAATTTGAAACCCTTGTTTTATGTATCACCCCACCTCACCTTTCCCGTTAAGCAGCCATAGTGTGTTTTCTGCATGTGTGACTCCGTTCTGTTTTGTAATTCAGTTCAAGTGTAATGGTTTTTACATTCCCTCTATAAGTGATACCTTATGAGAAGTGTCCTTTTCTGTGTGACTTATTTCACTTAGAATCGTCGTACCTAAATCCACTCATCATGCTGCTACTAGCCTTATGACATTGATTTCATGGCTGAGTGATATTGCATTGTACATAAGGACCACAACTTCTTTATCCATTTTTCTCTTTCCTGGGATATTGAAGGTGGAATGAAGTGGAGGTCCTTGTCAACAGAGCAGCCCTAAACTTTGGGGTGCTTGTGTCTTGCTGATTTTTCATTTTCCCAATTTATACCCCCATGAGTGGAAGTGCCCTATGCTCTCTAAGCTGTGTTTTTTAGATGTTTCAGGACACACCGTACACTTCTCCAGAGTGGCTGTTGGCAATTTACATCCCGCCCATCAGTGTAGCAAGGCTCCCATTTCTCCATGGCCTGTCCTGCATTTCTGGTTTTGAGACTTTTTTCAGCATGGCCCTTTTGACCGATGGGTAGCGAGTCTTCTTTGTAGCGCTGATTTGCCTTTCCAGGTTGCTTGGTTGGACAAAAAGGGCGTATGCGTTTTTTCCTGAATATATTCAGGAAAAAACGCATACGCCCTTTTTGGCCAAGGGCATCATTGTCAACGTTTTGCCGCTTTTCATGTGCTTTAAAGGCGATTCGAATCTACCTCCTGAAATCTGTTTCCTGCAATTCTGCCTTGATTTCAAATCCTCTTCTTTGCCTTCCCTCAATATATTTGTGGACGAGAGTTATCATTTATAACTCTGCAGGTTTGTGAATTGCAGTGCCCTGAAGCTCCATTTTACAACTCGCTTTTTTGGGAGCTGGCCGCAAAAGCGCAGGATGGCTTCAGGCCCTGTTCTGGTTCCAGGGGGGAGGATGAGCCTGTGGTTAATTCTTCTTCCTGATGGGAAAATAGAGTGACCTGTGCCTGTCCCAACACCAAGAGCTAGTCTCTCACTGGTTCCCCGTCTACCCGTTCATCCTCAGGACAAATTGCAACCTGTACGGAACAGGAGGTTAAAGGTGCTGATGCTCCAAGTAGGGAGATTATTAGTAAAGCGGCTGGAATGGCGAACCCGGGCACAAGGAGAAGAGAAATGAGGTGCGTTTTAGAAACCTTTCCCCATCACATGGTGTACCATCTTTTTGTTTTCTCAAGCATTTTTTCGATGTAGGAATATGCCCTTGAACCTGTAGATTTGGGACCCATGCGATGGGTACCCCGCAGTATTACTTTAAAGGGTCTGCGTTTGCTCACCCAACCTCACCAAACCTCTCAGCCCCAAGAGTGTCCACCCTTATGTCTCATCCAGCTGTTGGTCTAGATATGGTCAATCCAGGTTGCATCACAGCCCCTGAACGCATTGTGTAAGAATTTCTCTCTCTTCCACTGTCTTTGTTTCATGGGTTTGTAAAAGTAATTTATTTTTATAATGGGGTTTAGCTGCTTTTCACTGCTGTGTTTATGCCGCTTTACACCCACTTGACACACTAACAGAGAGATATCAATACATAGGTTTTAAGATTATTACTAGTCAGATATATTCTTGTGCGGTGAATAGGGTGTGTTGAGTCCAGTTCTCTGAGCAAGGAGTAGGTCTTGTCTATTACATATTGGGTTTATGGAACGGTATCTGAGCTAATTTGAAACCACTGTTTTATGTATCACGCCACCTCACCTTTCCCGTTAAGCAGCCATAGTGTGTTTTCTGCATGTGTGACTCCGTTCTGTTTTGTAATTCAGTTCAAGTGTAACGGTTTTTACATTCCCTCTATCAGTGATACCTTATGAGAAGTGTCCTTTTCTGTGTGACTTATTTCACTTAGAATCGTCGTACCTAAATCCACTCATCATGCTGCTACTAGCCTTATGACATTGATTTCATGGCTGAGTGATATTCCATTGTACATAAGGACCACAACTCCTTTATCCATTTTTCTCTTTCCTGGGATATTGAAGGTGGAATGAAGTGGAGGTCCTTGTCAAGAGAGCAGCCCTAAACTTTGGGGTGCTTGTGTCTTGCTGATTTTTCATTTTCCCAATGTATACCCCCATGAGTGGAAGTGCCCTATGCTCTCTAAGCTTTGCTTTTTAGACGTTTCAGGACTCACCGTACACTTCTCCAGAGTGTCTGTTGGCAATTTACATCCCGCCCATCAGTGCAGCACGGCTCCCATTTCTCCATGGCCTTTCCTGTATTTCTGGTTTTGACACTTTTTTCAGCATGGCCCTTTTAACTGATGGGAAGCGATACTTCTTTGTAGCGCTGATTTGCCTTTGCAGGTTGCTTGGTTGGCCGAAAAGGGCGTATGCGTTTTTTCCTGAATATATTCAGGAAAAAACGCATACGCCCTTTTTGGCCAAGGGCATCATTGTCAACGTTTTGCCGCTTTTCATGTGCTTTAAAGGCGATTCGAATCTACCTCCTGAAATCTGTTTCCTGCAATTCTGCCTTGATTTCAAATCCTCTTCTTTGCCTTCCCTCAATATATTTGTGGACGAGAGTTATCATTTATAACTCTGCAGGTTTGTGAATTGCAGTGCCCTGAAGCTCCATTTTACAACTCGCTTTTTTGGGAGCTGGCCGCAAAAGCGCAGGATGGCTTCAGGCCCTGTTCTGGTTCCAGGGGGGAGGATGAGCCTGTGGTTAATTCTTCTTCCTGATGGGAAAATAGAGTGACCTGTGCCTGTCCCAACACCAAGAGCTAGTCTCTCACTGGTTCCCCGTCTACCCGTTCATCCTCAGGACAAATTGCAACCTGTACGGAACAGGAGGTTAAAGGTGCTGATGCTCCAAGTAGGGAGATTATTAGTAAAGCGGCTGGAATGGCGAACCCGGGCACAAGGAGAAGAGAAATGAGGTGCGTTTTAGAAACCTTTCCCCATCACATGGTGTACCATCTTTTTGTTTTCTCATGCATGTTTTCGATGTAGGAAGATGCCCTTGAACCTGGAGATTTGGGACCCATGCGATGGGTACCACGCAGTATTACTTTAAAGGGTCTGCGTTTGCTCACCCAACCTCACCAAACCTCTCAGCCCCAAGAGTGTCCACCCTTATGTCTCATCCAGCTGTGGGTCTAGATATGGTCAATCCAGGTTGCATCACAGCCCCTGAACGCATTGTGTAAGAATTTCTCTCTCTTTCACTGTCTTTGTTTCATGGGTTTGTAAAAGTAATTTATTTTTATAATGGGGTTTAGCTGCTTTTCACTGCTGTGTTTATGCCGCTTTACACCCATTTGACACACTAACAGAGAGATATCAATACATAGGTTTTAAGATTATTACTAGTCAGATATATTCTTGTGCGGTGAATAGGGTGTGTTGAGTCCAGTTCTCTGAGCAAGGAGTAGGTCTTGTCTATTACATATTGGGTTTATGGAACGGTATCTGAGCTAATTTGAAACCCTTGTTTTATTTATCACCCCACCTCACCTTTCCCGTTAAGCAGCCATAGTGTGTTTTCTGCATGTGTGACTCCGTTCTGTTTTGTAATTTAGTTCAAGTGTAATGGTTTTTACATTCCCTCTATAAGTGATACCTTATGAGAAGTGTCCTTTTCTGTGTGACTTATTTCACTTAGAATCGTCGTACCTAAATCCACTCATCATGCTGCTACTAGCCTTATGACATTGATTTCATGGCTGAGTGATATTGCATTGTACATAAGGACCACAACTTCTTTATCCATTTTTCTCTTTCCTGGGATATTGAAGGTGGAATGAAGTGGAGGTCCTTGTCAACAGAGCAGCCCTAAACTTTGGGGTGCTTGTGTCTTGCTGATTTTTCATTTCCCCAATTTATACCCCCATGAGTGGAAGTGCCCTATGCTCTCTAAGCTGTGTTTTTTAGATGTTTCAGGACACACCGTACACTTCTCCAGAGTGGCTGTTGGCAATTTACATCCCGCCCATCAGTGTAGCAAGGCTCCCATTTCTCCATGGCCTGTCCTGCATTTCTGGTTTTGAGACTTTTTTCAGCATGGCCCTTTTGACCGATGGGTAGCGAGTCTTCTTTGTAGCGCTGATTTGCCTTTCCAGGTTGCTTGGTTGGACAAAAAGGGCGTATGCGTTTTTTCCTGAATATATTCAGGAAAAAACGCATACGCCCTTTTTGGCCAAGGGCATCATTGTCAACGTTTTGCCGCTTTTCATGTGCTTTAAAGGCGATTCGAATCTACCTCCTGAAATCTGTTTCCTGCAATTCTGCCTTGATTTCAAATCCTCTTCTTTGCCTTCCCTCAATATATTTGTGGACGAGAGTTATCATTTATAACTCTGCAGGTTTGTGAATTGCAGTGCCCTGAAGCTCCATTTTACAACTCGCTTTTTTGGGAGCTGGCCGCAAAAGCGCAGGATGGCTTCAGGCCCTGTTCTGGTTCCAGGGGGGAGGATGAGCCTGTGGTTAATTCTTCTTCCTGATGGGAAAATAGAGTGACCTTTGCCTGTCCCAACACCAAGAGCTAGTCTCTCACTGGTTCCCCGTCTACCCGTTCATCCTCAGGACAAATTGCAACCTGTACGGAACAGGAGGTTAAAGGTGCTGATGCTCCAAGTAGGGAGATTATTAGTAAAGCGGCTGGAATGGCGAACCCGGGCACAAGGAGAAGAGAAATGAGGTGCGTTTTAGAAACCTTTCCCCATCACATGGTGTACCATCTTTTTGTTTTCTCATGCATGTTTTCGATGTAGGAAGATGCCCTTGAACCTGGAGATTTGCGACCCATGCGATGGGTGCCACGCAGTATTACTTTAAAGGGTCTGCGTTTGCTCACCCAACCTCACCAAACCTCTCAGCCCCAAGAGTGTCCACCCTTATGTCTCATCCAGCTGTGGGTCTAGATATGGTCAATCCAGGTTGCATCACAGCCCCTGAACGCATTGTGTAAGAATTTCTCTCTCTTTTACTGTCTTTGTTTCATGGATTTGTAAAAGTAATTTATTTTTATAATGGGGTTTAGCTGCTTTTCACTGCTATGTTTATGACGCTTTACACCCACTTGACACACTAACAGTGAGATATCAATACATAGGTTTTAAGATTATTACTAGTCAGATATATTCTTGTGCGGTGAATAGGGTGTGTTGAGTCCAGTTCCCTGAGCAAGGAGTAGGTCTTGTCTATTACATATTGGGTTTATGGAACGGTATCTGAGCTAATTTGAAACCCTTGTTTTATGTATCACCCCACCTCACCTTTCCCGTTAAGCAGCCATAGTGTGTTTTCTGCATGTGTGACTCTGTTCTGTTTTGTAATTCAGTTCAAGTGTAACGGTTTTGACATTCCCTCTATAAGTGATACCTTATGAGAAGTGTCCTTTTCTGTGTGACTTATTTCACTTAGAATCGTCGTACCTAAATCCACTCATCATGCTGCTACTAGCCTTATGACATTGATTTCATGGCTGAGTGATATTCCATTGTACATAAGGACCACAACTTCTTTATCCATTTTTCTCTTTCCTGGGATATTGAAGGTGGAATGAAGTGGAGGTCCTTGTCAACAGAGCAGCCCTAAACTTTGGGGTGCTTGTGTCTTGCTGATTTTTCATTTTCCCAATTTATACCCCCATGAGTGGAAGTGCCCTATGCTCTCTCAGCTGTGTTTTTTGGATGTTTCCGGACACACCGTACACTTCTCCAGAGTGGCTGTTGGCAATTTACATCCCGCCCATCAGTGTAGCAAGGCTCCCATTTCTCCATGGCCTGTCCTGCATTTCTGGTTTTGAGACTTTTTTCAGCATGGCCCTTTTGACCGATGGGTAGCGAGTCTTCTTTGTAGCGCTGATTTGCCTTTCCAGGTTGCTTGGTTGGCCAAAAAGGGCGTATGCGTTTTTTCCTGAATATATTCAGGAAAAAACGCATACGCCCTTTTTGGCCAAGGGCATCATTGTCAACGTTTTGCCGCTTTTCATGTGCTTTAAAGGCGATTCGAATCTACCTCCTGAAATCTGTTTCCTGCAATTCTGCCTTGATTTCAAATCCTCTTCTTTGCCTTCCCTCAATATATTTGTGGACGAGAGTTATCATTTATAACTCTGCAGGTTTGTGAATTGCAGTGCCCTGAAGCTCCATTTTACAACTCGCTTTTTTGGGAGCTGGCTGCAAAAGCGCAGGATGGCTTCAGGCCCTGTTCTGGTTCCGGGGGGGAGGATGAGCCTGTGGTTAATTCTTCTTCCTGATGGGAAAATAGAGTGACCTGTGCCTGTCCCAACACCAAGAGCTAGTCTCTCACTGGTTCCCCTTCTACCCGTTCATCCTCAGGACAAATTGCAACCTGTACGGAACAGGAGGTTAAAGGTGCTGATGCTCCAAGTAGGGAGATTATTAGTAAAGCGGCTGGAATGGCGAACCCGGGCACAAGGAGAAGAGAAATGAGGTGCGTTTTAGAAACCTTTCCCCATCACATGGTGTACCATCTTTTTATTTTCTCATGCATGTTTTCGATGTAGGAAGATGCCCTTGAACCTGGAGATTTGGGACCCATGCGATGGGTACCACGCAGTATTACTTTAAAGGGTCTGCGTTTGCTCACCCAACCTCACCAAACCTCTCAGCCCCAAGAGTGTCCACCCTTATGTCTCATCCAGCTGTGGGTCTAGATATGGTCAATCCAGGTTGCATCACAGCCCCTGAACGCATTGTGTAAGAATTTCTCTCTCTTTCACTGTCTTTGTTTCATGGGTTTGTAAAAGTAATTTATTTTTATAATGGGGTTTAGCTGCTTTTCACTGCTGTGTTTATGCCGCTTTACACCCATTTGACACACTAACAGAGAGATATCAATACATAGGTTTTAAGATTATTACTAGTCAGATATATTCTTGTGCGGTGAATAGGGTGTGTTGAGTCCAGTTCTCTGAGCAAGGAGTAGGTCTTGTCTATTACATATTGGGTTTATGGAACGGTATCTGAGCTAATTTGAAACCCTTGTTTTATGTATCACCCCACCTCACCTTTCCCGTTAAGCAGCCATAGTGTGTTTTCTGCATGTGTGACTCCGTTCTGTTTTGTAATTCAGTTCAAGTGTAATGGTTTTTACATTCCCTCTATAAGTGATACCTTATGAGAAGTGTCCTTTTCTGTGTGACTTATTTCACTTAGAATCGTCGTACCTAAATCCACTCATCATGCTGCTACTAGCCTTATGACATTGATTTCATGGCTGAGTGATATTGCATTGTACATAAGGACCACAACTTCTTTATCCATTTTTCTCTTTCCTGGGATATTGAAGGTGGAATGAAGTGGAGGTCCTTGTCAACAGAGCAGCCCTAAACTTTGGGGTGCTTGTGTCTTGCTGATTTTTCATTTTCCCAATTTATACCCCCATGAGTGGAAGTGCCCTATGCTCTCTAAGCTGTGTTTTTTAGATGTTTCAGGACACACCGTACACTTCTCCAGAGTGGCTGTTGGCAATTTACATCCCGCCCATCAGTGTAGCAAGGCTCCCATTTCTCCATGGCCTGTCCTGCATTTCTGGTTTTGAGACTTTTTTCAGCATGGCCCTTTTGACCGATGGGTAGCGAGTCTTCTTTGTAGCGCTGATTTGCCTTTCCAGGTTGCTTGGTTGGACAAAAAGGGCGTATGCGTTTTTTCCTGAATATATTCAGGAAAAAACGCATACGCCCTTTTTGGCCAAGGGCATCATTGTCAACGTTTTGCCGCTTTTCATGTGCTTTAAAGGCGATTCGAATCTACCTCCTGAAATCTGTTTCCTGCAATTCTGCCTTGATTTCAAATCCTCTTCTTTGCCTTCCCTCAATATATTTGTGGACGAGAGTTATCATTTATAACTCTGCAGGTTTGTGAATTGCAGTGCCCTGAAGCTCCATTTTACAACTCGCTTTTTTGGGAGCTGGCCGCAAAAGCGCAGGATGGCTTCAGGCCCTGTTCTGGTTCCAGGGGGGAGGATGAGCCTGTGGTTAATTCTTCTTCCTGATGGGAAAATAGAGTGACCTGTGCCTGTCCCAACACCAAGAGCTAGTCTCTCACTGGTTCCCCGTCTACCCGTTCATCCTCAGGACAAATTGCAACCTGTACGGAACAGGAGGTTAAAGGTGCTGATGCTCCAAGTAGGGAGATTATTAGTAAAGCGGCTGGAATGGCGAACCCGGGCACAAGGAGAAGAGAAATGAGGTGCGTTTTAGAAACCTTTCCCCATCACATGGTGTACCATCTTTTTGTTTTCTCAAGCATTTTTTCGATGTAGGAATATGCCCTTGAACCTGTAGATTTGGGACCCATGCGATGGGTACCCCGCAGTATTACTTTAAAGGGTCTGCGTTTGCTCACCCAACCTCACCAAACCTCTCAGCCCCAAGAGTGTCCACCCTTATGTCTCATCCAGCTGTTGGTCTAGATATGGTCAATCCAGGTTGCATCACAGCCCCTGAACGCATTGTGTAAGAATTTCTCTCTCTTCCACTGTCTTTGTTTCATGGGTTTGTAAAAGTAATTTATTTTTATAATGGGGTTTAGCTGCTTTTCACTGCTGTGTTTATGCCGCTTTACACCCACTTGACACACTAACAGAGAGATATCAATACATAGGTTTTAAGATTATTACTAGTCAGATATATTCTTGTGCGGTGAATAGGGTGTGTTGAGTCCAGTTCTCTGAGCAAGGAGTAGGTCTTGTCTATTACATATTGGGTTTATGGAACGGTATCTGAGCTAATTTGAAACCACTGTTTTATGTATCACGCCACCTCACCTTTCCCGTTAAGCAGCCATAGTGTGTTTTCTGCATGTGTGACTCCGTTCTGTTTTGTAATTCAGTTCAAGTGTAACGGTTTTTACATTCCCTCTATCAGTGATACCTTATGAGAAGTGTCCTTTTCTGTGTGACTTATTTCACTTAGAATCGTCGTACCTAAATCCACTCATCATGCTGCTACTAGCCTTATGACATTGATTTCATGGCTGAGTGATATTCCATTGTACATAAGGACCACAACTCCTTTATCCATTTTTCTCTTTCCTGGGATATTGAAGGTGGAATGAAGTGGAGGTCCTTGTCAAGAGAGCAGCCCTAAACTTTGGGGTGCTTGTGTCTTGCTGATTTTTCATTTTCCCAATGTATACCCCCATGAGTGGAAGTGCCCTATGCTCTCTAAGCTTTGCTTTTTAGACGTTTCAGGACTCACCGTACACTTCTCCAGAGTGTCTGTTGGCAATTTACATCCCGCCCATCAGTGCAGCACGGCTCCCATTTCTCCATGGCCTTTCCTGTATTTCTGGTTTTGACACTTTTTTCAGCATGGCCCTTTTAACTGATGGGAAGCGATACTTCTTTGTAGCGCTGATTTGCCTTTGCAGGTTGCTTGGTTGGCCGAAAAGGGCGTATGCGTTTTTTCCTGAATATATTCAGGAAAAAACGCATACGCCCTTTTTGGCCAAGGGCATCATTGTCAACGTTTTGCCGCTTTTCATGTGCTTTAAAGGCGATTCGAATCTACCTCCTGAAATCTGTTTCCTGCAATTCTGCCTTGATTTCAAATCCTCTTCTTTGCCTTCCCTCAATATATTTGTGGACGAGAGTTATCATTTATAACTCTGCAGGTTTGTGAATTGCAGTGCCCTGAAGCTCCATTTTACAACTCGCTTTTTTGGGAGCTGGCCGCAAAAGCGCAGGATGGCTTCAGGCCCTGTTCTGGTTCCAGGGGGGAGGATGAGCCTGTGGTTAATTCTTCTTCCTGATGGGAAAATAGAGTGACCTGTGCCTGTCCCAACACCAAGAGCTAGTCTCTCACTGGTTCCCCGTCTACCCGTTCATCCTCAGGACAAATTGCAACCTGTACGGAACAGGAGGTTAAAGGTGCTGATGCTCCAAGTAGGGAGATTATTAGTAAAGCGGCTGGAATGGCGAACCCGGGCACAAGGAGAAGAGAAATGAGGTGCGTTTTAGAAACCTTTCCCCATCACATGGTGTACCATCTTTTTGTTTTCTCATGCATGTTTTCGATGTAGGAAGATGCCCTTGAACCTGGAGATTTGGGACCCATGCGATGGGTACCACGCAGTATTACTTTAAAGGGTCTGCGTTTGCTCACCCAACCTCACCAAACCTCTCAGCCCCAAGAGTGTCCACCCTTATGTCTCATCCAGCTGTGGGTCTAGATATGGTCAATCCAGGTTGCATCACAGCCCCTGAACGCATTGTGTAAGAATTTCTCTCTCTTTCACTGTCTTTGTTTCATGGGTTTGTAAAAGTAATTTATTTTTATAATGGGGTTTAGCTGCTTTTCACTGCTGTGTTTATGCCGCTTTACACCCATTTGACACACTAACAGAGAGATATCAATACATAGGTTTTAAGATTATTACTAGTCAGATATATTCTTGTGCGGTGAATAGGGTGTGTTGAGTCCAGTTCTCTGAGCAAGGAGTAGGTCTTGTCTATTACATATTGGGTTTATGGAACGGTATCTGAGCTAATTTGAAACCCTTGTTTTATTTATCACCCCACCTCACCTTTCCCGTTAAGCAGCCATAGTGTGTTTTCTGCATGTGTGACTCCGTTCTGTTTTGTAATTTAGTTCAAGTGTAATGGTTTTTACATTCCCTCTATAAGTGATACCTTATGAGAAGTGTCCTTTTCTGTGTGACTTATTTCACTTAGAATCGTCGTACCTAAATCCACTCATCATGCTGCTACTAGCCTTATGACATTGATTTCATGGCTGAGTGATATTGCATTGTACATAAGGACCACAACTTCTTTATCCATTTTTCTCTTTCCTGGGATATTGAAGGTGGAATGAAGTGGAGGTCCTTGTCAACAGAGCAGCCCTAAACTTTGGGGTGCTTGTGTCTTGCTGATTTTTCATTTCCCCAATTTATACCCCCATGAGTGGAAGTGCCCTATGCTCTCTAAGCTGTGTTTTTTAGATGTTTCAGGACACACCGTACACTTCTCCAGAGTGGCTGTTGGCAATTTACATCCCGCCCATCAGTGTAGCATGGCTCCCATTTCTCCATGGCCTGTCCTGCATTTCTGGTTTTGAGACTTTTTTCAGCATGGCCCTTTTGACCGATGGGTAGCGAGTCTTCTTTGTAGCGCTGATTTGCCTTTCCAGGTTGCTTGGTTGGACAAAAAGGGCGTATGCGTTTTTTCCTGAATATATTCAGGAAAAAACGCATACGCCCTTTTTGGCCAAGGGCATCATTGTCAACGTTTTGCCGCTTTTCATGTGCTTTAAAGGCGATTCGAATCTACCTCCTGAAATCTGTTTCCTGCAATTCTGCCTTGATTTCAAATCCTCTTCTTTGCCTTCCCTCAATATATTTGTGGACGAGAGTTATCATTTATAACTCTGCAGGTTTGTGAATTGCAGTGCCCTGAAGCTCCATTTTACAACTCGCTTTTTTGGGAGCTGGCCGCAAAAGCGCAGGATGGCTTCAGGCCCTGTTCTGGTTCCAGGGGGGAGGATGAGCCTGTGGTTAATTCTTCTTCCTGATGGGAAAATAGAGTGACCTTTGCCTGTCCCAACACCAAGAGCTAGTCTCTCACTGGTTCCCCGTCTACCCGTTCATCCTCAGGACAAATTGCAACCTGTACGGAACAGGAGGTTAAAGGTGCTGATGCTCCAAGTAGGGAGATTATTAGTAAAGCGGCTGGAATGGCGAACCCGGGCACAAGGAGAAGAGAAATGAGGTGCGTTTTAGAAACCTTTCCCCATCACATGGTGTACCATCTTTTTGTTTTCTCATGCATGTTTTCGATGTAGGAAGATGCCCTTGAACCTGGAGATTTGCGACCCATGCGATGGGTGCCACGCAGTATTACTTTAAAGGGTCTGCGTTTGCTCACCCAACCTCACCAAACCTCTCAGCCCCAAGAGTGTCCACCCTTATGTCTCATCCAGCTGTGGGTCTAGATATGGTCAATCCAGGTTGCATCACAGCCCCTGAACGCATTGTGTAAGAATTTCTCTCTCTTTTACTGTCTTTGTTTCATGGATTTGTAAAAGTAATTTATTTTTATAATGGGGTTTAGCTGCTTTTCACTGCTATGTTTATGACGCTTTACACCCACTTGACACACTAACAGTGAGATATCAATACATAGGTTTTAAGATTATTACTAGTCAGATATATTCTTGTGCGGTGAATAGGGTGTGTTGAGTCCAGTTCCCTGAGCAAGGAGTAGGTCTTGTCTATTACATATTGGGTTTATGGAACGGTATCTGAGCTAATTTGAAACCCTTGTTTTATGTATCACCCCACCTCACCTTTCCCGTTAAGCAGCCATAGTGTGTTTTCTGCATGTGTGACTCTGTTCTGTTTTGTAATTCAGTTCAAGTGTAACGGTTTTGACATTCCCTCTATAAGTGATACCTTATGAGAAGTGTCCTTTTCTGTGTGACTTATTTCACTTAGAATCGTCGTACCTAAATCCACTCATCATGCTGCTACTAGCCTTATGACATTGATTTCATGGCTGAGTGATATTCCATTGTACATAAGGACCACAACTTCTTTATCCATTTTTCTCTTTCCTGGGATATTGAAGGTGGAATGAAGTGGAGGTCCTTGTCAACAGAGCAGCCCTAAACTTTGGGGTGCTTGTGTCTTGCTGATTTTTAATTTTCCCAATTTATACCCCCATGAGTGGAAGTGCCCTATGCTCTCTAAGCTGTGTTTTTTGGATGTTTCCGGACACACCGTACACTTCTCCAGAGTGGCTGTTGGCAATTTACATCCCGCCCATCAGTGTAGCAAGGCTCCCATTTCTCCATGGCCTGTCCTGCATTTCTGGTTTTGAGACTTTTTTCAGCATGGCCCTTTTGACCGATGGGTAGCGAGTCTTCTTTGTAGCGCTGATTTGCCTTTCCAGGTTGCTTGGTTGGCCAAAAAGGGCGTATGCGTTTTTTCCTGAATATATTCAGGAAAAAACGCATACGCCCTTTTTGGCCAAGGGCATCATTGTCAACGTTTTGCCGCTTTTCATGTGCTTTAAAGGCGATTCGAATCTACCTCCTGAAATCTGTTTCCTGCAATTCTGCCTTGATTTCAAATCCTCTTCTTTGCCTTCCCTCAATATATTTGTGGACGAGAGTTATCATTTATAACTCTGCAGGTTTGTGAATTGCAGTGCCCTGAAGCTCCATTTTACAACTCGCTTTTTTGGGAGCTGGCTGCAAAAGCGCAGGATGGCTTCAGGCCCTGTTCTGGTTCCGGGGGGGAGGATGAGCCTGTGGTTAATTCTTCTTCCTGATGGGAAAATAGAGTGACCTGTGCCTGTCCCAACACCAAGAGCTAGTCTCTCACTGGTTCCCCTTCTACCCGTTCATCCTCAGGACAAATTGCAACCTGTACGGAACAGGAGGTTAAAGGTGCTGATGCTCCAAGTAGGGAGATTATTAGTAAAGCGGCTGGAATGGCGAACCCGGGCACAAGGAGAAGAGAAATGAGGTGCGTTTTAGAAACCTTTCCCCATCACATGGTGTACCATCTTTTTATTTTCTCATGCATGTTTTCGATGTAGGAAGATGCCCTTGAACCTGGAGATTTGGGACCCATGCGATGGGTACCACGCAGTATTACTTTAAAGGGTCTGCGTTTGCTCACCCAACCTCACCAAACCTCTCAGCCCCAAGAGTGTCCACCCTTATGTCTCATCCAGCTGTGGGTCTAGATATGGTCAATCCAGGTTGCATCACAGCCCCTGAACGCATTGTGTAAGAATTTCTCTCTCTTTCACTGTCTTTGTTTCATGGGTTTGTAAAAGTAATTTATTTTTATAATGGGGTTTAGCTGCTTTTCACTGCTGTGTTTATGCCGCTTTACACCCATTTGACACACTAACAGAGAGATATCAATACATAGGTTTTAAGATTATTACTAGTCAGATATATTCTTGTGCGGTGAATAGGGTGTGTTGAGTCCAGTTCTCTGAGCAAGGAGTAGGTCTTGTCTATTACATATTGGGTTTATGGAACGGTATCTGAGCTAATTTGAAACCCTTGTTTTATTTATCACCCCACCTCACCTTTCCCGTTAAGCAGCCATAGTGTGTTTTCTGCATGTGTGACTCCGTTCTGTTTTGTAATTCAGTTCAAGTGTAATGGTTTTTACATTCCCTCTATAAGTGATACCTTATGAGAAGTGTCCTTTTCTGTGTGACTTATTTCACTTAGAATCGTCGTACCTAAATCCACTCATCATGCTGCTACTAGCCTTATGACATTGATTTCATGGCTGAGTGATATTGCATTGTACATAAGGACCACAACTTCTTTATCCATTTTTCTCTTTCCTGGGATATTGAAGGTGGAATGAAGTGGAGGTCCTTGTCAACAGAGCAGCCCTAAACTTTGGGGTGCTTGTGTCTTGCTGATTTTTCATTTTCCCAATTTATACCCCCATGAGTGGAAGTGCCCTATGCTCTCTAAGCTGTGTTTTTTAGATGTTTCAGGACACACCGTACACTTCTCCAGAGTGGCTGTTGGCAATTTACATCCCGCCCATCAGTGTAGCAAGGCTCCCATTTCTCCATGGCCTGTCCTGCATTTCTGGTTTTGAGACTTTTTTCAGCATGGCCCTTTTGACCGATGGGTAGCGAGTCTTTTTTGTAGCGCTGATTTGCCTTTCCAGGTTGCTTGGTTGGACAAAAAGGGCGTATGCGTTTTTTCCTGAATATATTCAGGAAAAAACGCATACGCCCTTTTTGGCCAAGGGCATCATTGTCAACGTTTTGCCGCTTTTCATGTGCTTTAAAGGCGATTCGAATCTACCTCCTGAAATCTGTTTCCTGCAATTCTGCCTTGATTTCAAATCCTCTTCTTTGCCTTCCCTCAATATATTTGTGGACGAGAGTTATCATTTATAACTCTGCAGGTTTGTGAATTGCAGTGCCCTGAAGCTCCATTTTACAACTCGCTTTTTTGGGAGCTGGCCGCAAAAGCGCAGGATGGCTTCAGGCCCTGTTCTGGTTCCAGGGGGGAGGATGAGCCTGTGGTTAATTCTTCTTCCTGATGGGAAAATAGAGTGACCTGTGCCTGTCCCAACACCAAGAGCTAGTCTCTCACGGGTTCCCCGTCTACCCGTTCATCCTCAGGACAAATTGCAACCTGTACGGAACAGGAGGTTAAAGGTGCTGATGCTCCAAGTAGGGAGATTATTAGTAAAGCGGCTGGAATGGCGAACCCGGGCACAAGGAGAAGAGAAATGAGGTGCGTTTTAGAAACCTTTCCCCATCACATGGTGTACCATCTTTTTGTTTTCTCAAGCATTTTTTCGATGTAGGAATATGCCCTTGAACCTGTAGATTTGGGACCCATGCGATGGGTACCCCGCAGTATTACTTTAAAGGGTCTGCGTTTGCTCACCCAACCTCACCAAACCTCTCAGCCCCAAGAGTGTCCACCCTTATGTCTCATCCAGCTGTTGGTCTAGATATGGTCAATCCAGGTTGCATCACAGCCCCTGAACGCATTGTGTAAGAATTTCTCTCTCTTCCACTGTCTTTGTTTCATGGGTTTGTAAAAGTAATTTATTTTTATAATGGGGTTTAGCTGCTTTTCACTGCTGTGTTTATGCCGCTTTACACCCACTTGACACACTAACAGAGAGATATCAATACATAGGTTTTAAGATTATTACTAGTCAGATATATTCTTGTGCGGTGAATAGGGTGTGTTGAGTCCAGTTCTCTGAGCAAGGAGTAGGTCTTGTCTATTACATATTGGGTTTATGGAACGGTATCTGAGCTAATTTGAAACCACTGTTTTATGTATCACGCCACCTCACCTTTCCCGTTAAGCAGCCATAGTGTGTTTTCTGCATGTGTGACTCCGTTCTGTTTTGTAATTCAGTTCAAGTGTAACGGTTTTTACATTCCCTCTATCAGTGATACCTTATGAGAAGTGTCCTTTTCTGTGTGACTTATTTCACTTAGAATCGTCGTACCTAAATCCACTCATCATGCTGCTACTAGCCTTATGACATTGATTTCATGGCTGAGTGATATTCCATTGTACATAAGGACCACAACTCCTTTATCCATTTTTCTCTTTCCTGGGATATTGAAGGTGGAATGAAGTGGAGGTCCTTGTCAAGAGAGCAGCCCTAAACTTTGGGGTGCTTGTGTCTTGCTGATTTTTCATTTTCCCAATGTATACCCCCATGAGTGGAAGTGCCCTATGCTCTCTAAGCTTTGCTTTTTAGACGTTTCAGGACTCACCGTACACTTCTCCAGAGTGTCTGTTGGCAATTTACATCCCGCCCATCAGTGCAGCACGGCTCCCATTTCTCCATGGCCTTTCCTGTATTTCTGGTTTTGACACTTTTTTCAGCATGGCCCTTTTAACTGATGGGAAGCGATACTTCTTTGTAGCGCTGATTTGCCTTTGCAGGTTGCTTGGTTGGCCGAAAAGGGCGTATGCGTTTTTTCCTGAATATATTCAGGAAAAAACGCATACGCCCTTTTTGGCCAAGGGCATCATTGTCAACGTTTTGCCGCTTTTCATGTGCTTTAAATGCGATTCGAATCTACCTCCTGAAATCTGTTTCCTGCAATTCTGCCTTGATTTCAAATCCTCTTCTTTGCCTTCCCTCAATATATTTGTGGACGAGAGTTATCATTTATAACTCTGCAGGTTTGTGAATTGCAGTGCCCTGAAGCTCCATTTTACAACTCGCTTTTTTGGGAGCTGGCCGCAAAAGCGCAGGATGGCTTCAGGCCCTGTTCTGGTTCCAGGGGGGAGGATGAGCCTGTGGTTAATTCTTCTTCCTGATGGGAAAATAGAGTGACCTGTGCCTGTCCCAACACCAAGAGCTAGTCTCTCACTGGTTCCCCGTCTACCCGTTCATCCTCAGGACAAATTGCAACCTGTACGGAACAGGAGGTTAAAGGTGCTGATGCTCCAAGTAGGGAGATTATTAGTAAAGCGGCTGGAATGGCGAACCCGGGCACAAGGAGAAGAGAAATGAGGTGCGTTTTAGAAACCTTTCCCCATCACATGGTGTACCATCTTTTTGTTTTCTCATGCATGTTTTCGATGTAGGAAGATGCCCTTGAACCTGGAGATTTGGGACCCATGCGATGGGTACCACGCAGTATTACTTTAAAGGGTCTGCGTTTGCTCACCCAACCTCACCAAACCTCTCAGCCCCAAGAGTGTCCACCCTTATGTCTCATCCAGCTGTGGGTCTAGATATGGTCAATCCAGGTTGCATCACAGCCCCTGAACGCATTGTGTAAGAATTTCTCTCTCTTTCACTGTCTTTGTTTCATGGGTTTGTAAAAGTAATTTATTTTTATAATGGGGTTTAGCTGCTTTTCACTGCTGTGTTTATGCCGCTTTACACCCACTTGACACACTAACAGAGAGATATCAATACATAGGTTTTAAGATTATTACTAGTCAGATATATTCTTGTGCGCTGAATAGGGTGTGTTGAGTCCAGTTCTCTGAGCAAGGAGTAGGTCTTGTCTATTACATATTGGGTTTATGGAATGGTATCTGAGCTAATTTGAAACCCTTGTTTTATTTATCACCCCACCTCACCTTTCCCGTTAAGCAGCCATAGTGTGTTTTCTGCATGTGTGACTCCGTTCTGTTTTGTAATTTAGTTCAAGTGTAATGGTTTTTACATTCCCTCTATAAGTGATACCTTATGAGAAGTGTCCTTTTCTGTGTGACTTATTTCACTTAGAATCGTCGTACCTAAATCCACTCATCATGCTGCTACTAGCCTTATGACATTGATTTCATGGCTGAGTGATATTGCATTGTACATAAGGACCACAACTTCTTTATCCATTTTTCTCTTTCCTGGGATATTGAAGGTGGAATGAAGTGGAGGTCCTTGTCAACAGAGCAGCCCTAAACTTTGGGGTGCTTGTGTCTTGCTGATTTTTCATTTCCCCAATTTATACCCCCATGAGTGGAAGTGCCCTATGCTCTCTAAGCTGTGTTTTTTAGATGTTTCAGGACACACCGTACACTTCTCCAGAGTGGCTGTTGGCAATTTACATCCCGCCCATCAGTGTAGCAAGGCTCCCATTTCTCCATGGCCTGTCCTGCATTTCTGGTTTTGAGACTTTTTTCAGCATGGCCCTTTTGACCGATGGGTAGCGAGTCTTCTTTGTAGCGCTGATTTGCCTTTCCAGGTTGCTTGGTTGGACAAAAAGGGCGTATGCGTTTTTTCCTGAATATATTCAGGAAAAAACGCATACGCCCTTTTTGGCCAAGGGCATCATTGTCAACGTTTTGCCGCTTTTCATGTGCTTTAAAGGCGATTCGAATCTACCTCCTGAAATCTGTTTCCTGCAATTCTGCCTTGATTTCAAATCCTCTTCTTTGCCTTCCCTCAATATATTTGTGGACGAGAGTTATCATTTATAACTCTGCAGGTTTGTGAATTGCAGTGCCCTGAAGCTCCATTTTACAACTCGCTTTTTTGGGAGCTGGCCGCAAAAGCGCAGGATGGCTTCAGGCCCTGTTCTGGTTCCGGGGGGGAGGATGAGCCTGTGGTTAATTCTTCTTCCTGATGGGAAAATAGAGTGACCTGTGCCTGTCCCAACACCAAGAGCTAGTCTCTCACTGGTTCCCCGTCTACCCGTTCATCCTCAGGACAAATTGCAACCTGTACGGAACAGGAGGTTAAAGGTGCTGATGCTCCAAGTAGGGAGATTATTAGTAAAGCGTCTGGAATGGCGAACCCGGGCACAAGGAGAAGAGAAATGAGGTGCGTTTTAGAAACCTTTCCCCATCACATGGTGTACCATCTTTTTGTTTTCTCAAGCATTTTTTCGATGTAGGAATATGCCCTTTAACCTGTAGATTTGGGACCCATGCAATGGGTACCCCGCAGTATTACTTTAAAGGGTCTGCGTTTGCTCACCCAACCTCACCAAACCTCTCAGCCCCAAGAGTGTCCACCCTTATGTCTCATCCAGCTGTGGGTCTAGATATGGTCAATCCAGGTTGCATCACAGCCCCTGAACGCATTGTGTAAGAATTTCTCTCTCTTCCACTGTCTTTGTTTCATGGGTTTGTAAAAGTAATTTATTTTTATAATGGGGTTTAGCTGCTTTTCACTGCTGTGTTTATGACGCTTTACACCCACTTGACACACTAACAGAGAGATATCAATACATAGGTTTTAAGATTATTACTAGTCAGATATATTCTTGTGCGGTGAATAGGGTGTGTTGAGTCCAGTTCTCTGAGCAAGGAGTAGGTCTTGTCTATTACATATTGGGTTTATGGAACGGTATCTGAGCTAATTTGAAACCATTGTTTTATGTATCACGCCACCTCACCTTTCCCGTTAAGCAGCCATAGTGTGTTTTCTGCATGTGTGACTCCGTTCTGTTTTGTAATTCAGTTCAAGTGTAACGGTTTTTACATTCCCTCTATCAGTGATACCTTATGAGAAGTGTCCTTTTCTGTGTGACTTATTTCACTTAGAATTGTCGTACCTAAATCCACTCATCATGCTGCTACTAGCCTTATGACATTGATTTCATGGCTGAGTGATATTCCATTGTACATAAGGACCACAACTCCTTTATCCATTTTTCTCTTTCCTGGGATATTGAAGGTGGAATGAAGTGGAGGTCCTTGTCAAGAGAGCAGCCCTAAACTTTGGGGTGCTTGTGTCTTGCTGATTTTTCATTTTCCCAATGTATACCCCCATGAGTGGAAGTGCCCTATGCTCTCTAAGCTTTGCTTTTTAGACGTTTCAGGACTCACCGTACACTTCTCCAGAGTGTCTGTTGGCAATTTACATCCCGCCCATCAGTGTAGCACGGCTCCCATTTCTCCATGGCCTTTCCTGTATTTCTGGTTTTGACACGTTTTTCAGCATGGCCCTTTTAACCGATGGGAAGCGATACATCTTTGTAGCGCTGATTTGCCTTTCCAGGTTGCTTGGTTGGCCAAAAAGGGCGTATGCGTTTTTTCCTGAATATATTCAGGAAAAAACGCATACGCCCTTTTTGGCCAAGGGCATCATTGTCAACGTTTTGCCACTTTTCATGTGCTTTAAAGGCGATTCGAATCTACCTCCTGAAATCTGTTTCCTGCAATTCTGCCTTGATTTCAAATCCTCTTCTTTGCCTTCCCTCAATATATTTGTGGACGAGAGTTATCATTTATAACTCTGCAGGTTTGTGAATTGCAGTGCCCTGAAGCTCCATTTTACAACTCGCTTTTTTGGGAGCTGGCCGCAAAAGCGCAGGATGGCTTCAGGCCCTGTTCTGGTTCCAGGGGGGAGGATGAGCCTGTGGTTAATTCTTCTTCCTGATGGGAAAATAGAGTGACCTGTGCCTGTCCCAACACCAAGAGCTAGTCTCTCACTGGTTCCCCGTCTACCCGTTCATCCTCAGGACAAATTGCAACCTGTACGGAACAGGAGGTTAAAGGTGCTGATGCTCCAAGTAGGGAGATTATTAGTAAAGCGGCTGGAATGGCGAACCCGGGCACAAGGAGAAGAGAAATGAGGTGCGTTTTAGAAACCTTTCCCCATCACATGGTGTACCATCTTTTTGTTTTCTCATGCATGTTTTCGATGTAGGAAGATGCCCTTGAACCTGGAGATTTGCGACCCATGCGATGGGTACCACGCAGTATTACTTTAAAGGGTCTGCGTTGGCTCACCCAACCTCACCAAACCTCTCAGCCCCAAGAGTGTCCACCCTTATGTCTCATCCAGCTGTGGGTCTAGATATGGTCAATCCAGGTTGCATCACAGCCCCTGAACGCATTGTGTAAGAATTTCTCTCTCTTTTACTGTCTTTGTTTCATGGATGTGTAAAAGTAATTTATTTTTATAATGGGGTTTAGCTGCTTTTCACTGCTATGTTTATGACGCTTTACACCCACTTGACACACTAACAGAGAGATATCAATACATAGGTTTTAAGATTATTACTAGTCAGATATATTCTTGTGTGGTGAATAGGGTGTGTTGAGTCCAGTTCTCTGAGCAAGGAGTAGGTCTTGTCTATTACATATTGGGTTTATGGAACGGTATCTGAGCTAATTTGAAACCCTTGTTTTATGTATCACCCCACCTCACCTTTCCCGTTAAGCAGCCATAGTGTGTTTTCTGCATGTGTGACTCTGTTCTGTTTTGTAATTCAGTTCAAGTGTAACGGTTTTGACATTCCCTCTATAAGTGATACCTTATGAGAAGTGTCCTTTTCTGTGTGACTTATTTCACTTAGAATCGTCGTACCTAAGTCCACTCATCATGCTGCTACTAGCCTTATGACATTGATTTCATGGCTGAGTGATATTCCATTGTACATAAGGACCACAACTTCTTTATCCAATTTTCTCTTTCCTGGGATATTGAAGGTGGAATGAAGTGGAGGTCCTTGTCAAGAGAGCAGCCCTAAACTTTGGGGTGCTTTTTTCTTGCTGATTTTTCATTTTCCCAATTTATACCCCCATGAGTGGAAGTGCCCTATGCTCTCTAAGCTGTGTTTTTTGGATGTTTCCGGACACACCGTACACTTCTCCAGAGTGGCTGTTGGCAATTTACATCCCGCCCATCAGTGTAGCAAGGCTCCCATTTCTCCATGGCCTGTCCTGCATTTCTGGTTTTGAGACTTTTTTCAGCATGGCCCTTTTGACCGATGGGTAGCGAGTCTTCTTTGTAGCGCTGATTTGCCTTTCCAGGTTGCTTGGTTGGACAAAAAGGGCGTATGCGTTTTTTCCTGAATATATTCAGGAAAAAACGCATACGCCCTTTTTGGCCAAGGGCATCATTGTCAACGTTTTGCCGCTTTTCATGTGCTTTAAAGGCGATTCGAATCTACCTCCTGAAATCTGTTTCCTGCAATTCTGCCTTGATTTCAAATCCTCTTCTTTGCCTTCCCTCAATATATTTGTGGACGAGAGTTATCATTTATAACTCTGCAGGTTTGTGAATTGCAGTGCCCTGAAGCTCCATTTTACAACTCGCTTTTTTGGGAGCTGGCCGCAAAAGCGCAGGATGGCTTCAGGCCCTGTTCTGGTTCCGGGGGGGAGGATGAGCCTGTGGTTAATTCTTCTTCCTGATGGGAAAATAGAGTGACCTGTGCCTGTCCCAACACCAAGAGCTAGTCTCTCACTGGTTCCCCGTCTACCCGTTCATCCTCAGGACAAATTGCAACCTGTACGGAACAGGAGGTTAAAGGTGCTGATGCTCCAAGTAGGGAGATTATTAGTAAAGCGTCTGGAATGGCGAACCCGGGCACAAGGAGAAGAGAAATGAGGTGCGTTTTAGAAACCTTTCCCCATCACATGGTGTACCATCTTTTTGTTTTCTCAAGCATTTTTTCGATGTAGGAATATGCCCTTTAACCTGTAGATTTGGGACCCATGCAATGGGTACCCCGCAGTATTACTTTAAAGGGTCTGCGTTTGCTCACCCAACCTCACCAAACCTCTCAGCCCCAAAAGTGTCCACCCTTATGTCTCATCAAGCTGTGGGTCTAGATATGGTCAATCCAGGTTGCATCACAGCCCCTGAACGCATTGTGTAAGAATTTCTCTCTCTTCCACTGTCTTTGTTTCATGGGTTTGTAAAAGTAATTTATTTTTATAATGGGGTTTAGCTGCTTTTCACTGCTGTGTTTATGCCGCTTTACACCCACTTGACACACTAACAGAGAGATATCAATACATAGGTTTTAAGATTATTACTAGTCAGATATATTCTTGTGTGGTGAATAGGGTGTGTTGAGTCCAGTTCTCTGAGCAAGGAGTAGGTCTTGTCTATTACATATTGGGTTTATGGAACGGTATCTGAGCTAATTTGAAACCCTTGTTTTATGTATCACCCCACCTCACCTTTCCCGTTAAGCAGCCATAGTGTGTTTTCTGCATGTGTGACTCTGTTCTGTTTTGTAATTCAGTTCAAGTGTAACGGTTTTGACATTCCCTCTATAAGTGATACCTTATGAGAAGTGTCCTTTTCTGTGTGACTTATTTCACTTAGAATCGTCGTACCTAAATCCACTCATCATGCTGCTACTAGCCTTATGACATTGATTTCATGGCTGAGTGATATTCCATTGTACATAAGGACCACAACTTCTTTATCCATTTTTCTCTTTCCTGGGATATTGAAGGTGGAATGAAGTGGAGGTCCTTGTCAAGAGAGCAGCCCTAAACTTTGGGGTGCTTGTGTCTTGCTGATTTTTCATTTTCCCAATTTATACCCCCATGAGTGGAAGTGCCCTATGCTCTCTAAGCTGTGTTTTTTGGATGTTTCCGGACACACCGTACACTTCTCCAGAGTGGCTGTTGGCAATTTACATCCCGCCCATCAGTGTAGCACGGCTCCCATTTCTCCATGGCCTGTCCTGCATTTCTGGTTTTGAGACTTTTTTCAGCATGGCCCTTTTGACCGATGGGTAGCGAGTCTTCTTTGTAGCGCTGATTTGCCTTTCCAGGTTGCTTGGTTGGACAAAAAGGGCGTAGGCGTTTTTTCCTGAATATATTCAGAAAAAAACGCATACGCCCTTTTTGGCCAAGGGCACCATTGTCAACGTTTTGCCGCTTTTCATGTGCTTTAAAGGCGATTCGAATCTACCTCCTGAAATCTGTTTCCTGCAATTCTGCCTTGATTTCAAATCCTCTTCTTTGCCTTCCCTCAATATATTTGTGGACGAGAGTTATCATTTATAACTCTGCAGGTTTGTGAATTGCAGTGCCCTGAAGCTCCATTTTACAACTCGCTTTTTTGGGAGCTGGCCGCAAAAGCGTAGGATGGCTTCAGGCCCTGTTCTGGTTCCAGGGGGGGAGGATGAGCCTGTGGTTAATTCTTCTTCCTGATGGGAAAATAGAGTGACCTGTGCCTGTCCCAACACCAAGAGCTAGTCTCTCACTGGTTCCCCGTCTACCCGTTCATCCTCAGGACAAATTGCAACCTGTACGGAACAGGAGGTTAAAGGTGCTGATGCTCCAAGTAGGGAGATTGTTAGTAAAGCGGCTGGAATGGCGAACCCGGGCACAAGGAGAAGAGAAATGAGGTGCGTTTTAGAAACCTTTCCCCATCACCTGGTGTACCATCATTTTGTTTTCTCATGCATGTTTTCGATGTAGGAAGATGCCCTTAAACCTGGAGATTTGGGACCCATGCGATGGGTACCACGCAGTATTACTTTAAAGGGTCTGCGTTTGCTCACCCAACCTCACCAAACCTCTCAGCCCCAAGAGTGTCCACCCTTATGTCTCATCCAGCTGTGGGTCTAGATATGGTCAATCCAGGTTGCATCACAGCCCCTGAACGCATTGTGTAAGAATTTCTCTCTCTTCCACTGTCTTTGTTTCATGGGTTTGTAAAAGTAATTTATTTTTATAATGGGGTTTAGCTGCTTTTCACTGCTGTGTTTATGCCACTTTACACCCACTTGACACACTAACAGTGAGATATCAATACATAGGTTTTAAGATTATTACTAGTCAGATATATTCTTGTGCGGTGAATAGGGTGTGTTGAGTCCAGTTCCCTGAGCAAGGAGTAGGTCTTGTCTATTACATATTGGGTTTATGGAATGGTATCTGAGCTAATTTGAAACCCTTGTTTTATTTATCACCCCACCTCACCTTTCCCGTTAAGCAGCCATAGTGTGTTTTCTGCATGTGTGACTCTGTTCTGTTTTGTAATTCAGTTCAAGTGTAACTGTTTTTACATTCCCTCTATAAGTGATACCTTATGAGAAGTGTCCTTTTCTGTGTGACTTATTTCACTTAGAATCGTCGTACCTAAATCCACTCATCATGCTGCTACTAGCCTTATGACATTGATTTCATGGCTGAGTGATATTGCATTGTACATAAGGACCACAACTTCTTTATCCATTTTTCTCTTTCTTGGGATATTGAAGGTGGAATGAAGTGGAGGTCCTTGTCAACAGAGCAGCCCTAAACTTTGGGGTGCTTGTGTCTTGCTGATTTTTCATTTTCCCAATTTATACCCCCATGAGTGGAAGTGCCCTATGCTCTCTAAGCTGTGTTTTTTAGATGTTTCAGGACACACCGTACACTTCTCCAGAGTGGCTGTTGGCAATTTACATCCCGCCCATCAGTGTAGCAAGGCTCCCATTTCTCCATGGCCTGTCCTGCATTTCTGGTTTTGAGACTTTTTTCAGCATGGCCCTTTTGACCGATGGGTAGCGAGTCTTCTTTGTAGCGCTGATTTGCCTTTCCAGGTTGCTTGGTTGGCCAAAAAGGGCGTATGCGTTTTTTCCTGAATATATTCAGGAAAAAATGCATACGCCCTTTTTGGCCAAGGGCATCATTGTCAACGTTTTGCCGCTTTTCATGTGCTTTAAAGGCGATTCGAATCTTCCTCCTGAAATCTGTTTCCTGCAATTCTGCCTTGATTTCAAATCCTCTTCTTTGCCTTCCCTCAATATATTTGTGGACGAGAGTTATCATTTATAACTCTGCAGGTTTGTGAATTGCAGTGCCCTGAAGCTCCATTTTACAACTCGCTTTTTTGGGAGCTGGCCGCAAAAGCTCAGGATGGATTCAGGCCCTGTTCTGGTTCCAGGGGGGGAGGATGAGCCTGTGGTTAATTCTTCTTCCTGATGGGAAAATAGAGTGACCTGTGCCTGTCCCAACACCAAGAGCTAGTCTCTCACTGGTTCTCCGTCTACCCGTTCATCCTCAGGATAAATTGCAACCTGTACGGAACAGGAGGTTAAAGGTGCTGATGCTCCAAGTAGGGAGATTATTAGTAAATCGGCTGCAATGGCGAACCCGGGCACAAGGAGAAGAGAAATGAGGTGCGTTTTAGAAACCTTTCCCCATCACATGGTGTACCATCTTTTTGTTTGCTCATGCATGTTTTCGATGTAGGAAGATGCCCTTAAACCTGGAGATTTGGGACCCATGCGATGGGTACCACGCAGTATTACTTTAAAGGGTCTGCGTTTGCTCACCCAACCTCACCAAACCTCTCAGCCCCAAGAGTGTCCACCCTTATGTCTCATCCAGCTGTGGGTCTAGATATGGTCAATCCATGTTGCATCACAGCCCCTGAACGCATTGTGTAAGAATTTCTCTCTCTTTCACTGTCTTTGTTTCATGGGTTTTTCGAAGTAATTTATTTTTATAATGGGGTTTAGCTGCTTTTCACTGCTATGTTTATGCCACTTTACACCCACTTGACACACTAAGAGAGAGATATCAATACATAGGTTTTAAGATTATTACTAGTCAGATATATTCTTGTGCGGTGAATAGGGCGTGTTGAGTCCAGTTCTCTGAGCAAGGAGTAGGTCTTGTCTATTACATATTGGGTTTATGGAACGGTATCTGAGCTAATTTGAAACCCTTGTTTTATGTATCACCCCACCTCACCTTTCCCGTTAAGCAGCCATAGTGTGTTTTCTGCATGTGTGACTCTGTTCTGTTTTGCAATTCAGTTCAAGTGTAACGGTTTTTACATTCCCTCTATAAGTGATACCTTATGAGAAGTGTCCTTTTCTGTGTGACTTATTTCACTTAGAATCGTCGTACCTAAATCCACTCATCATGCTGCTACTAGCCTTATGACATTGATTTCATGGCTGAGTGATATTCCATTGTACATAAGGACTACAACTTCTTTATCCATTTTTCTCTTTCCTGGGAGATTGAAGGTGGAATGAAGTGGAGGTCCTTGTCAACAGAGCAGCCCTAAACTTTGGGGTGCTTGTGTCTTGCTGATTTTTCATTTTCCCAATTTATACCCCCATGAGTGGAAGTGCCCTATGCTCTCTAAGCTGTGTTTTTTAGATGTTTCAGGACACACCGTACACTTCTCCAGAGTGGCTGTTGGCAATTTACATCCCGCCCATCAGTGTAGCAAGGCTCCCATTTCTCCATGGCCTGTCCTGCATTTCTGGTTTTGAGACTTTTTTCAGCATGGCCCTTTTGACCGATGGGTAGCGAGTCTTCTTTGTAGCGCTGATTTGCCTTTCCAGGTTGCTTGGTTGGCCAAAAAGGGCGTATGCGTTTTTTCCTGAATATATTCAGGAAAAAACGCATACGCCCTTTTTGGCCAAGGGCATCATTGTCAACGTTTTGCCGCTTTTCATGTGCTTTAAAGGCGATTCGAATCTACCTCCTGAAATCTGTTTCCTGCAATTCTGCCTTGATTTCAAATCCTCTTCTTTGCCTTCCCTCAATATATTTGTGGACGAGAGTTATCATTTATAACTCTCCAGGTTTGTGAATTGCAGTGCCCTGAAGCTCCATTTTACAACTCGCTTTTTTGGGAGCTGGCCGCAAAAGCGCAGGATGGCTTCAGGCCCTGTTCTGGTTCCAGGGGGGAGGATGAGCACGTGGTTAATTCTTCTTCCTGATGGGAAAATAGAGTGACCTGTGCCTGTCCCAACACCAAGAGCTAGTCTCTCACTAGTTCCCCGTCTACCCGTTCATCCTCAGGACAAATTGCAACCTGTACGGAACAGGAGGTTAAAGGTGCTGATGCTCCAAGTAGGGAGATTGTTAGTAAAGCGGCTGGAATGGCGAACCCGGGCACAAGGAGAAGAGAAATGAGGTGCGTTTTAGAAACCTTTCCCCATCACATGGTGTACCATCTTTTTGTTTGCTCATGCATGTTTTCGATGTAGGAAGATGCCCTTGAACCTGGAGATTTGGGACCCATGCGATGGGTACCACGCAGTATTACTTTAAAGGGTCTGCGTTTGCTCACCCAACCTCACCAAACCTCTCAGCCCCAAGAGTGTCCACCCTTATGTCTCATCCAGCTGTGGGTCTAGATATGGTCAATCCAGGTGGCATCACAGCCCCTGAACGCATTGTGTAAGAATTTCTCTCTCTTTCACTGTCTTTGTTTCATGGGTTTTTCAAAGTAATTTATTTTGATCATGGGGTTTAGCTGCTTTTCATTGCTGTGTTTATGCCGCTTTACACCCACTTGACACCCTAACAGAGAGATATCAATACATAGGTTTTAAGATTATTACTAGTCAGATATATTCTTGTGCGGTGAATAGGGCGTGTTGAGTCCAGTTCTCTGAGCAAGGAGTAGGTCTTGTCTATTACATATTGGGTTTATGGAACGGTATCTGAGCTAATTTGAAACCCTTGTTTTATGTATCACCCCACCTCACCTTTCCCGTTAAGCAGCCATAGTGTGTTTTCTGCATGTGTGACTCTGTTCTGTTTTGTAATTCAGTTCAAGTGTAACGGTTTTTACATTCCCTCTATAAGTGATACCTTATGAGAAGTGTCCTTTTCTGTGTGACTTATTTCACTTAGAATCGTCGTACCTAAATCCACTCATCATGCTGCTACTAGCCTTATGACATTGATTTCATGGCTGAGTGATATTCCATTGTACATAAGGACCACAACTTCTTTATCCATTTTTCTCTTTCCTGGGATATTGAAGGTGGAATGAAGTGGAGGTCCTTGTCAACAGAGCAGCCCTAAACTTTGGGGTGCTTGTGTCTTGCTGATTTTTCATTTTCCCAATTTATACCCCCATGAGTGGAAGTGCCCTATGCTCTCTAAGCTGTGTTTTTTAGATGTTTCAGGACACACCGTACACTTCTCCAGAGTGGCTGTTGGCAATTTACATCCCGCCCATCAGTGTAGCAAGGCTCCCATTTCTCCATGGCCTGTCCTGCATTTCTGGTTTTGAGACTTTTTTCAGCATGGCCCTTTTGACCGATGGGTAGCGAGTCTTCTTTGTAGCGCTGATTTGCCTTTCCAGGTTGCTTGGTTGGCCAAAAAGGGCGTATGCGTTTTTTCCTGAATATATTCAGGAAAAAACGCATACGCCCTTTTTGGCCAAGGGCATCATTGTCAACGTTTTGCCGCTTTTCATGTGCTTTAAAGGCGATTCGAATCTACCTCCTGAAATCTGTTTCCTGCAATTCTGCCTTGATTTCAAATCCTCTTCTTTGCCTTCCCTCAATATATTTGTGGACGAGAGTTATCATTTATAACTCTCCAGGTTTGTGAATTGCAGTGCCCTGAAGCTCCATTTTACAACTCGCTTTTTTGGGAGCTGGCCGCAAAAGCGCAGGATGGCTTCAGGCCCTGTTCTGGTTCCAGGGGGGAGGATGAGCACGTGGTTAATTCTTCTTCCTGATGGGAAAATAGAGTGACCTGTGCCTGCCCCAACACCAAGAGCTAGTCTCTCACTAGTTCCCCGTCTACCCGTTCATCCTCAGGACAAATTGCAACCTGTACGGAACAGGAGGTTAAAGGTGCTGATGCTCCAAGTAGGGAGATTATTAGTAAAGCGGCTGGAATGGCGAACCCGGGCACAAGGAGAAGAGAAATGTGGTGCGTTTTAGAAACCTTTCCCCAACACATGGTGTACCATCTTTTTGTTTGCTCATGCATGTTTTCGATGTAGGAAGATGCCCTAGAACCTGGAGATTTGGGACCCATGCGATGGGTACCACGCAGTATTACTTTAAAGGGTCTGCGTTTGCTCACCCAACCTCACCAAACCTCTCAGCCCCAAGAGTGTCCACCCTTATGTCTCATCCAGCTATGGGTCTAGATATGGTCAATCCAGGTTGCATCACAGCCCCTGAACGCATTGTGTAAGAATTTCTCTCTCTTTCACTGTCTTTGTTTCATGGGTTTGTAAAAGTAATTTATTTTTATAATGGGGTTTAGCTGCTTTTCACTGCTATGTTTATGCCACTTTACACCCACTTGCCACACTAAGAGAGAGATATCAATACATAGGTTTTAAGATTATTACTAGTCAGATATATTCTTGTGCGGTGAATAGGGCGTGTTGAGTCCAGTTCTCTGAGCAAGGAGTAGGTCTTGTCTATTACATATTGGGTTTATGGAACGGTATCTGAGCTAATTTGAAACCCTTATTTTATGTATCACCCCACCTCACCTTTCCCGTTAAGCAGCCATAGTGTGTTTTCTGCATGTGTGACTCTGTTCTGTTTTGTAATTCAGTTCAAGTGTAACGGTTTTTACATTCACTCTATAAGTGATACCTTATGAGAAGTGTCCTTTTCTGTGTGACTTATTTCACTTAGAATCGTCGTACCTAAATCCACTCATCATGCTGCTACTAGCCTTATGACATTGATTTCATGGCTGAGTGATATTGCATTGTACATAAGGACCACAACTTCTTTATCCATTTTTCTCTTTCCTGGGATATTGAAGGTGGAATGAAGTGGAGGTCCTTGTCAACAGAGCAGCCCTCAACTTTGGGGTGCTTGTGTCTTGCTGATTTTTCATTTTCCCAATTTATACCCCCATGAGTGGAAGTGCCCTATGCTCTCTAAGCTGTGTTTTTTAGATGTTTCAGGACACACCGTACACTTCTCCAGAGTGGCTGTTGGCAATTTACATCCCGCCCATCAGTGTAGCAAGGCTCCCATTTCTCCATGGCCTGTCCTGCATTTCTGGTTTTGAGACTTTTTTCAGCATGGCCCTTTTGACCGATGGGTAGCGAGTCTTCTTTGTAGCGCTGATTTGCCTTTCCAGGTTGCTTGGTTGGCCAAAAAGGGCGTATGCGTTTTTTCCTGAATATATTCAGGAAAAAATGCATACGCCCTTTTTGGCCAAGGGCATCATTGTCAACGTTTTGCCGCTTTTCATGTGCTTTAAAGGCGATTCGAATCTTCCTCCTGAAATCTGTTTCCTGCAATTCTGCCTTGATTTCAAATCCTCTTCTTTGCCTTCCCTCAATATATTTGTGGACGAGAGTTATCATTTATAACTCTGCAGGTTTGTGAATTGCAGTGCCCTGAAGCTCCATTTTACAACTCGCTTTTTTGGGAGCTGGCCGCAAAAGCGCAGGATGGCTTCAGGCCCTGTTCTGGTTCCAGGGGGGGAGGATGAGCCTGTGGTTAATTCTTCTTCCTGATGGGAAAATAGAGTGACCTGTGCCTGTCCCAACACCAAGAGCTAGTCTCTCACTGGTTCTCCGTCTACCCGTTCATCCTCAGGATAAATTGCAACCTGTACAGAACAGGAGGTTAAAGGTGCTGATGCTCCAAGTAGGGAGATTATTAGTAAATCGGCTGCAATGGCGAACCCGGGCACAAGGAGAAGAGAAATGAGGTGCGTTTTAGAAACCTTTCCCCATCACATGGTGTACCATCTTTTTGTTTGCTCATGCATGTTTTCGATGTAGGAAGATGCCCTTGAACCTGGAGATTTGGGACCCATGCGATGGGTACCACGCAGTATTACTTTAAAGGGTCTGCGTTTGCTCACCCAACCTCACCAAACCTCTCAGCCCCAAGAGTGTCCACCCTTATGTCTCATCCAGCTGTGGGTCTAGATATGGTCAATCCAGGTTGCATCACAGCCCCTGAACGCATTGTGTAAGAATTTCTCTCTCTTTCACTGTCTTTGTTTCATGGGTTTTTCGAAGTAATTTATTTTTATAATGGGGTTTAGCTGCTTTTCACTGCTATGTTTATGCCACTTTACACCCACTTGACACACTAAGAGAGAGATATCAATACATAGGTTTTAAGATTATTACTAGTCAGATATATTCTTGTGCGGTGAATAGGGCGTGTTGAGTCCAGTTCTCTGAGCAAGGAGTAGGTCTTGTCTATTACATATTGGGTTTATGGAACGGTATCTGAGCTAATTTGAAACCCTTGTTTTATGTATCACCCCACCTCACCTTTCCCGTTAAGCAGCCATAGTGTGTTTTCTGCATGTGTGACTCTGTTCTGTTTTGTAATTCAGTTCAAGTGTAACGGTTTTTACATTCGCTCTATAAGTGATACCTTATGAGAAGTGTCCTTTTCTGTGTGACTTATTTCACTTAGAATCGTCGTACCTAAATCCACTCATCATGCTGCTACTAGCCTTATGACATTGATTTCATGGCTGAGTGATATTCCATTGTACATAAGGACCACAACTTCTTTATCCATTTTTCGCTTTCCTGGGATATTGAAGGTGGAATGAAGTGGAGGTCCTTGTCAACAGAGCAGCCCTAAACTTTGGGGTGCTTGTGTCTTGCTGATTTTTCATTTTCCCAATTTATACCCCCATGAGTGGAAGTGCCCTATGCTCTCTAAGCTGTGTTTTTTAGATGTTTCAGGACACACCGTACACTTCTCCAGAGTGGCTGTTGGCAATTTACATCCCGCCCATCAGTGTAGCAAGGCTCCCATTTCTCCATGGCCTGTCCTGCATTTCTGGTTTTGAGACTTTTTTCAGCATGGCCCTTTTGACCGATGGGTAGCGAGTCTTCTTTGTAGTGCTGATTTGCCTTTCCAGGTTGCTTGCTTGGCCAAAAAGGGCGTATGCGTTTTTTCCTGAATATATTCAGGAAAAAACGCATACGCCCTTTTTGGCCAAGGGCATCATTGTCAACGTTTTGCCGCTTTTCATGTGCTTTAAAGGCGATTCGAATCTACCTCCTGAAATCTGTTTCCTGCAATTCTGCCTTGATTTCAAATCCTCTTCTTTGCCTTCCCTCAATATATTTGTGGACGAGAGTTATCATTTATAACTCTCCAGGTTTGTGAATTGCAGTGCCCTGAAGCTCCATTTTACAACTCGCTTTTTTGGGAGCTGGCCGCAAAAGCGCAGGATGGCTTCAGGCCCTGTTCTGGTTCCAGGGGGGAGGATGAGCACGTGGTTAATTCTTCTTCCTGATGGGAAAATAGAGTGACCTGTGCCTGCCCCAACACCAAGAGCTAGTCTCTCACTAGTTCCCCGTCTACCCGTTCATCCTCAGGACAAATTGCAACCTGTACGGAACAGGAGGTTAAAGGTGCTGATGCTCCAAGTAGGGAGATTATTAGTAAAGCGGCTGGAATGGCGAACCCGGGCACAAGGAGAAGAGAAATGAGGTGCGTTTTAGAAACCTTTCCCCAACACATGGTGTACCATCTTTTTGTTTGCTCATGCATGTTTTCGATGTAGGAAGATGCCCTAGAACCTGGAGATTTGGGACCCATGCGATGGGTACCACGCAGTATTACTTTAAAGGGTCTGCGTTTGCTCACCCAACCTCACCAAACCTCTCAGCCCCAAGAGTGTCCACCCTTATGTCTCATCCAGCTATGGGTCTAGATATGGTCAATCCAGGTTGCATCACAGCCCCTGAACGCATTGTGTAAGAATTTCTCTCTCTTTCACTGTCTTTGTTTCATGGGTTTGTAAAAGTAATTTATTTTTATAATGGGGTTTAGCTGCTTTTCACTGCTATGTTTATGCCACTTTACACCCACTTGACACACTAAGAGAGAGATATCAATACATAGGTTTTAAGATTATTACTAGTCAGATATATTCTTGTGCGGTGAATAGGGCGTGTTGAGTCCAGTTCTCTGAGCAAGGAGTAGGTCTTGTCTATTACATATTGGGTTTATGGAACGGTATCTGAGCTAATTTGAAACCCTTATTTTATGTATCACCCCACCTCACCTTTCCCGTTAAGCAGCCATAGTGTGTTTTCTGCATGTGTGACTCTGTTCTGTTTTGTAATTCAGTTCAAGTGTAACGGTTTTTACATTCCCTCTATAAGTGATACCTTATGAGCAGTGTCCTTTTCTGTGTGACTTATTTCACTTAGAATCGTCGTACCTAAATCCACTCATCATGCTGCTACTAGCCTTATGACATTGATTTCATGGCTGAGTGATATTCCATTGTACATAAGGACCACAACTTCTTTATCCATTTTTCTCTTTCCTGGGATATTGAAGGTGGAATGAAGTGGAGGTCCTTGTCAACAGAGCAGTCCTAAACTTTGGGGTGCTTGTGTCTTGCTGATTTTTCATTTTCCCAATTTATACCCCCATGAGTGGAAGTGCCCTATGCTCTCTAAGCTGTGTTTTTTAGATGTTTCAGGACACACCGTACACTTCTCCAGAGTGGCTGTTGGCAATTTACATCCCGCCCATCAGTGTAGCAAGGCTCCCATTTCTCCATGGCCTGTCCTGCATTTCTGGTTTTGAGACTTTTTTCAGCATGGCCCTTTTGACCGATGGGTAGCGAGTCTTCTTTGTAGCGCTGATTTGCCTTTCCAGGTTGCTTGGTTGGCCAAAAAGGGCGTATGCGTTTTTTCCTGAATATATTCAGGAAAAAACGCATACGCCCTTTTTGGCCAAGGGCATCATTGTCAACGTTTTGCCGCTTTTCATGTGCTTTAAAGGCGATTCGAATCTACCTCCTGAAATCTGTTTCCTGCAATTCTGCCTTGATTTCAAATCCTCTTCTTTGCCTTCCCTCAATATATTTGTGGACGAGAGTTATCATTTATAACTCTCCAGGTTTGTGAATTGCAGTGCCCTGAAGCTCCATTTTACAACTCGCTTTTTTGGGAGCTGGCCGCAAAAGCGCAGGATGGCTTCAGGCCCTGTTCTGGTTCCAGGGGGGAGGATGAGCACGTGGTTAATTCTTCTTCCTGATGGGAAAATAGAGTGACCTGTGCCTGTCCCAACACCAAGAGCTAGTCTCTCACTAGTTCCCCGTCTACCCGTTCATCCTCAGGACAAATTGCAACCTGTACGGAACAGGAGGTTAAAGGTGCTGATGCTCCAAGTAGGGAGATTATTAGTAAAGCGGCTGGAATGGCGAACCCGGGCACAAGGAGAAGAGAAATGAGGTGCGTTTTAGAAACCTTTCCCCATCACATGGTGTACCATCTTTTTGTTTGCTCATGCATGTTTTCGATGTAGGAAGATGCCCTTGAACCTGGAGATTTGGGACCCATGCGATGGGTACCACGCAGTATTACTTTAAAGGGTCTGCGTTTGCTCACCCAACCTCACCAAACCTCTCAGCCCCAAGAGTGTCCACCCTTATGTCTCATCCAGCTGTGGGTCTAGATATGGTCAATCCAGGTTGCATCACAGCCCCTGAACGCATTGTGTAAGAATTTCTCTCTCTTTCACTGTCTTTGTTTCATGGGTTTGTAAAAGTAATTTATTTTTATAATGGGGTTTAGCTGCTTTTCACTGCTGTGTTTATGCCGCTTTACACCCACTTGACACACTAACAGAGAGATATCAATACATAGGTTTTAAGATTATTACTAGTCAGATATATTCTTGTGCGCTGAATAGGGTGTGTTGAGTCCAGTTCTCTGAGCAAGGAGTAGGTCTTGTCTATTACATATTGGGTTTATGGAATGGTATCTGAGCTAATTTGAAACCCTTGTTTTATGTATCACCCCACCTCACCTTTCCCGTTAAGCAGCCATAGTGTGTTTTCTGCATGTGTGACTCTGTTCTGTTTTGTAATTCAGTTCAAGTGTAACGGTTTTTACATTCACTCTATAAGTGATACCTTATGAGAAGTGTCCTTTTCTGTGTGACTTATTTCACTTAGAATCGTCGTACCTAAATCCACTCATCATGCTGCTACTAGCCTTATGACATTGATTTCATGGCTGAGTGATATTGCATTGTACATAAGGACCACAACTTCTTTATCCATTTTTCTCTTTCCTGGGATATTGAAGGTGGAATGAAGTGGAGGTCCTTGTCAACAGAGCAGCCCTCAACTTTGGGGTGCTTGTGTCTTGCTGATTTTTCATTTTCCCAATTTATACCCCCATGAGTGGAAGTGCCCTATGCTCTCTAAGCTGTGTTTTTTAGATGTTTCAGGACACACCGTACACTTCTCCAGAGTGGCTGTTGGCAATTTACATCCCGCCCATCAGTGTAGCAAGGCTCCCATTTCTCCATGGCCTGTCCTGCATTTCTGGTTTTGAGACTTTTTTCAGCATGGCCCTTTTGACCGATGGGTAGCGAGTCTTCTTTGTAGTGCTGATTTGCCTTTCCAGGTTGCTTGGTTGGCCAAAAAGGGCGTATGCGTTTTTTCCTGAATATATTCAGGAAAAAACGCATACGCCCTTTTTGGCCAAGGGCATCATTGTCAACGTTTTGCCGCTTTTCATGTGCTTTAAAGGCGATTCGAATCTACCTCCTGAAATCTGTTTCCTGCAATTCTGCCTTGATTTCAAATCCTCTTCTTTGCCTTCCCTCAATATATTTGTGGACGAGAGTTATCATTTATAACTCTGCAGGTTTGTGAATTGCAGTGCCCTGAAGCTCCATTTTACAACTCGCTTTTTTGGGAGCTGGCCACAAAAGCGCAGGATGGCTTCAGGCCCTGTTCTGGTTCCGGGGGGGAGGATGAGCCTGTGGTTAATTCTTCTTCCTGATGGGAAAATAGAGTGACCTGTGCCTGTCCCAACACCAAGAGCTAGTCTCTCACTGGTTCCCCGTTTACCCGTTCATCCTCAGGACAAATTGCAACCTGTTCGGAACAGGAGGTTAAAGGTGCTGATGCTCCAAGTAGGGAGATTGTTAGTAAAGCGGCTGGAATGGCGAACCCGGGCACAAGGTGAAGAGAAATGAGGTGCGTTTTAGAAACCTTTCCCCATCACATGGTGTACCATCATTTTGTTTTCTCATGCATGTTTTCGATGTAGGAAGATGCCCTTAAACCTGGAGATTTGGGACCCATGCGATGGGTACCACGCATTATTACTTTAAAGGGTCTGCGTTTGCTCATCCAACCTCACCAAACCTCTCAGCCCCAAGAGTGTCCACCCTTATGTCTCATCCAGCTGTGGGTCTAGATATGGTCAATCCAGGTTGCATCACAGCCCCTGAACGCATTGTGTAAGAATTTCTCTCTCTTCCACTGTCTTTGTTTCATGGGTTTGTAAAAGTAATTTATTTTTATAATGGGGTTTAGCTGCTTTTCACTGCTGTGTTTATGCCGCTTTACACCCACTTGACTCACTAACAGTGAGATATCAATACATAGGTTTTAAGATTATTACTAGTCAGATATATTCTTGTGCGGTGAATAGGTTGTGTTGAGTCCAGTTCTCTGAGCAAGGAGTAGGTCTTGTCTATTACATATTGGGTTTATGGAATGGTATCTGAGCTAATTTGAAACCCTTGTTTTATTTATCACCCCACCTCACCTTTCCCGTTAAGCAGCCATAGTGTGTTTTCTGCATGTGTGACTCTGTTCTGTTTTGTAATTCAGTTCAAGTGTAACTGTTTTTACATTCCCTCTATAAGTGATACCTTATGAGAAGTGTCCTTTTCTGTGTGACTTATTTCACTTAAAATTGTCGTACCTAAATCCACTCATCATGCTGCTACTAGCCTTATGACATTGATTTCATGGCTGAGTGATATTGCATTGTACATAAGGACCACAACTTCTTTATCCATTTTTCTGTTTCCTGGGATATTGAAGGTGGAATGAAGTGGAAGTCTTTGTCAACAGAGCAGCCCTAAACTTTGGGGTGCTTGTGTCTTGCTGATTTTTCATTTTCCCAATTTATACCCCCATGAGTGGAAGTGCCCTATGCTCTCTAAGCTGTGTTTTTTAGATGTTTCAGGACACACCGTACACTTCTCCAGAGTGGCTGTTGGCAATTTACATCCCGCCCATCAGTGTAGCAAGGCTCCCATTTCTCCATGGACTGTCCTGCATTTCTGGTTTTGAGACTTTTTTCAGCATGGCCCTTTTGACCGATGGGTAGCGAGTCTTCTTTGTAGCGCTGATTTGCCTTTCCAGGTTGCTTGGTTGGCCAAAAAGGGCGTATGCGTTTTTTTCTGAATATATTCAGGAAAAAACGCATACGCCCTTTTTGGCCAAGGGCATCATTGTCAACGTTTTGCCGCTTTTCATGTGCTTTAAAGGCGATTCGAATCTACCTCCTGAAATCTGTTTCCTGCAATTCTGCCTTGATTTCAAATCCTCTTCTTTGCCTTCCCTCAATATATTTGTGGACGAGAGTTATCATTTATAACTCTCCAGGTTTGTGAATTGCAGTGCCCTGAAGCTCCATTTTACAACTCGCTTTTTTGGGAGCTGGCCGCAAAAGCGCAGGATGGCTTCAGGCCCTGTTCTGGTTCCAGGGGGGAGGATGAGCACGTGGTTAATTCTTCTTCCTGATGGGAAAATAGAGTGACCTGTGCCTGTCCCAACACCAAGAGCTAGTCTCTCACTAGTTCCCCGTCTACCCGTTCATCCTCAGGACAAATTGCAACCTGTACGGAACAGGAGGTTAAAGGTGCTGATGCTCCAAGTAGGGAGATTATTAGTAAAGCGGCTGGAATGGCGAACCCGGGCACAAGGAGAAGAGAAATGAGGTGCGTTTTAGAAACCTTTCCCCATCACATGGTGTACCATCTTTTTGTTTGCTCATGCATGTTTTCGATGTAGGAAGATGCCCTTGAACCTGGAGATTTGGGACCCATGCGATGGGTACCACGCAGTATTACTTTAAAGGGTCTGCGTTTGCTCACCCAACCTCACCAAACCTCTCAGCCCCAAGAGTGTCCACCCTTATGTCTCATCCAGCTGTGGGTCTAGATATGGTCAATCCAGGTTGCATCACAGCCCCTGAACGCATTGTGTAAGAATTTCTCTCTCTTTCACTGTCTTTGTTTCATGGGTTTGTAAAAGTAATTTATTTTTATAATGGGGTTTAGCTGCTTTTCACTGCTGTGTTTATGCCGCTTTACACCCACTTGACACACTAACAGAGAGATATCAATACATAGGTTTTAAGATTATTACTAGTCAGATATATTCTTGTGCGCTGAATAGGGTGTGTTGAGTCCAGTTCTCTGAGCAAGGAGTAGGTCTTGTCTATTACATATTGGGTTTATGGAATGGTATCTGAGCTAATTTGAAACCCTTGTTTTATGTATCACCCCACCTCACCTTTCCCGTTAAGCAGCCATAGTGTGTTTTCTGCATGTGTGACTCTGTTCTGTTTTGTAATTCAGTTCAAGTGTAACGGTTTTTACATTCACTCTATAAGTGATACCTTATGAGAAGTGTCCTTTTCTGTGTGACTTATTTCACTTAGAATCGTCGTACCTAAATCCACTCATCATGCTGCTACTAGCCTTATGACATTGATTTCATGGCTGAGTGATATTGCATTGTACATAAGGACCACAACTTCTTTATCCATTTTTCTCTTTCCTGGGATATTGAAGGTGGAATGAAGTGGAGGTCCTTGTCAACAGAGCAGCCCTCAACTTTGGGGTGCTTGTGTCTTGCTGATTTTTCATTTTCCCAATTTATACCCCCATGAGTGGAAGTGCCCTATGCTCTCTAAGCTGTGTTTTTTAGATGTTTCAGGACACACCGTACACTTCTCCAGAGTGGCTGTTGGCAATTTACATCCCGCCCATCAGTGTAGCAAGGCTCCCATTTCTCCATGGCCTGTCCTGCATTTCTGGTTTTGAGACTTTTTTCAGCATGGCCCTTTTGACCGATGGGTAGCGAGTCTTCTTTGTAGTGCTGATTTGCCTTTCCAGGTTGCTTGGTTGGCCAAAAAGGGCGTATGCGTTTTTTCCTGAATATATTCAGGAAAAAACGCATACGCCCTTTTTGGCCAAGGGCATCATTGTCAACGTTTTGCCGCTTTTCATGTGCTTTAAAGGCGATTCGAATCTACCTCCTGAAATCTGTTTCCTGCAATTCTGCCTTGATTTCAAATCCTCTTCTTTGCCTTCCCTCAATATATTTGTGGACGAGAGTTATCATTTATAACTCTGCAGGTTTGTGAATTGCAGTGCCCTGAAGCTCCATTTTACAACTCGCTTTTTTGGGAGCTGGCCACAAAAGCGCAGGATGGCTTCAGGCCCTGTTCTGGTTCCGGGGGGGAGGATGAGCCTGTGGTTAATTCTTCTTCCTGATGGGAAAATAGAGTGACCTGTGCCTGTCCCAACACCAAGAGCTAGTCTCTCACTGGTTCCCCGTTTACCCGTTCATCCTCAGGACAAATTGCAACCTGTTCGGAACAGGAGGTTAAAGGTGCTGATGCTCCAAGTAGGGAGATTGTTAGTAAAGCGTCTGGAATGGCGAACCCGGGCACAAGGAGAAGAGAAATGAGGTGCGTTTTAGAAACCTTTCCCCATCACATGGTGTACCATCATTTTGTTTTCTCATGCATGTTTTCGATGTAGGAAGATGCCCTTAAACCTGGAGATTTGGGACCCATGCGATGGGTACCACGCATTATTACTTTAAAGGGTCTGCGTTTGCTCATCCAACCTCACCAAACCTCTCAGCCCCAAGAGTGTCCACCCTTATGTCTCATCCAGCTGTGGGTCTAGATATGGTCAATCCAGGTTGCATCACAGCCCCTGAACGCATTGTGTAAGAATTTCTCTCTCTTCCACTGTCTTTGTTTCATGGGTTTGTAAAAGTAATTTATTTTTATAATGGGGTTTAGCTGCTTTTCACTGCTGTGTTTATGCCGCTTTACACCCACTTGACTCACTAACAGTGAGATATCAATACATAGGTTTTAAGATTATTACTAGTCAGATATATTCTTGTGCGGTGAATAGGTTGTGTTGAGTCCAGTTCTCTGAGCAAGGAGTAGGTCTTGTCTATTACATATTGGGTTTATGGAATGGTATCTGAGCTAATTTGAAACCCTTGTTTTATTTATCACCCCACCTCACCTTTCCCGTTAAGCAGCCATAGTGTGTTTTCTGCATGTGTGACTCTGTTCTGTTTTGTAATTCAGTTCAAGTGTAACTGTTTTTACATTCCCTCTATAAGTGATACCTTATGAGAAGTGTCCTTTTCTGTGTGACTTATTTCACTTAAAATTGTCGTACCTAAATCCACTCATCATGCTGCTACTAGCCTTATGACATTGATTTCATGGCTGAGTGATATTGCATTGTACATAAGGACCACAACTTCTTTATCCATTTTTCTGTTTCCTGGGATATTGAAGGTGGAATGAAGTGGAGGTCTTTGTCAACAGAGCAGCCCTAAACTTTGGGGTGCTTGTGTCTTGCTGATTTTTCATTTTCCCAATTTATACCCCCATGAGTGGAAGTGCCCTATGCTCTCTAAGCTGTGTTTTTTAGATGTTTCAGGACACACCGTACACTTCTCCAGAGTGGCTGTTGGCAATTTACATCCCGCCCATCAGTGTAGCAAGGCTCCCATTTCTCCATGGCCTGTCCTGCATTTCTGGTTTTGAGACTTTTTTCAGCATGGCCCTTTTGACCGATGGGTAGCGAGTCTTCTTTGTAGCGCTGATTTGCCTTTCCAGGTTGCTTGGTTGGCCAAAAAGGGCGTATGCGTTTTTTTCTGAATATATTCAGGAAAAAACGCATACGCCCTTTTTGGCCAAGGGCATCATTGTCAACGTTTTGCCGCTTTTCATGTGCTTTAAAGGCGATTCGAATCTTCCTCCTGAAATCTGTTTCCTGCAATTCTGCCTTGATTTCAAATCCTCTTCTTTGCCTTCCCTCAATATATTTGTGGACGAGAGTTATCATTTATAACTCTGCAGGTTTGTGAATTGCAGTGCCCTGAAGCTCCATTTTACAACTCGCTTTTTTGGGAGCTGGCCGCAAAAGCGCAGGACGGCTTCAGGCCCTGTTCTGGTTCCAGGGGGGAGGATGAGCCTATGGTTAATTCTTCTTCCTGATGGGAAAATAGAGTGACCTGTGCCTGTCCCAACACCAAGAGCTAGTCTCTCACTAGTTCCCCGTCTACCCGTTTATCCTCAGGACAAATTGCAACCTGTACGGAACAGGAGGTTAAAGGTGCTGATGCTCCAAGTAGGGAGATTGTTAGTAAAGCGGCTGGAATGGCGAACCCGGGCACAAGGAGAAGAGAAATGAGGTGCGTTATAGAAACCTTTCCCCATCACATGGTGTACCATCATTTTGTTTTCTCATGCATGTTTTCGATGTAGGAAGATGCCCTTAAACCTGGAGATTTGGGACCCATGCGATGGGTACCACGCAGTATTACTTTAAAGGGTCTGCGTTTGCTCACCCAACCTCACCAAACCTCTCAGCCCCAAGAGTGTCCACCCTTATGTCTCATCCAGCTGTGGGTCTAGATATGGTCAATCCAGGTTGCATCACAGCCCCTGAACGCATTGTGTAAGAATTTCTCTCTCTTCCACTGTCTTTGTTTCATGGGTTTGTAAAAGTAATTTATTTTTATAATGGGGTTTAGCTGCTTTTCACTGCTGTGTTTATGCCACTTTACACCCACTTGACACACTAACAGTGAGATATCAATACATAGGTTTTAAGATTATTACTAGTCAGATATATTCTTGTGCGGTGAATAGGGTGTGTTGAGTCCAGTTCCCTGAGCAAGGAGTAGGTCTTGTCTATTACATATTGGGTTTATGGAATGGTATCTGAGCTAATTTGAAACCCTTGTTTTATTTATCACCCCACCTCACCTTTCCCGTTAAGCAGCCAGAGTGTGTTTTCTGCATGTGTGACTCTGTTCTGTTTTGTAATTCAGTTCAAGTGTAACGGTTTTTACATTCCCTCTATAAGTGATACCTTATGAGAAGTGTCCTTTTCTGTGTGACTTATTTCACTTAGAATCGTCGTACCTAAATCCACTCATCATGCTGCTACTAGCCTTATGACATTGATTTCATGGCTGAGTGATATTGCATTGTACATAAGGACCACAACTTCTTTATCCATTTTTCTCTTTCCTGGGATATTGAAGGTGGAATGAAGTGGAGGTCCTTGTCAACAGAGCAGCCCTAAACTTTGGGGTGCTTGTGTCTTGCTGATTTTTCATTTTCCCAGTTTATACCCCCATGAGTGGAAGTGCCCTATGCTCTCTAAGCTGTGTTTTTTAGATGTTTCAGGACACACCGTACACTTCTCCAGAGTGGCTGTTGGCAATTTACATCCCGCCCATCAGTGTAGCAAGGCTCCCATTTCTCCATGGCCTGTCCTGCATTTCTGGTTTTGAGACTTTTTTCAGCATGGCCCTTTTGACCGATGGGTAGCGAGTCTTCTTTGTAGCGCTGATTTGCCTTTCCAGGTTGCTTGGTTGGCCAAAAAGGGCGTATGCGTTTTTTCCTGAATATATTCAGGAAAAAATGCATACGCCCTTTTTGGCCAAGGGCATCATTGTCAACGTTTTGCCGCTTTTCATGTGCTTTAAAGGCGATTCGAATCTTCCTCCTGAAATCTGTTTCCTGCAATTCTGCCTTGATTTCAAATCCTCTTCTTTGCCTTCCCTCAATATATTTGTGGACGAGAGTTATCATTTATAACTCTGCAGGTTTGTGAATTGCAGTGCCCTGAAGCTCCATTTTACAACTCGCTTTTTTGGGAGCTGGCCGCAAAAGCGCAGGATGGCTTCAGGCCCTGTTCTGGTTCCAGGGGGGGAGGATGAGCCTGTGGTTAATTCTTCTTCCTGATGGGAAAATAGAGTGACCTGTGCCTGTCCCAACACCAAGAGCTAGTCTCTCACTGGTTCTCCGTCTACCCGTTCATCCTCAGGATAAATTGCAACCTGTACAGAACAGGAGGTTAAAGGTGCTGATGCTCCAAGTAGGGAGATTATTAGTAAATCGGCTGCAATGGCGAACCCGGGCACAAGGAGAAGAGAAATGAGGTGCGTTTTAGAAACCTTTCCCCATCACATGGTGTACCATCTTTTTGTTTGCTCATGCATGTTTTCCATGTAGGAAGATGCCCTTGAACCTGGAGATTTGGGACCCATGCGATGGGTACCACGCAGTATTACTTTAAAGGGTCTGCGTTTGCTCACCCAACCTCACCAAACCTCTCAGCCCCAAGAGTGTCCACCCTTATGTCTCATCCAGCTGTGGGTCTAGATATGGTCAATCCAGGTTGCATCACAGCCCCTGAACGCATTGTGTAAGAATTTCTCTCTCTTTCACTGTCTTTGTTTCATGGGTTTTTCGAAGTAATTTATTTTTATAATGGGGTTTAGCTGCTTTTCACTGCTATGTTTATGCCACTTTACACCCACTTGACACACTAAGAGAGAGATATCAATACATAGGTTTTAAGATTATTACTAGTCAGATATATTCTTGTGCGGTGAATAGGGCGTGTTGAGTCCAGTTCTCTGAGCAAGGAGTAGGTCTTGTCTATTACATATTGGGTTTATGGAACGGTATCTGAGCTAATTTGAAACCCTTGTTTTATGTATCACCCCACCTCACCTTTCCCGTTAAGCAGCCATAGTGTGTTTTCTGCATGTGTGACTCTGTTCTGTTTTGTAATTCAGTTCAAGTGTAACGGTTTTTACATTCCCTCTATAAGTGATACCTTATGAGAAGTGTCCTTTTCTGTGTGACTTATTTCACTTAGAATCGTCGTACCTAAATCCACTCATCATGCTGCTACTAGCCTTATGACATTGATTTCATGGCTGAGTGATATTCCATTGTACATAAGGAGCACAACTTCTTTATCCATTTTTCTCTTTCCTGGGATATTGAAGGTGGAATGAAGTGGAGGTCCTTGTCAACAGAGCAGCCCTAAACTTTGGGGTGCTTGTGTCTTGCTGATTTTTCATTTTCCCAATTTATACCCCCATGAGTGGAAGTGCCCTATGCTCTCTAAGCTGTGTTTTTTAGATGTTTCAGGACACACCGTACACTTCTCCAGAGTGGCTGTTGGCAATTTACATCCCGCCCATCAGTGTAGCAAGGCTCCCATTTCTCCATGGCCTGTCCTGCATTTCTGGTTTTGAGACTTTTTTCAGCATGGCCCTTTTGACCGATGGGTAGCGAGTCTTCTTTGTAGCGCTGATTTGCCTTTCCAGGTTGCTTGGTTGGCCAAAAAGGGCGTATGCGTTTTTTCCTGAATATATTCAGGAAAAAACGCATACGCCCTTTTTGGCCAAGGGCATCATTGTCAACGTTTTGCCGCTTTTCATGTGCTTTAAAGGCGATTCGAATCTACCTCCTGAAATCTGTTTCCTGCAATTCTGCCTTGATTTCAAATCCTCTTCTTTGCCTTCCCTCAATATATTTGTGGACGAGAGTTATCATTTATAACTCTCCAGGTTTGTGAATTGCAGTGCCCTGAAGCTCCATTTTACAACTCGCTTTTTTGGGAGCTGGCCGCAAAAGCGCAGGATGGCTTCAGGCCCTGTTCTGGTTCCAGGGGGGAGGATGAGCACGTGGTTAATTCTTCTTCCTGATGGGAAAATAGAGTGACCTGTGCCTGCCCCAACACCAAGAGCTAGTCTCTCACTAGTTCCCCGTCTACCCGTTCATCCTCAGGACAAATTGCAACCTGTACGGAACAGGAGGTTAAAGGTGCTGATGCTCCAAGTAGGGAGATTATTAGTAAAGCGGCTGGAATGGCGAACCCGGGCACAAGGAGAAGAGAAATGAGGTGCGTTTTAGAAACCTTTCCCCAACACATGGTGTACCATCTTTTTGTTTGCTCATGCATGTTTTCGATGTAGGAAGATGCCCTAGAACCTGGAGATTTGGGACCCATGCGATGGGTACCACGCAGTATTACTTTAAAGGGTCTGCGTTTGCTCACCCAACCTCACCAAACCTCTCAGCCCCAAGAGTGTCCACCCTTATGTCTCATCCAGCTATGGGTCTAGATATGGTCAATCCAGGTTGCATCACAGCCCCTGAACGCATTGTGTAAGAATTTCTCTCTCTTTCACTGTCTTTGTTTCATGGGTTTGTAAAAGTAATTTATTTTTATAATGGGGTTTAGCTGCTTTTCACTGCTATGTTTATGCCACTTTACACCCACTTGACACACTAAGAGAGAGATATCAATACATAGGTTTTAAGATTATTACTAGTCAGATATATTCTTGTGCGGTGAATAGGGCGTGTTGAGTCCAGTTCTCTGAGCAAGGAGTAGGTCTTGTCTATTACATATTGGGTTTATGGAACGGTATCTGAGCTAATTTGAAACCCTTATTTTATGTATCACCCCACCTCACCTTTCCCGTTAAGCAGCCATAGTGTGTTTTCTGCATGTGTGACTCTGTTCTGTTTTGTAATTCAGTTCAAGTGTAACGGTTTTTACATTCCCTCTATAAGTGATACCTTATGAGCAGTGTCCTTTTCTGTGTGACTTATTTCACTTAGAATCGTCGTACCTAAATCCACTCATCATGCTGCTACTAGCCTTATGACATTGATTTCATGGCTGAGTGATATTCCATTGTACATAAGGACCACAACTTCTTTATCCATTTTTCTCTTTCCTGGGATATTGAAGGTGGAATGAAGTGGAGGTCCTTGTCAACAGAGCAGCCCTAAACTTTGGGGTGCTTGTGTCTTGCTGATTTTTCATTTTCCCAATTTATACCCCCATGAGTGGAAGTGCCCTATGCTCTCTAAGCTGTGTTTTTTAGATGTTTCAGGACACACCGTACACTTCTCCAGAGTGGCTGTTGGCAATTTACATCCCGCCCATCAGTGTAGCAAGGCTCCCATTTCTCCATGGCCTGTCCTGCATTTCTGGTTTTGAGACTTTTTTCAGCATGGCCCTTTTGACCGATGGGTAGCGAGTCTTCTTTGTAGCGCTGATTTGCCTTTCCAGGTTGCTTGGTTGGCCAAAAAGGGCGTATGCGTTTTTTCCTGAATATATTCAGGAAAAAACGCATACGCCCTTTTTGGCCAAGGGCATCATTGTCAACGTTTTGCCGCTTTTCATGTGCTTTAAAGGCGATTCGAATCTACCTCCTGAAATCTGTTTCCTGCAATTCTGCCTTGATTTCAAATCCTCTTCTTTGCCTTCCCTCAATATATTTGTGGACGAGAGTTATCATTTATAACTCTGCAGGTTTGTGAATTGCAGTGCCCTGAAGCTCCATTTTACAACTCGCTTTTTTGGGAGCTGGCCGCAAAAGCGCAGGATGGCTTCAGGCCCTGTTCTGGTTCCAGGGGGGGAGGATGAGCCTGTGGTTAATTCTTCTTCCTGATGGGAAAATAGAGTGACCTGTGCCTGTCCCAACACCAAGAGCTAGTCTTTCACTGGTTCTCCGTCTACCCGTTCATCCTCAGGATAAATTGCAACCTGTACAGAACAGGAGGTTAAAGGTGCTGATGCTCCAAGTAGGGAGATTATTAGTAAATCGGCTGCAATGGCGAACCCGGGCACAAGGAGAAGAGAAATGAGGTGCGTTTTAGAAACCTTTCCCCATCACATGGTGTACCATCTTTTTGTTTGCTCATGCATGTTTTCCATGTAGGAAGATGCCCTTGAACCTGGAGATTTGGGACCCATGCGATGGGTACCACGCAGTATTACTTTAAAGGGTCTGCGTTTGCTCACCCAACCTCACCAAACCTCTCAGCCCCAAGAGTGTCCACCCTTATGTCTCATCCAGCTGTGGGTCTAGATATGGTCAATCCAGGTTGCATCACAGCCCCTGAACGCATTGTGTAAGAATTTCTCTCTCTTTCACTGTCTTTGTTTCATGGGTTTTTCGAAGTAATTTATTTTTATAATGGGGTTTAGCTGCTTTTCACTGCTATGTTTATGCCACTTTACACCCACTTGACACACTAAGAGAGAGATATCAATACATAGGTTTTAAGATTATTACTAGTCAGATATATTCTTGTGCGGTGAATAGGGCGTGTTGAGTCCAGTTCTCTGAGCAAGGAGTAGGTCTTGTCTATTACATATTGGGTTTATGGAACGGTATCTGAGCTAATTTGAAACCCTTGTTTTATGTATCACCCCACCTCACCTTTCCCGTTAAGCAGCCATAGTGTGTTTTCTGCATGTGTGACTCTGTTCTGTTTTGTAATTCAGTTCAAGTGTAACGGTTTTTACATTCCCTCTATAAGTGATACCTTATGAGAAGTGTCCTTTTCTGTGTGACTTATTTCACTTAGAATCGTCGTACCTAAATCCACTCATCATGCTGCTACTAGCCTTATGACATTGATTTCATGGCTGAGTGATATTCCATTGTACATAAGGAGCACAACTTCTTTATCCATTTTTCTCTTTCCTGGGATATTGAAGGTGGAATGAAGTGGAGGTCCTTGTCAACAGAGCAGCCCTAAACTTTGGGGTGCTTGTGTCTTGCTGATTTTTCATTTTCCCAATTTATACCCCCATGAGTGGAAGTGCCCTATGCTCTCTAAGCTGTGTTTTTTAGATGTTTCAGGACACACCGTACACTTCTCCAGAGTGGCTGTTGGCAATTTACATCCCGCCCATCAGTGTAGCAAGGCTCCCATTTCTCCATGGCCTGTCCTGCATTTCTGGTTTTGAGACTTTTTTCAGCATGGCCCTTTTGACCGATGGGTAGCGAGTCTTCTTTGTAGCGCTGATTTGCCTTTCCAGGTTGCTTGGTTGGCCAAAAAGGGCGTATGCGTTTTTTCCTGAATATATTCAGGAAAAAACGCATACGCCCTTTTTGGCCAAGGGCATCATTGTCAACGTTTTGCCGCTTTTCATGTGCTTTAAAGGCGATTCGAATCTACCTCCTGAAATCTGTTTCCTGCAATTCTGCCTTGATTTCAAATCCTCTTCTTTGCCTTCCCTCAATATATTTGTGGACGAGAGTTATCATTTATAACTCTCCAGGTTTGTGAATTGCAGTGCCCTGAAGCTCCATTTTACAACTCGCTTTTTTGGGAGCTGGCCGCAAAAGCGCAGGATGGCTTCAGGCCCTGTTCTGGTTCCAGGGGGAGGATGAGCACGTGGTTAATTCTTCTTCCTGATGGGAAAATAGAGTGACCTGTGCCTGCCCCAACACCAAGAGCTAGTCTCTCACTAGTTCCCCGTCTACCCGTTCATCCTCAGGACAAATTGCAACCTGTACGGAACAGGAGGTTAAAGGTGCTGATGCTCCAAGTAGGGAGATTATTAGTAAAGCGGCTGGAATGGCGAACCCGGGCACAAGGAGAAGAGAAATGAGGTGCGTTTTAGAAACCTTTCCCCAACACATGGTGTACCATCTTTTTGTTTGCTCATGCATGTTTTCGATGTAGGAAGATGCCCTAGAACCTGGAGATTTGGGACCCATGCGATGGGTACCACGCAGTATTACTTTAAAGGGTCTGCGTTTGCTCACCCAACCTCACCAAACCTCTCATCCCCAAGAGTGTCCACCCTTATGTCTCATCCAGCTATGGGTCTAGATATGGTCAATCCAGGTTGCATCACAGCCCCTGAACGCATTGTGTAAGAATTTCTCTCTCTTTCACTGTCTTTGTTTCATGGGTTTGTAAAAGTAATTTATTTTTATAATGGGGTTTAGCTGCTTTTCACTGCTATGTTTATGCCACTTTACACCCACTTGACACACTAAGAGAGAGATATCAATACATAGGTTTTAAGATTATTACTAGTCAGATATATTCTTGTGCGGTGAATAGGGCGTGTTGAGTCCAGTTCTCTGAGCAAGGAGTAGGTCTTGTCTATTACATATTGGGTTTATGGAACGGTATCTGAGCTAATTTGAAACCCTTATTTTATGTATCACCCCACCTCACCTTTCCCGTTAAGCAGCCATAGTGTGTTTTCTGCATGTGTGACTCTGTTCTGTTTTGTAATTCAGTTCAAGTGTAACGGTTTTTACATTCCCTCTATAAGTGATACCTTATGAGCAGTGTCCTTTTCTGTGTGACTTATTTCACTTAGAATCGTCGTACCTAAATCCACTCATCATGCTGCTACTAGCCTTATGACATTGATTTCATGGCTGAGTGATATTCCATTGTACATAAGGACCACAACTTCTTTATCCATTTTTCTCTTTCCTGGGATATTGAAGGTGGAATGAAGTGGAGGTCCTTGTCAACAGAGCAGCCCTAAACTTTGGGGTGCTTGTGTCTTGCTGATTTTTCATTTTCCCAATTTATACCCCCATGAGTGGAAGTGCCCTATGCTCTCTAAGCTGTGTTTTTTAGATGTTTCAGGACACACCGTACACTTCTCCAGAGTGGCTGTTGGCAATTTACATCCCGCCCATCAGTGTAGCAAGGCTCCCATTTCTCCATGGCCTGTCCTGCATTTCTGGTTTTGAGACTTTTTTCAGCATGGCCCTTTTGACCGATGGGTAGCGAGTCTTCTTTGTAGCGCTGATTTGCCTTTCCAGGTTGCTTGGTTGGCCAAAAAGGGCGTATGCGTTTTTTCCTGAATATATTCAGGAAAAAACGCATACGCCCTTTTTGGCCAAGGGCATCATTGTCAACGTTTTGCCGCTTTTCATGTGCTTTAAAGGCGATTCGAATCTACCTCCTGAAATCTGTTTCCTGCAATTCTGCCTTGATTTCAAATCCTCTTCTTTGCCTTCCCTCAATATATTTGTGGACGAGAGTTATCATTTATAACTCTGCAGGTTTGTGAATTGCAGTGCCCTGAAGCTCCATTTTACAACTCGCTTTTTTGGGAGCTGGCCGCAAAAGCGCAGGATGGCTTCAGGCCCTGTTCTGGTTCCAGGGGGGGAGGATGAGCCTGTGGTTAATTCTTCTTCCTGATGGGAAAATAGAGTGACCTGTGCCTGTCCCAACACCAAGAGCTAGTCTCTCACTGGTTCTCCGTCTACCCGTTCATCCTCAGGATAAATTGCAACCTGTACAGAACAGGAGGTTAAAGGTGCTGATGCTCCAAGTAGGGAGATTATTAGTAAATCGGCTGCAATGGCGAACCCGGGCACAAGGAGAAGAGAAATGAGGTGCGTTTTAGAAACCTTTCCCCATCACATGGTGTACCATCTTTTTGTTTGCTCATGCATGTTTTCCATGTAGGAAGATGCCCTTGAACCTGGAGATTTGGGACCCATGCGATGGGTACCACGCAGTATTACTTTAAAGGGTCTGCGTTTGCTCACCCAACCTCACCAAACCTCTCAGCCCCAAGAGTGTCCACCCTTATGTCTCATCCAGCTGTGGGTCTAGATATGGTCAATCCAGGTTGCATCACAGCCCCTGAACGCATTGTGTAAGAATTTCTCTCTCTTTCACTGTCTTTGTTTCATGGGGTTTTCGAAGTAATTTATTTTTATAATGGGGTTTAGCTGCTTTTCACTGCTATGTTTATGCCACTTTACACCCACTTGACACACTAAGAGAGAGATATCAATACATAGGTTTTAAGATTATTACTAGTCAGATATATTCTTGTGCGGTGAATAGGGCGTGTTGAGTCCAGTTCTCTGAGCAAGGAGTAGGTCTTGTCTATTACATATTGGGTTTATGGAACGGTATCTGAGCTAATTTGAAACCCTTGTTTTATGTATCACCCCACCTCACCTTTCCCGTTAAGCAGCCATAGTGTGTTTTCTGCATGTGTGACTCTGTTCTGTTTTGTAATTCAGTTCAAGTGTAACGGTTTTTACATTCCCTCTATAAGTGATACCTTATGAGAAGTGTCCTTTTCTGTGTGACTTATTTCACTTAGAATCGTCGTACCTAAATCCACTCATCATGCTGCTACTAGCCTTATGACATTGATTTCATGGCTGAGTGATATTCCATTGTACATAAGGACCACAACTTCTTTATCCATTTTTCTCTTTCCTGGGATATTGAAGGTGGAATGAAGTGGAGGTCCTTGTCAACAGAGCAGCCCTAAACTTTGGGGTGCTTGTGTCTTGCTGATTTTTCATTTTCCCAATTTATACCCCCATGAGTGGAAGTGCCCTATGCTCTCTAAGCTGTGTTTTTTAGATGTTTCAGGACACACCGTACACTTCTCCAGAGTGGCTGTTGGCAATTTACATCCCGCCCATCAGTGTAGCAAGGCTCCCATTTCTCCATGGCCTGTCCTGCATTTCTGGTTTTGAGACTTTTTTCAGCATGGCCCTTTTGACCGATGGGTAGCGAGTCTTCTTTGTAGCGCTGATTTGCCTTTCCAGGTTGCTTGGTTGGCCAAAAAGGGCGTATGCGTTTTTTCCTGAATATATTCAGGAAAAAACGCATACGCCCTTTTTGGCCAAGGGCATCATTGTCAACGTTTTGCCGCTTTTCATGTGCTTTAAAGGCGATTCGAATCTACCTCCTGAAATCTGTTTCCTGCAATTCTGCCTTGATTTCAAATCCTCTTCTTTGCCTTCCCTCAATATATTTGTGGACGAGAGTTATCATTTATAACTCTCCAGGTTTGTGAATTGCAGTGCCCTGAAGCTCCATTTTACAACTCGCTTTTTTGGGAGCTGGCCGCAAAAGCGCAGGATGGCTTCAGGCCCTGTTCTGGTTCCAGGGGGGAGGATGAGCACGTGGTTAATTCTTCTTCCTGATGGGAAAATAGAGTGACCTGTGCCTGCCCCAACACCAAGAGCTAGTCTCTCACTAGTTCCCCGTCTACCCGTTCATCCTCAGGACAAATTGCAACCTGTACGGAACAGGAGGTTAAAGGTGCTGATGCTCCAAGTAGGGAGATTATTAGTAAAGCGGCTGGAATGGCGAACCCGGGCACAAGGAGAAGAGAAATGTGGTGCGTTTTAGAAACCTTTCCCCAACACATGGTGTACCATCTTTTTGTTTGCTCATGCATGTTTTCGATGTAGGAAGATGCCCTAGAACCTGGAGATTTGGGACCCATGCGATGGGTACCACGCAGTATTACTTTAAAGGGTCTGCGTTTGCTCACCCAACCTCACCAAACCTCTCAGCCCCAAGAGTGTCCACCCTTATGTCTCATCCAGCTATGGGTCTAGATATGGTCAATCCAGGTTGCATCACAGCCCCTGAACGCATTGTGTAAGAATTTCTCTCTCTTTCACTGTCTTTGTTTCATGGGTTTGTAAAAGTAATTTATTTTTATAATGGGGTTTAGCTGCTTTTCACTGCTATGTTTATGCCACTTTACACCCACTTGCCACACTAAGAGAGAGATATCAATACATAGGTTTTAAGATTATTACTAGTCAGATATATTCTTGTGCGGTGAATAGGGCGTGTTGAGTCCAGTTCTCTGAGCAAGGAGTAGGTCTTGTCTATTACATATTGGGTTTATGGAACGGTATCTGAGCTAATTTGAAACCCTTATTTTATGTATCACCCCACCTCACCTTTCCCGTTAAGCAGCCATAGTGTGTTTTCTGCATGTGTGACTCTGTTCTGTTTTGTAATTCAGTTCAAGTGTAACGGTTTTTACATTCACTCTATAAGTGATACCTTATGAGAAGTGTCCTTTTCTGTGTGACTTATTTCACTTAGAATCGTCGTACCTAAATCCACTCATCATGCTGCTACTAGCCTTATGACATTGATTTCATGGCTGAGTGATATTGCATTGTACATAAGGACCACAACTTCTTTATCCATTTTTCTCTTTCCTGGGATATTGAAGGTGGAATGAAGTGGAGGTCCTTGTCAACAGAGCAGCCCTCAACTTTGGGGTGCTTGTGTCTTGCTGATTTTTCATTTTCCCAATTTATACCCCCATGAGTGGAAGTGCCCTATGCTCTCTAAGCTGTGTTTTTTAGATGTTTCAGGACACACCGTACACTTCTCCAGAGTGGCTGTTGGCAATTTACATCCCGCCCATCAGTGTAGCAAGGCTCCCATTTCTCCATGGCCTGTCCTGCATTTCTGGTTTTGAGACTTTTTTCAGCATGGCCCTTTTGACCGATGGGTAGCGAGTCTTCTTTGTAGCGCTGATTTGCCTTTCCAGGTTGCTTGGTTGGCCAAAAAGGGCGTATGCGTTTTTTCCTGAATATATTCAGGAAAAAATGCATACGCCCTTTTTGGCCAAGGGCATCATTGTCAACGTTTTGCCGCTTTTCATGTGCTTTAAAGGCGATTCGAATCTTCCTCCTGAAATCTGTTTCCTGCAATTCTGCCTTGATTTCAAATCCTCTTCTTTGCCTTCCCTCAATATATTTGTGGACGAGAGTTATCATTTATAACTCTGCAGGTTTGTGAATTGCAGTGCCCTGAAGCTCCATTTTACAACTCGCTTTTTTGGGAGCTGGCCGCAAAAGCGCAGGATGGCTTCAGGCCCTGTTCTGGTTCCAGGGGGGGAGGATGAGCCTGTGGTTAATTCTTCTTCCTGATGGGAAAATAGAGTGACCTGTGCCTGTCCCAACACCAAGAGCTAGTCTCTCACTGGTTCTCCGTCTACCCGTTCATCCTCAGGATAAATTGCAACCTGTACAGAACAGGAGGTTAAAGGTGCTGATGCTCCAAGTAGGGAGATTATTAGTAAATCGGCTGCAATGGCGAACCCGGGCACAAGGAGAAGAGAAATGAGGTGCGTTTTAGAAACCTTTCCCCATCACATGGTGTACCATCTTTTTGTTTGCTCATGCATGTTTTCGATGTAGGAAGATGCCCTTGAACCTGGAGATTTGGGACCCATGCGATGGGTACCACGCAGTATTACTTTAAAGGGTCTGCGTTTGCTCACCCAACCTCACCAAACCTCTCAGCCCCAAGAGTGTCCACCCTTATGTCTCATCCAGCTGTGGGTCTAGATATGGTCAATCCAGGTTGCATCACAGCCCCTGAACGCATTGTGTAAGAATTTCTCTCTCTTTCACTGTCTTTGTTTCATGGGTTTTTCGAAGTAATTTATTTTTATAATGGGGTTTAGCTGCTTTTCACTGCTATGTTTATGCCACTTTACACCCACTTGACACACTAAGAGAGAGATATCAATACATAGGTTTTAAGATTATTACTAGTCAGATATATTCTTGTGCGGTGAATAGGGCGTGTTGAGTCCAGTTCTCTGAGCAAGGAGTAGGTCTTGTCTATTACATATTGGGTTTATGGAACGGTATCTGAGCTAATTTGAAACCCTTGTTTTATGTATCACCCCACCTCACCTTTCCCGTTAAGCAGCCATAGTGTGTTTTCTGCATGTGTGACTCTGTTCTGTTTTGTAATTCAGTTCAAGTGTAACGGTTTTTACATTCGCTCTATAAGTGATACCTTATGAGAAGTGTCCTTTTCTGTGTGACTTATTTCACTTAGAATCGTCGTACCTAAATCCACTCATCATGCTGCTACTAGCCTTATGACATTGATTTCATGGCTGAGTGATATTCCATTGTACATAAGGACCACAACTTCTTTATCCATTTTTCGCTTTCCTGGGATATTGAAGGTGGAATGAAGTGGAGGTCCTTGTCAACAGAGCAGCCCTAAACTTTGGGGTGCTTGTGTCTTGCTGATTTTTCATTTTCCCAATTTATACCCCCATGAGTGGAAGTGCCCTATGCTCTCTAAGCTGTGTTTTTTAGATGTTTCAGGACACACCGTACACTTCTCCAGAGTGGCTGTTGGCAATTTACATCCCGCCCATCAGTGTAGCAAGGCTCCCATTTCTCCATGGCCTGTCCTGCATTTCTGGTTTTGAGACTTTTTTCAGCATGGCCCTTTTGACCGATGGGTAGCGAGTCTTCTTTGTAGTGCTGATTTGCCTTTCCAGGTTGCTTGCTTGGCCAAAAAGGGCGTATGCGTTTTTTCCTGAATATATTCAGGAAAAAACGCATACGCCCTTTTTGGCCAAGGGCATCATTGTCAACGTTTTGCCGCTTTTCATGTGCTTTAAAGGCGATTCGAATCTACCTCCTGAAATCTGTTTCCTGCAATTCTGCCTTGATTTCAAATCCTCTTCTTTGCCTTCCCTCAATATATTTGTGGACGAGAGTTATCATTTATAACTCTCCAGGTTTGTGAATTGCAGTGCCCTGAAGCTCCATTTTACAACTCGCTTTTTTGGGAGCTGGCCGCAAAAGCGCAGGATGGCTTCAGGCCCTGTTCTGGTTCCAGGGGGGAGGATGAGCACGTGGTTAATTCTTCTTACTGATGGGAAAATAGAGTGACCTGTGCCTGCCCCAACACCAAGAGCTAGTCTCTCACTAGTTCCCCGTCTACCCGTTCATCCTCAGGACAAATTGCAACCTGTACGGAACAGGAGGTTAAAGGTGCTGATGCTCCAAGTAGGGAGATTATTAGTAAAGCGGCTGGAATGGCGAACCCGGGCACAAGGAGAAGAGAAATGAGGTGCGTTTTAGAAACCTTTCCCCAACACATGGTGTACCATCTTTTTGTTTGCTCATGCATGTTTTCGATGTAGGAAGATGCCCTAGAACCTGGAGATTTGGGACCCATGCGATGGGTACCACGCAGTATTACTTTAAAGGGTCTGCGTTTGCTCACCCAACCTCACCAAACCTCTCAGCCCCAAGAGTGTCCACCCTTATGTCTCATCCAGCTATGGGTCTAGATATGGTCAATCCAGGTTGCATCACAGCCCCTGAACGCATTGTGTAAGAATTTCTCTCTCTTTCACTGTCTTTGTTTCATGGGTTTGTAAAAGTAATTTATTTTTATAATGGGGTTTAGCTGCTTTTCACTGCTATGTTTATGCCACTTTACACCCACTTGACACACTAAGAGAGAGATATCAATACATAGGTTTTAAGATTATTACTAGTCAGATATATTCTTGTGCGGTGAATAGGGCGTGTTGAGTCCAGTTCTCTGAGCAAGGAGTAGGTCTTGTCTATTACATATTGGGTTTATGGAACGGTATCTGAGCTAATTTGAAACCCTTATTTTATGTATCACCCCACCTCACCTTTCCCGTTAAGCAGCCATAGTGTGTTTTCTGCATGTGTGACTCTGTTCTGTTTTGTAATTCAGTTCAAGTGTAACGGTTTTTACATTCCCTCTATAAGTGATACCTTATGAGCAGTGTCCTTTTCTGTGTGACTTATTTCACTTAGAATCGTCGTACCTAAATCCACTCATCATGCTGCTACTAGCCTTATGACATTGATTTCATGGCTGAGTGATATTCCATTGTACATAAGGACCACAACTTCTTTATCCATTTTTCTCTTTCCTGGGATATTGAAGGTGGAATGAAGTGGAGGTCCTTGTCAACAGAGCAGTCCTAAACTTTGGGGTGCTTGTGTCTTGCTGATTTTTCATTTTCCCAATTTATACCCCCATGAGTGGAAGTGCCCTATGCTCTCTAAGCTGTGTTTTTTAGATGTTTCAGGACACACCGTACACTTCTCCAGAGTGGCTGTTGGCAATTTACATCCCGCCCATCAGTGTAGCAAGGCTCCCATTTCTCCATGGCCTGTCCTGCATTTCTGGTTTTGAGACTTTTTTCAGCATGGCCCTTTTGACCGATGGGTAGCGAGTCTTCTTTGTAGCGCTGATTTGCCTTTCCAGGTTGCTTGGTTGGCCAAAAAGGGCGTATGCGTTTTTTCCTGAATATATTCAGGAAAAAACGCATACGCCCTTTTTGGCCAAGGGCATCATTGTCAACGTTTTGCCGCTTTTCATGTGCTTTAAAGGCGATTCGAATCTACCTCCTGAAATCTGTTTCCTGCAATTCTGCCTTGATTTCAAATCCTCTTCTTTGCCTTCCCTCAATATATTTGTGGACGAGAGTTATCATTTATAACTCTCCAGGTTTGTGAATTGCAGTGCCCTGAAGCTCCATTTTACAACTCGCTTTTTTGGGAGCTGGCCGCAAAAGCGCAGGATGGCTTCAGGCCCTGTTCTGGTTCCAGGGGGGAGGATGAGCACGTGGTTAATTCTTCTTCCTGATGGGAAAATAGAGTGACCTGTGCCTGTCCCAACACCAAGAGCTAGTCTCTCACTAGTTCCCCGTCTACCCGTTCATCCTCAGGACAAATTGCAACCTGTACGGAACAGGAGGTTAAAGGTGCTGATGCTCCAAGTAGGGAGATTATTAGTAAAGCGGCTGGAATGGCGAACCCGGGCACAAGGAGAAGAGAAATGAGGTGCGTTTTAGAAACCTTTCCCCATCACATGGTGTACCATCTTTTTGTTTGCTCATGCATGTTTTCGATGTAGGAAGATGCCCTTGAACCTGGAGATTTGGGACCCATGCGATGGGTACCACGCAGTATTACTTTAAAGGGTCTGCGTTTGCTCACCCAACCTCACCAAACCTCTCAGCCCCAAGAGTGTCCACCCTTATGTCTCATCCAGCTGTGGGTCTAGATATGGTCAATCCAGGTTGCATCACAGCCCCTGAACGCATTGTGTAAGAATTTCTCTCTCTTTCACTGTCTTTGTTTCATGGGTTTGTAAAAGTAATTTATTTTTATAATGGGGTTTAGCTGCTTTTCACTGCTGTGTTTATGCCGCTTTACACCCACTTGACACACTAACAGAGAGATATCAATACATAGGTTTTAAGATTATTACTAGTCAGATATATTCTTGTGCGCTGAATAGGGTGTGTTGAGTCCAGTTCTCTGAGCAAGGAGTAGGTCTTGTCTATTACATATTGGGTTTATGGAATGGTATCTGAGCTAATTTGAAACCCTTGTTTTATGTATCACCCCACCTCACCTTTCCCGTTAAGCAGCCATAGTGTGTTTTCTGCATGTGTGACTCTGTTCTGTTTTGTAATTCAGTTCAAGTGTAACGGTTTTTACATTCACTCTATAAGTGATACCTTATGAGAAGTGTCCTTTTCTGTGTGACTTATTTCACTTAGAATCGTCGTACCTAAATCCACTCATCATGCTGCTACTAGCCTTATGACATTGATTTCATGGCTGAGTGATATTGCATTGTACATAAGGACCACAACTTCTTTATCCATTTTTCTCTTTCCTGGGATATTGAAGGTGGAATGAAGTGGAGGTCCTTGTCAACAGAGCAGCCCTCAACTTTGGGGTGCTTGTGTCTTGCTGATTTTTCATTTTCCCAATTTATACCCCCATGAGTGGAAGTGCCCTATGCTCTCTAAGCTGTGTTTTTTAGATGTTTCAGGACACACCGTACACTTCTCCAGAGTGGCTGTTGGCAATTTACATCCCGCCCATCAGTGTAGCAAGGCTCCCATTTCTCCATGGCCTGTCCTGCATTTCTGGTTTTGAGACTTTTTTCAGCATGGCCCTTTTGACCGATGGGTAGCGAGTCTTCTTTGTAGTGCTGATTTGCCTTTCCAGGTTGCTTGGTTGGCCAAAAAGGGCGTATGCGTTTTTTCCTGAATATATTCAGGAAAAAACGCATACGCCCTTTTTGGCCAAGGGCATCATTGTCAACGTTTTGCCGCTTTTCATGTGCTTTAAAGGCGATTCGAATCTACCTCCTGAAATCTGTTTCCTGCAATTCTGCCTTGATTTCAAATCCTCTTCTTTGCCTTCCCTCAATATATTTGTGGACGAGAGTTATCATTTATAACTCTGCAGGTTTGTGAATTGCAGTGCCCTGAAGCTCCATTTTACAACTCGCTTTTTTGGGAGCTGGCCACAAAAGCGCAGGATGGCTTCAGGCCCTGTTCTGGTTCCGGGGGGGAGGATGAGCCTGTGGTTAATTCTTCTTCCTGATGGGAAAATAGAGTGACCTGTGCCTGTCCCAACACCAAGAGCTAGTCTCTCACTGGTTCCCCGTTTACCCGTTCATCCTCAGGACAAATTGCAACCTGTTCGGAACAGGAGGTTAAAGGTGCTGATGCTCCAAGTAGGGAGATTGTTAGTAAAGCGGCTGGAATGGCGAACCCGGGCACAAGGTGAAGAGAAATGAGGTGCGTTTTAGAAACCTTTCCCCATCACATGGTGTACCATCATTTTGTTTTCTCATGCATGTTTTCGATGTAGGAAGATGCCCTTAAACCTGGAGATTTGGGACCCATGCGATGGGTACCACGCATTATTACTTTAAAGGGTCTGCGTTTGCTCATCCAACCTCACCAAACCTCTCAGCCCCAAGAGTGTCCACCCTTATGTCTCATCCAGCTATGGGTCTAGATATGGTCAATCCAGGTTGCATCACAGCCCCTGAACGCATTGTGTAAGAATTTCTCTCTCTTTCACTGTCTTTGTTTCATGGGTTTGTAAAAGTAATTTATTTTTATAATGGGGTTTAGCTGCTTTTCACTGCTATGTTTATGCCACTTTACACCCACTTGACACACTAAGAGAGAGATATCAATACATAGGTTTTAAGATTATTACTAGTCAGATATATTCTTGTGCGGTGAATAGGGCGTGTTGAGTCCAGTTCTCTGAGCAAGGAGTAGGTCTTGTCTATTACATATTGGGTTTATGGAACGGTATCTGAGCTAATTTGAAACCCTTATTTTATGTATCACCCCACCTCACCTTTCCCGTTAAGCAGCCATAGTGTGTTTTCTGCATGTGTGACTCTGTTCTGTTTTGTAATTCAGTTCAAGTGTAACGGTTTTTACATTCCCTCTATAAGTGATACCTTATGAGCAGTGTCCTTTTCTGTGTGACTTATTTCACTTAGAATCGTCGTACCTAAATCCACTCATCATGCTGCTACTAGCCTTATGACATTGATTTCATGGCTGAGTGATATTCCATTGTACATAAGGACCACAACTTCTTTATCCATTTTTCTCTTTCCTGGGATATTGAAGGTGGAATGAAGTGGAGGTCCTTGTCAACAGAGCAGTCCTAAACTTTGGGGTGCTTGTGTCTTGCTGATTTTTCATTTTCCCAATTTATACCCCCATGAGTGGAAGTGCCCTATGCTCTCTAAGCTGTGTTTTTTAGATGTTTCAGGACACACCGTACACTTCTCCAGAGTGGCTGTTGGCAATTTACATCCCGCCCATCAGTGTAGCAAGGCTCCCATTTCTCCATGGCCTGTCCTGCATTTCTGGTTTTGAGACTTTTTTCAGCATGGCCCTTTTGACCGATGGGTAGCGAGTCTTCTTTGTAGCGCTGATTTGCCTTTCCAGGTTGCTTGGTTGGCCAAAAAGGGCGTATGCGTTTTTTCCTGAATATATTCAGGAAAAAACGCATACGCCCTTTTTGGCCAAGGGCATCATTGTCAACGTTTTGCCGCTTTTCATGTGCTTTAAAGGCGATTCGAATCTACCTCCTGAAATCTGTTTCCTGCAATTCTGCCTTGATTTCAAATCCTCTTCTTTGCCTTCCCTCAATATATTTGTGGACGAGAGTTATCATTTATAACTCTCCAGGTTTGTGAATTGCAGTGCCCTGAAGCTCCATTTTACAACTCGCTTTTTTGGGAGCTGGCCGCAAAAGCGCAGGATGGCTTCAGGCCCTGTTCTGGTTCCAGGGGGGAGGATGAGCACGTGGTTAATTCTTCTTCCTGATGGGAAAATAGAGTGACCTGTGCCTGTCCCAACACCAAGAGCTAGTCTCTCACTAGTTCCCCGTCTACCCGTTCATCCTCAGGACAAATTGCAACCTGTACGGAACAGGAGGTTAAAGGTGCTGATGCTCCAAGTAGGGAGATTATTAGTAAAGCGGCTGGAATGGCGAACCCGGGCACAAGGAGAAGAGAAATGAGGTGCGTTTTAGAAACCTTTCCCCATCACATGGTGTACCATCTTTTTGTTTGCTCATGCATGTTTTCGATGTAGGAAGATGCCCTTGAACCTGGAGATTTGGGACCCATGCGATGGGTACCACGCAGTATTACTTTAAAGGGTCTGCGTTTGCTCACCCAACCTCACCAAACCTCTCAGCCCCAAGAGTGTCCACCCTTATGTCTCATCCAGCTGTGGGTCTAGATATGGTCAATCCAGGTTGCATCACAGCCCCTGAACGCATTGTGTAAGAATTTCTCTCTCTTTCACTGTCTTTGTTTCATGGGTTTGTAAAAGTAATTTATTTTTATAATGGGGTTTAGCTGCTTTTCACTGCTGTGTTTATGCCGCTTTACACCCACTTGACACACTAACAGAGAGATATCAATACATAGGTTTTAAGATTATTACTAGTCAGATATATTCTTGTGCGCTGAATAGGGTGTGTTGAGTCCAGTTCTCTGAGCAAGGAGTAGGTCTTGTCTATTACATATTGGGTTTATGGAATGGTATCTGAGCTAATTTGAAACCCTTGTTTTATGTATCACCCCACCTCACCTTTCCCGTTAAGCAGCCATAGTGTGTTTTCTGCATGTGTGACTCTGTTCTGTTTTGTAATTCAGTTCAAGTGTAACGGTTTTTACATTCACTCTATAAGTGATACCTTATGAGAAGTGTCCTTTTCTGTGTGACTTATTTCACTTAGAATCGTCGTACCTAAATCCACTCATCATGCTGCTACTAGCCTTATGACATTGATTTCATGGCTGAGTGATATTGCATTGTACATAAGGACCACAACTTCTTTATCCATTTTTCTCTTTCCTGGGATATTGAAGGTGGAATGAAGTGGAGGTCCTTGTCAACAGAGCAGCCCTCAACTTTGGGGTGCTTGTGTCTTGCTGATTTTTCATTTTCCCAATTTATACCCCCATGAGTGGAAGTGCCCTATGCTCTCTAAGCTGTGTTTTTTAGATGTTTCAGGACACACCGTACACTTCTCCAGAGTGGCTGTTGGCAATTTACATCCCGCCCATCAGTGTAGCAAGGCTCCCATTTCTCCATGGCCTGTCCTGCATTTCTGGTTTTGAGACTTTTTTCAGCATGGCCCTTTTGACCGATGGGTAGCGAGTCTTCTTTGTAGTGCTGATTTGCCTTTCCAGGTTGCTTGGTTGGCCAAAAAGGGCGTATGCGTTTTTTCCTGAATATATTCAGGAAAAAACGCATACGCCCTTTTTGGCCAAGGGCATCATTGTCAACGTTTTGCCGCTTTTCATGTGCTTTAAAGGCGATTCGAATCTACCTCCTGAAATCTGTTTCCTGCAATTCTGCCTTGATTTCAAATCCTCTTCTTTGCCTTCCCTCAATATATTTGTGGACGAGAGTTATCATTTATAACTCTGCAGGTTTGTGAATTGCAGTGCCCTGAAGCTCCATTTTACAACTCGCTTTTTTGGGAGCTGGCCACAAAAGCGCAGGATGGCTTCAGGCCCTGTTCTGGTTCCGGGGGGGAGGATGAGCCTGTGGTTAATTCTTCTTCCTGATGGGAAAATAGAGTGACCTGTGCCTGTCCCAACACCAAGAGCTAGTCTCTCACTGGTTCCCCGTTTACCCGTTCATCCTCAGGACAAATTGCAACCTGTTCGGAACAGGAGGTTAAAGGTGCTGATGCTCCAAGTAGGGAGATTGTTAGTAAAGCGGCTGGAATGGCGAACCCGGGCACAAGGTGAAGAGAAATGAGGTGCGTTTTAGAAACCTTTCCCCATCACATGGTGTACCATCATTTTGTTTTCTCATGCATGTTTTCGATGTAGGAAGATGCCCTTAAACCTGGAGATTTGGGACCCATGCGATGGGTACCACGCATTATTACTTTAAAGGGTCTGCGTTTGCTCATCCAACCTCACCAAACCTCTCAGCCCCAAGAGTGTCCACCCTTATGTCTCATCCAGCTGTGGGTCTAGATATGGTCAATCCAGGTTGCATCACAGCCCCTGAACGCATTGTGTAAGAATTTCTCTCTCTTCCACTGTCTTTGTTTCATGGGTTTGTAAAAGTAATTTATTTTTATAATGGGGTTTAGCTGCTTTTCACTGCTGTGTTTATGCCGCTTTACACCCACTTGACTCACTAACAGTGAGATATCAATACATAGGTTTTAAGATTATTACTAGTCAGATATATTCTTGTGCGGTGAATAGGTTGTGTTGAGTCCAGTTCTCTGAGCAAGGAGTAGGTCTTGTCTATTACATATTGGGTTTATGGAATGGTATCTGAGCTAATTTGAAACCCTTGTTTTATTTATCACCCCACCTCACCTTTCCCGTTAAGCAGCCATAGTGTGTTTTCTGCATGTGTGACTCTGTTCTGTTTTGTAATTCAGTTCAAGTGTAACTGTTTTTACATTCCCTCTATAAGTGATACCTTATGAGAAGTGTCCTTTTCTGTGTGACTTATTTCACTTAAAATTGTCGTACCTAAATCCACTCATCATGCTGCTACTTGCCTTATGACATTGATTTCATGGCTGAGTGATATTGCATTGTACATAAGGACCACAACTTCTTTATCCATTTTTCTGTTTCCTGGGATATTGAAGGTGGAATGAAGTGGAAGTCTTTGTCAACAGAGCAGCCCTAAACTTTGGGGTGCTTGTGTCTTGCTGATTTTTCATTTTCCCAATTTATACCCCCATGAGTGGAAGTGCCCTATGCTCTCTAAGCTGTGTTTTTTAGATGTTTCAGGACACACCGTACACTTCTCCAGAGTGGCTGTTGGCAATTTACATCCCGCCCATCAGTGTAGCAAGGCTCCCATTTCTCCATGGACTGTCCTGCATTTCTGGTTTTGAGACTTTTTTCAGCATGGCCCTTTTGACCGATGGGTAGCGAGTCTTCTTTGTAGCGCTGATTTGCCTTTCCAGGTTGCTTGGTTGGCCAAAAAGGGCGTATGCGTTTTTTTCTGAATATATTCAGGAAAAAACGCATACGCCCTTTTTGGCCAAGGGCATCATTGTCAACGTTTTGCCGCTTTTCATGTGCTTTAAAGGCGATTCGAATCTACCTCCTGAAATCTGTTTCCTGCAATTCTGCCTTGATTTCAAATCCTCTTCTTTGCCTTCCCTCAATATATTTGTGGACGAGAGTTATCATTTATAACTCTCCAGGTTTGTGAATTGCAGTGCCCTGAAGCTCCATTTTACAACTCGCTTTTTTGGGAGCTGGCCGCAAAAGCGCAGGATGGCTTCAGGCCCTGTTCTGGTTCCAGGGGGGAGGATGAGCACGTGGTTAATTCTTCTTCCTGATGGGAAAATAGAGTGACCTGTGCCTGTCCCAACACCAAGAGCTAGTCTCTCACTAGTTCCCCGTCTACCCGTTCATCCTCAGGACAAATTGCAACCTGTACGGAACAGGAGGTTAAAGGTGCTGATGCTCCAAGTAGGGAGATTATTAGTAAAGCGGCTGGAATGGCGAACCCGGGCACAAGGAGAAGAGAAATGAGGTGCGTTTTAGAAACCTTTCCCCATCACATGGTGTACCATCTTTTTGTTTGCTCATGCATGTTTTCGATGTAGGAAGATGCCCTTGAACCTGGAGATTTGGGACCCATGCGATGGGTACCACGCAGTATTACTTTAAAGGGTCTGCGTTTGCTCACCCAACCTCACCAAACCTCTCAGCCCCAAGAGTGTCCACCCTTATGTCTCATCCAGCTGTGGGTCTAGATATGGTCAATCCAGGTTGCATCACAGCCCCTGAACGCATTGTGTAAGAATTTCTCTCTCTTTCACTGTCTTTGTTTCATGGGTTTGTAAAAGTAATTTATTTTTATAATGGGGTTTAGCTGCTTTTCACTGCTGTGTTTATGCCGCTTTACACCCACTTGACACACTAACAGAGAGATATCAATACATAGGTTTTAAGATTATTACTAGTCAGATATATTCTTGTGCGCTGAATAGGGTGTGTTGAGTCCAGTTCTCTGAGCAAGGAGTAGGTCTTGTCTATTACATATTGGGTTTATGGAATGGTATCTGAGCTAATTTGAAACCCTTGTTTTATGTATCACCCCACCTCACCTTTCCCGTTAAGCAGCCATAGTGTGTTTTCTGCATGTGTGACTCTGTTCTGTTTTGTAATTCAGTTCAAGTGTAACGGTTTTTACATTCACTCTATAAGTGATACCTTATGAGAAGTGTCCTTTTCTGTGTGACTTATTTCACTTAGAATCGTCGTACCTAAATCCACTCATCATGCTGCTACTAGCCTTATGACATTGATTTCATGGCTGAGTGATATTGCATTGTACATAAGGACCACAACTTCTTTATCCATTTTTCTCTTTCCTGGGATATTGAAGGTGGAATGAAGTGGAGGTCCTTGTCAACAGAGCAGCCCTCAACTTTGGGGTGCTTGTGTCTTGCTGATTTTTCATTTTCCCAATTTATACCCCCATGAGTGGAAGTGCCCTATGCTCTCTAAGCTGTGTTTTTTAGATGTTTCAGGACACACCGTACACTTCTCCAGAGTGGCTGTTGGCAATTTACATCCCGCCCATCAGTGTAGCAAGGCTCCCATTTCTCCATGGCCTGTCCTGCATTTCTGGTTTTGAGACTTTTTTCAGCATGGCCCTTTTGACCGATGGGTAGCGAGTCTTCTTTGTAGTGCTGATTTGCCTTTCCAGGTTGCTTGGTTGGCCAAAAAGGGCGTATGCGTTTTTTCCTGAATATATTCAGGAAAAAACGCATACGCCCTTTTTGGCCAAGGGCATCATTGTCAACGTTTTGCCGCTTTTCATGTGCTTTAAAGGCGATTCGAATCTACCTCCTGAAATCTGTTTCCTGCAATTCTGCCTTGATTTCAAATCCTCTTCTTTGCCTTCCCTCAATATATTTGTGGACGAGAGTTATCATTTATAACTCTGCAGGTTTGTGAATTGCAGTGCCCTGAAGCTCCATTTTACAACTCGCTTTTTTGGGAGCTGGCCACAAAAGCGCAGGATGGCTTCAGGCCCTGTTCTGGTTCCGGGGGGGAGGATGAGCCTGTGGTTAATTCTTCTTCCTGATGGGAAAATAGAGTGACCTGTGCCTGTCCCAACACCAAGAGCTAGTCTCTCACTGGTTCCCCGTTTACCCGTTCATCCTCAGGACAAATTGCAACCTGTTCGGAACAGGAGGTTAAAGGTGCTGATGCTCCAAGTAGGGAGATTGTTAGTAAAGCGTCTGGAATGGCGAACCCGGGCACAAGGAGAAGAGAAATGAGGTGCGTTTTAGAAACCTTTCCCCATCACATGGTGTACCATCATTTTGTTTTCTCATGCATGTTTTCGATGTAGGAAGATGCCCTTAAACCTGGAGATTTGGGACCCATGCGATGGGTACCACGCATTATTACTTTAAAGGGTCTGCGTTTGCTCATCCAACCTCACCAAACCTCTCAGCCCCAAGAGTGTCCACCCTTATGTCTCATCCAGCTGTGGGTCTAGATATGGTCAATCCAGGTTGCATCACAGCCCCTGAACGCATTGTGTAAGAATTTCTCTCTCTTCCACTGTCTTTGTTTCATGGGTTTGTAAAAGTAATTTATTTTTATAATGGGGTTTAGCTGCTTTTCACTGCTGTGTTTATGCCGCTTTACACCCACTTGACTCACTAACAGTGAGATATCAATACATAGGTTTTAAGATTATTACTAGTCAGATATATTCTTGTGCAGTGAATAGGTTGTGTTGAGTCCAGTTCTCTGAGCAAGGAGTAGGTCTTGTCTATTACATATTGGGTTTATGGAATGGTATCTGAGCTAATTTGAAACCCTTGTTTTATTTATCACCCCACCTCACCTTTCCCGTTAAGCAGCCATAGTGTGTTTTCTGCATGTGTGACTCTGTTCTGTTTTGTAATTCAGTTCAAGTGTAACTGTTTTTACATTCCCTCTATAAGTGATACCTTATGAGAAGTGTCCTTTTCTGTGTGACTTATTTCACTTAAAATTGTCGTACCTAAATCCACTCATCATGCTGCTACTAGCCTTATGACATTGATTTCATGGCTGAGTGATATTGCATTGTACATAAGGACCACAACTTCTTTATCCATTTTTCTGTTTCCTGGGATATTGAAGGTGGAATGAAGTGGAGGTCTTTGTCAACAGAGCAGCCCTAAACTTTGGGGTGCTTGTGTCTTGCTGATTTTTCATTTTCCCAATTTATACCCCCATGAGTGGAAGTGCCCTATGCTCTCTAAGCTGTGTTTTTTAGATGTTTCAGGACACACCGTACACTTCTCCAGAGTGGCTGTTGGCAATTTACATCCCGCCCATCAGTGTAGCAAGGCTCCCATTTCTCCATGGCCTGTCCTGCATTTCTGGTTTTGAGACTTTTTTCAGCATGGCCCTTTTGACCGATGGGTAGCGAGTCTTCTTTGTAGCGCTGATTTGCCTTTCCAGGTTGCTTGGTTGGCCAAAAAGGGCGTATGCGTTTTTTTCTGAATATATTCAGGAAAAAACGCATACGCCCTTTTTGGCCAAGGGCATCATTGTCAACGTTTTGCCGCTTTTCATGTGCTTTAAAGGCGATTCGAATCTTCCTCCTGAAATCTGTTTCCTGCAATTCTGCCTTGATTTCAAATCCTCTTCTTTGCCTTCCCTCAATATATTTGTGGACGAGAGTTATCATTTATAACTCTGCAGGTTTGTGAATTGCAGTGCCCTGAAGCTCCATTTTACAACTCGCTTTTTTGGGAGCTGGCCGCAAAAGCGCAGGACGGCTTCAGGCCCTGTTCTGGTTCCAGGGGGGAGGATGAGCCTATGGTTAATTCTTCTTCCTGATGGGAAAATAGAGTGACCTGTGCCTGTCCCAACACCAAGAGCTAGTCTCTCACTAGTTCCCCGTCTACCCGTTTATCCTCAGGACAAATTGCAACCTGTACGGAACAGGAGGTTAAAGGTGCTGATGCTCCAAGTAGGGAGATTGTTAGTAAAGCGGCTGGAATGGCGAACCCGGGCACAAGGAGAAGAGAAATGAGGTGCGTTATAGAAACCTTTCCCCATCACATGGTGTACCATCATTTTGTTTTCTCATGCATGTTTTCGATGTAGGAAGATGCCCTTAAACCTGGAGATTTGGGACCCATGCGATGGGTACCACGCAGTATTACTTTAAAGGGTCTGCGTTTGCTCACCCAACCTCACCAAACCTCTCAGCCCCAAGAGTGTCCACCCTTATGTCTCATCCAGCTGTGGGTCTAGATATGGTCAATCCAGGTTGCATCACAGCCCCTGAACGCATTGTGTAAGAATTTCTCTCTCTTCCACTGTCTTTGTTTCATGGGTTTGTAAAAGTAATTTATTTTTATAATGGGGTTTAGCTGCTTTTCACTGCTGTGTTTATGCCACTTTACACCCACTTGACACACTAACAGTGAGATATCAATACATAGGTTTTAAGATTATTACTAGTCAGATATATTCTTGTGCGGTGAATAGGGTGTGTTGAGTCCAGTTCCCTGAGCAAGGAGTAGGTCTTGTCTATTACATATTGGGTTTATGGAATGGTATCTGAGCTAATTTGAAACCCTTGTTTTATTTATCACCCCACCTCACCTTTCCCGTTAAGCAGCCAGAGTGTGTTTTCTGCATGTGTGACTCTGTTCTGTTTTGTAATTCAGTTCAAGTGTAACGGTTTTTACATTCCCTCTATAAGTGATACCTTATGAGAAGTGTCCTTTTCTGTGTGACTTATTTCACTTAGAATCGTCGTACCTAAATCCACTCATCATGCTGCTACTAGCCTTATGACATTGATTTCATGGCTGAGTGATATTGCATTGTACATAAGGACCACAACTTCTTTATCCATTTTTCTCTTTCCTGGGATATTGAAGGTGGAATGAAGTGGAGGTCCTTGTCAACAGAGCAGCCCTAAACTTTGGGGTGCTTGTGTCTTGCTGATTTTTCATTTTCCCAGTTTATACCCCCATGAGTGGAAGTGCCCTATGCTCTCTAAGCTGTGTTTTTTAGATGTTTCAGGACACACCGTACACTTCTCCAGAGTGGCTGTTGGCAATTTACATCCCGCCCATCAGTGTAGCAAGGCTCCCATTTCTCCATGGCCTGTCCTGCATTTCTGGTTTTGAGACTTTTTTCAGCATGGCCCTTTTGACCGATGGGTAGCGAGTCTTCTTTGTAGCGCTGATTTGCCTTTCCAGGTTGCTTGGTTGGCCAAAAAGGGCGTATGCGTTTTTTCCTGAATATATTCAGGAAAAAATGCATACGCCCTTTTTGGCCAAGGGCATCATTGTCAACGTTTTGCCGCTTTTCATGTGCTTTAAAGGCGATTCGAATCTTCCTCCTGAAATCTGTTTCCTGCAATTCTGCCTTGATTTCAAATCCTCTTCTTTGCCTTCCCTCAATATATTTGTGGACGAGAGTTATCATTTATAACTCTGCAGGTTTGTGAATTGCAGTGCCCTGAAGCTCCATTTTACAACTCGCTTTTTTGGGAGCTGGCCGCAAAAGCGCAGGATGGCTTCAGGCCCTGTTCTGGTTCCAGGGGGGGAGGATGAGCCTGTGGTTAATTCTTCTTCCTGATGGGAAAATAGAGTGACCTGTGCCTGTCCCAACACCAAGAGCTAGTCTCTCACTGGTTCTCCGTCTACCCGTTCATCCTCAGGATAAATTGCAACCTGTACAGAACAGGAGGTTAAAGGTGCTGATGCTCCAAGTAGGGAGATTATTAGTAAATCGGCTGCAATGGCGAACCCGGGCACAAGGAGAAGAGAAATGAGGTGCGTTTTAGAAACCTTTCCCCATCACATGGTGTACCATCTTTTTGTTTGCTCATGCATGTTTTCCATGTAGGAAGATGCCCTTGAACCTGGAGATTTGGGACCCATGCGATGGGTACCACGCAGTATTACTTTAAAGGGTCTGCGTTTGCTCACCCAACCTCACCAAACCTCTCAGCCCCAAGAGTGTCCACCCTTATGTCTCATCCAGCTGTGGGTCTAGATATGGTCAATCCAGGTTGCATCACAGCCCCTGAACGCATTGTGTAAGAATTTCTCTCTCTTTCACTGTCTTTGTTTCATGGGTTTTTCGAAGTAATTTATTTTTATAATGGGGTTTAGCTGCTTTTCACTGCTATGTTTATGCCACTTTACACCCACTTGACACACTAAGAGAGAGATATCAATACATAGGTTTTAAGATTATTACTAGTCAGATATATTCTTGTGCGGTGAATAGGGCGTGTTGAGTCCAGTTCTCTGAGCAAGGAGTAGGTCTTGTCTATTACATATTGGGTTTATGGAACGGTATCTGAGCTAATTTGAAACCCTTGTTTTATGTATCACCCCACCTCACCTTTCCCGTTAAGCAGCCATAGTGTGTTTTCTGCATGTGTGACTCTGTTCTGTTTTGTAATTCAGTTCAAGTGTAACGGTTTTTACATTCCCTCTATAAGTGATACCTTATGAGAAGTGTCCTTTTCTGTGTGACTTATTTCACTTAGAATCGTCGTACCTAAATCCACTCATCATGCTGCTACTAGCCTTATGACATTGATTTCATGGCTGAGTGATATTCCATTGTACATAAGGAGCACAACTTCTTTATCCATTTTTCTCTTTCCTGGGATATTGAAGGTGGAATGAAGTGGAGGTCCTTGTCAACAGAGCAGCCCTAAACTTTGGGGTGCTTGTGTCTTGCTGATTTTTCATTTTCCCAATTTATACCCCCATGAGTGGAAGTGCCCTATGCTCTCTAAGCTGTGTTTTTTAGATGTTTCAGGACACACCGTACACTTCTCCAGAGTGGCTGTTGGCAATTTACATCCCGCCCATCAGTGTAGCAAGGCTCCCATTTCTCCATGGCCTGTCCTGCATTTCTGGTTTTGAGACTTTTTTCAGCATGGCCCTTTTGACCGATGGGTAGCGAGTCTTCTTTGTAGCGCTGATTTGCCTTTCCAGGTTGCTTGGTTGGCCAAAAAGGGCGTATGCGTTTTTTCCTGAATATATTCAGGAAAAAACGCATACGCCCTTTTTGGCCAAGGGCATCATTGTCAACGTTTTGCCGCTTTTCATGTGCTTTAAAGGCGATTCGAATCTACCTCCTGAAATCTGTTTCCTGCAATTCTGCCTTGATTTCAAATCCTCTTCTTTGCCTTCCCTCAATATATTTGTGGACGAGAGTTATCATTTATAACTCTCCAGGTTTGTGAATTGCAGTGCCCTGAAGCTCCATTTTACAACTCGCTTTTTTGGGAGCTGGCCGCAAAAGCGCAGGATGGCTTCAGGCCCTGTTCTGGTTCCAGGGGGGAGGATGAGCACGTGGTTAATTCTTCTTCCTGATGGGAAAATAGAGTGACCTGTGCCTGCCCCAACACCAAGAGCTAGTCTCTCACTAGTTCCCCGTCTACCCGTTCATCCTCAGGACAAATTGCAACCTGTACGGAACAGGAGGTTAAAGGTGCTGATGCTCCAAGTAGGGAGATTATTAGTAAAGCGGCTGGAATGGCGAACCCGGGCACAAGGAGAAGAGAAATGAGGTGCGTTTTAGAAACCTTTCCCCAACACATGGTGTACCATCTTTTTGTTTGCTCATGCATGTTTTCGATGTAGGAAGATGCCCTAGAACCTGGAGATTTGGGACCCATGCGATGGGTACCACGCAGTATTACTTTAAAGGGTCTGCGTTTGCTCACCCAACCTCACCAAACCTCTCAGCCCCAAGAGTGTCCACCCTTATGTCTCATCCAGCTATGGGTCTAGATATGGTCAATCCAGGTTGCATCACAGCCCCTGAACGCATTGTGTAAGAATTTCTCTCTCTTTCACTGTCTTTGTTTCATGGGTTTGTAAAAGTAATTTATTTTTATAATGGGGTTTAGCTGCTTTTCACTGCTATGTTTATGCCACTTTACACCCACTTGACACACTAAGAGAGAGATATCAATACATAGGTTTTAAGATTATTACTAGTCAGATATATTCTTGTGCGGTGAATAGGGCGTGTTGAGTCCAGTTCTCTGAGCAAGGAGTAGGTCTTGTCTATTACATATTGGGTTTATGGAACGGTATCTGAGCTAATTTGAAACCCTTATTTTATGTATCACCCCACCTCACCTTTCCCGTTAAGCAGCCATAGTGTGTTTTCTGCATGTGTGACTCTGTTCTGTTTTGTAATTCAGTTCAAGTGTAACGGTTTTTACATTCCCTCTATAAGTGATACCTTATGAGCAGTGTCCTTTTCTGTGTGACTTATTTCACTTAGAATCGTCGTACCTAAATCCACTCATCATGCTGCTACTAGCCTTATGACATTGATTTCATGGCTGAGTGATATTCCATTGTACATAAGGACCACAACTTCTTTATCCATTTTTCTCTTTCCTGGGATATTGAAGGTGGAATGAAGTGGAGGTCCTTGTCAACAGAGCAGCCCTAAACTTTGGGGTGCTTGTGTCTTGCTGATTTTTCATTTTCCCAATTTATACCCCCATGAGTGGAAGTGCCCTATGCTCTCTAAGCTGTGTTTTTTAGATGTTTCAGGACACACCGTACACTTCTCCAGAGTGGCTGTTGGCAATTTACATCCCGCCCATCAGTGTAGCAAGTCTCCCATTTCTCCATGGCCTGTCCTGCATTTCTGGTTTTGAGACTTTTTTCAGCATGGCCCTTTTGACCGATGGGTAGCGAGTCTTCTTTGTAGCGCTGATTTGCCTTTCCAGGTTGCTTGGTTGGCCAAAAAGGGCGTATGCGTTTTTTCCTGAATATATTCAGGAAAAAACGCATACGCCCTTTTTGGCCAAGGGCATCATTGTCAACGTTTTGCCGCTTTTCATGTGCTTTAAAGGCGATTCGAATCTACCTCCTGAAATCTGTTTCCTGCAATTCTGCCTTGATTTCAAATCCTCTTCTTTGCCTTCCCTCAATATATTTGTGGACGAGAGTTATCATTTATAACTCTGCAGGTTTGTGAATTGCAGTGCCCTGAAGCTCCATTTTACAACTCGCTTTTTTGGGAGCTGGCCGCAAAAGCGCAGGATGGCTTCAGGCCCTGTTCTGGTTCCAGGGGGGGAGGATGAGCCTGTGGTTAATTCTTCTTCCTGATGGGAAAATAGAGTGACCTGTGCCTGTCCCAACACCAAGAGCTAGTCTCTCACTGGTTCTCCGTCTACCCGTTCATCCTCAGGATAAATTGCAACCTGTACAGAACAGGAGGTTAAAGGTGCTGATGCTCCAAGTAGGGAGATTATTAGTAAATCGGCTGCAATGGCGAACCCGGGCACAAGGAGAAGAGAAATGAGGTGCGTTTTAGAAACCTTTCCCCATCACATGGTGTACCATCTTTTTGTTTGCTCATGCATGTTTTCCATGTAGGAAGATGCCCTTGAACCTGGAGATTTGGGACCCATGCGATGGGTACCACGCAGTATTACTTTAAAGGGTCTGCGTTTGCTCACCCAACCTCACCAAACCTCTCAGCCCCAAGAGTGTCCACCCTTATGTCTCATCCAGCTGTGGGTCTAGATATGGTCAATCCAGGTTGCATCACAGCCCCTGAACGCATTGTGTAAGAATTTCTCTCTCTTTCACTGTCTTTGTTTCATGGGTTTTTCGAAGTAATTTATTTTTATAATGGGGTTTAGCTGCTTTTCACTGCTATGTTTATGCCACTTTACACCCACTTGACACACTAAGAGAGAGATATCAATACATAGGTTTTAAGATTATTACTAGTCAGATATATTCTTGTGCGGTGAATAGGGCGTGTTGAGTCCAGTTCTCTGAGCAAGGAGTAGGTCTTGTCTATTACATATTGGGTTTATGGAACGGTATCTGAGCTAATTTGAAACCCTTGTTTTATGTATCACCCCACCTCACCTTTCCCGTTAAGCAGCCATAGTGTGTTTTCTGCATGTGTGACTCTGTTCTGTTTTGTAATTCAGTTCAAGTGTAACGGTTTTTACATTCCCTCTATAAGTGATACCTTATGAGAAGTGTCCTTTTCTGTGTGACTTATTTCACTTAGAATCGTCGTACCTAAATCCACTCATCATGCTGCTACTAGCCTTATGACATTGATTTCATGGCTGAGTGATATTCCATTGTACATAAGGAGCACAACTTCTTTATCCATTTTTCTCTTTCCTGGGATATTGAAGGTGGAATGAAGTGGAGGTCCTTGTCAACAGAGCAGCCCTAAACTTTGGGGTGCTTGTGTCTTGCTGATTTTTCATTTTCCCAATTTATACCCCCATGAGTGGAAGTGCCCTATGCTCTCTAAGCTGTGTTTTTTAGATGTTTCAGGACACACCGTACACTTCTCCAGAGTGGCTGTTGGCAATTTACATCCCGCCCATCAGTGTAGCAAGGCTCCCATTTCTCCATGGCCTGTCCTGCATTTCTGGTTTTGAGACTTTTTTCAGCATGGCCCTTTTGACCGATGGGTAGCGAGTCTTCTTTGTAGCGCTGATTTGCCTTTCCAGGTTGCTTGGTTGGCCAAAAAGGGCGTATGCGTTTTTTCCTGAATATATTCAGGAAAAAACGCATACGCCCTTTTTGGCCAAGGGCATCATTGTCAACGTTTTGCCGCTTTTCATGTGCTTTAAAGGCGATTCGAATCTACCTCCTGAAATCTGTTTCCTGCAATTCTGCCTTGATTTCAAATCCTCTTCTTTGCCTTCCCTCAATATATTTGTGGACGAGAGTTATCATTTATAACTCTCCAGGTTTGTGAATTGCAGTGCCCTGAAGCTCCATTTTACAACTCGCTTTTTTGGGAGCTGGCCGCAAAAGCGCAGGATGGCTTCAGGCCCTGTTCTGGTTCCAGGGGGGAGGATGAGCACGTGGTTAATTCTTCTTCCTGATGGGAAAATAGAGTGACCTGTGCCTGCCCCAACACCAAGAGCTAGTCTCTCACTAGTTCCCCGTCTACCCGTTCATCCTCAGGACAAATTGCAACCTGTACGGAACAGGAGGTTAAAGGTGCTGATGCTCCAAGTAGGGAGATTATTAGTAAAGCGGCTGGAATGGCGAACCCGGGCACAAGGAGAAGAGAAATGAGGTGCGTTTTAGAAACCTTTCCCCAACACATGGTGTACCATCTTTTTGTTTGCTCATGCATGTTTTCGATGTAGGAAGATGCCCTAGAACCTGGAGATTTGGGACCCATGCGATGGGTACCACGCAGTATTACTTTAAAGGGTCTGCGTTTGCTCACCCAACCTCACCAAACCTCTCAGCCCCAAGAGTGTCCACCCTTATGTCTCATCCAGCTATGGGTCTAGATATGGTCAATCCAGGTTGCATCACAGCCCCTGAACGCATTGTGTAAGAATTTCTCTCTCTTTCACTGTCTTTGTTTCATGGGTTTGTAAAAGTAATTTATTTTTATAATGGGGTTTAGCTGCTTTTCACTGCTATGTTTATGCCACTTTACACCCACTTGACACACTAAGAGAGAGATATCAATACATAGGTTTTAAGATTATTACTAGTCAGATATATTCTTGTGCGGTGAATAGGGCGTGTTGAGTCCAGTTCTCTGAGCAAGGAGTAGGTCTTGTCTATTACATATTGGGTTTATGGAACGGTATCTGAGCTAATTTGAAACCCTTATTTTATGTATCACCCCACCTCACCTTTCCCGTTAAGCAGCCATAGTGTGTTTTCTGCATGTGTGACTCTGTTCTGTTTTGTAATTCAGTTCAAGTGTAACGGTTTTTACATTCCCTCTATAAGTGATACCTTATGAGCAGTGTCCTTTTCTGTGTGACTTATTTCACTTAGAATCGTCGTACCTAAATCCACTCATCATGCTGCTACTAGCCTTATGACATTGATTTCATGGCTGAGTGATATTCCATTGTACATAAGGACCACAACTTCTTTATCCATTTTTCTCTTTCCTGGGATATTGAAGGTGGAATGAAGTGGAGGTCCTTGTCAACAGAGCAGCCCTAAACTTTGGGGTGCTTGTGTCTTGCTGATTTTTCATTTTCCCAATTTATACCCCCATGAGTGGAAGTGCCCTATGCTCTCTAAGCTGTGTTTTTTAGATGTTTCAGGACACACCGTACACTTCTCCAGAGTGGCTGTTGGCAATTTACATCCCGCCCATCAGTGTAGCAAGTCTCCCATTTCTCCATGGCCTGTCCTGCATTTCTGGTTTTGAGACTTTTTTCAGCATGGCCCTTTTGACCGATGGGTAGCGAGTCTTCTTTGTAGCGCTGATTTGCCTTTCCAGGTTGCTTGGTTGGCCAAAAAGGGCGTATGCGTTTTTTCCTGAATATATTCAGGAAAAAACGCATACGCCCTTTTTGGCCAAGGGCATCATTGTCAACGTTTTGCCGCTTTTCATGTGCTTTAAAGGCGATTCGAATCTACCTCCTGAAATCTGTTTCCTGCAATTCTGCCTTGATTTCAAATCCTCTTCTTTGCCTTCCCTCAATATATTTGTGGACGAGAGTTATCATTTATAACTCTGCAGGTTTGTGAATTGCAGTGCCCTGAAGCTCCATTTTACAACTCGCTTTTTTGGGAGCTGGCCGCAAAAGCGCAGGATGGCTTCAGGCCCTGTTCTGGTTCCAGGGGGGGAGGATGAGCCTGTGGTTAATTCTTCTTCCTGATGGGAAAATAGAGTGACCTGTGCCTGTCCCAACACCAAGAGCTAGTCTCTCACTGGTTCTCCGTCTACCCGTTCATCCTCAGGATAAATTGCAACCTGTACAGAACAGGAGGTTAAAGGTGCTGATGCTCCAAGTAGGGAGATTATTAGTAAATCGGCTGCAATGGCGAACCCGGGCACAAGGAGAAGAGAAATGAGGTGCGTTTTAGAAACCTTTCCCCATCACATGGTGTACCATCTTTTTGTTTGCTCATGCATGTTTTCCATGTAGGAAGATGCCCTTGAACCTGGAGATTTGGGACCCATGCGATGGGTACCACGCAGTATTACTTTAAAGGGTCTGCGTTTGCTCACCCAACCTCACCAAACCTCTCAGCCCCAAGAGTGTCCACCCTTATGTCTCATCCAGCTGTGGGTCTAGATATGGTCAATCCAGGTTGCATCACAGCCCCTGAACGCATTGTGTAAGAATTTCTCTCTCTTTCACTGTCTTTGTTTCATGGGTTTTTCGAAGTAATTTATTTTTATAATGGGGTTTAGCTGCTTTTCACTGCTATGTTTATGCCACTTTACACCCACTTGACACACTAAGAGAGAGATATCAATACATAGGTTTTAAGATTATTACTAGTCAGATATATTCTTGTGCGGTGAATAGGGCGTGTTGAGTCCAGTTCTCTGAGCAAGGAGTAGGTCTTGTCTATTACATATTGGGTTTATGGAACGGTATCTGAGCTAATTTGAAACCCTTGTTTTATGTATCACCCCACCTCACCTTTCCCGTTAAGCAGCCATAGTGTGTTTTCTGCATGTGTGACTCTGTTCTGTTTTGTAATTCAGTTCAAGTGTAACGGTTTTTACATTCCCTCTATAAGTGATACCTTATGAGAAGTGTCCTTTTCTGTGTGACTTATTTCACTTAGAATCGTCGTACCTAAATCCACTCATCATGCTGCTACTAGCCTTATGACATTGATTTCATGGCTGAGTGATATTCCATTGTACATAAGGAGCACAACTTCTTTATCCATTTTTCTCTTTCCTGGGATATTGAAGGTGGAATGAAGTGGAGGTCCTTGTCAACAGAGCAGCCCTAAACTTTGGGGTGCTTGTGTCTTGCTGATTTTTCATTTTCCCAATTTATACCCCCATGAGTGGAAGTGCCCTATGCTCTCTAAGCTGTGTTTTTTAGATGTTTCAGGACACACCGTACACTTCTCCAGAGTGGCTGTTGGCAATTTACATCCCGCCCATCAGTGTAGCAAGGCTCCCATTTCTCCATGGCCTGTCCTGCATTTCTGGTTTTGAGACTTTTTTCAGCATGGCCCTTTTGACCGATGGGTAGCGAGTCTTCTTTGTAGCGCTGATTTGCCTTTCCAGGTTGCTTGGTTGGCCAAAAAGGGCGTATGCGTTTTTTCCTGAATATATTCAGGAAAAAACGCATACGCCCTTTTTGGCCAAGGGCATCATTGTCAACGTTTTGCCGCTTTTCATGTGCTTTAAAGGCGATTCGAATCTACCTCCTGAAATCTGTTTCCTGCAATTCTGCCTTGATTTCAAATCCTCTTCTTTGCCTTCCCTCAATATATTTGTGGACGAGAGTTATCATTTATAACTCTCCAGGTTTGTGAATTGCAGTGCCCTGAAGCTCCATTTTACAACTCGCTTTTTTGGGAGCTGGCCGCAAAAGCGCAGGATGGCTTCAGGCCCTGTTCTGGTTCCAGGGGGAGGATGAGCACGTGGTTAATTCTTCTTCCTGATGGGAAAATAGAGTGACCTGTGCCTGCCCCAACACCAAGAGCTAGTCTCTCACTAGTTCCCCGTCTACCCGTTCATCCTCAGGACAAATTGCAACCTGTACGGAACAGGAGGTTAAAGGTGCTGATGCTCCAAGTAGGGAGATTATTAGTAAAGCGGCTGGAATGGCGAACCCGGGCACAAGGAGAAGAGAAATGAGGTGCGTTTTAGAAACCTTTCCCCAACACATGGTGTACCATCTTTTTGTTTGCTCATGCATGTTTTCGATGTAGGAAGATGCCCTAGAACCTGGAGATTTGGGACCCATGCGATGGGTACCACGCAGTATTACTTTAAAGGGTCTGCGTTTGCTCACCCAACCTCACCAAACCTCTCATCCCCAAGAGTGTCCACCCTTATGTCTCATCCAGCTATGGGTCTAGATATGGTCAATCCAGGTTGCATCACAGCCCCTGAACGCATTGTGTAAGAATTTCTCTCTCTTTCACTGTCTTTGTTTCATGGGTTTGTAAAAGTAATTTATTTTTATAATGGGGTTTAGCTGCTTTTCACTGCTATGTTTATGCCACTTTACACCCACTTGACACACTAAGAGAGAGATATCAATACATAGGTTTTAAGATTATTACTAGTCAGATATATTCTTGTGCGGTGAATAGGGCGTGTTGAGTCCAGTTCTCTGAGCAAGGAGTAGGTCTTGTCTATTACATATTGGGTTTATGGAACGGTATCTGAGCTAATTTGAAACCCTTATTTTATGTATCACCCCACCTCACCTTTCCCGTTAAGCAGCCATAGTGTGTTTTCTGCATGTGTGACTCTGTTCTGTTTTGTAATTCAGTTCAAGTGTAACGGTTTTTACATTCCCTCTATAAGTGATACCTTATGAGCAGTGTCCTTTTCTGTGTGACTTATTTCACTTAGAATCGTCGTACCTAAATCCACTCATCATGCTGCTACTAGCCTTATGACATTGATTTCATGGCTGAGTGATATTCCATTGTACATAAGGACCACAACTTCTTTATCCATTTTTCTCTTTCCTGGGATATTGAAGGTGGAATGAAGTGGAGGTCCTTGTCAACAGAGCAGCCCTAAACTTTGGGGTGCTTGTGTCTTGCTGATTTTTCATTTTCCCAATTTATACCCCCATGAGTGGAAGTGCCCTATGCTCTCTAAGCTGTGTTTTTTAGATGTTTCAGGACACACCGTACACTTCTCCAGAGTGGCTGTTGGCAATTTACATCCCGCCCATCAGTGTAGCAAGGCTCCCATTTCTCCATGGCCTGTCCTGCATTTCTGGTTTTGAGACTTTTTTCAGCATGGCCCTTTTGACCGATGGGTAGCGAGTCTTCTTTGTAGCGCTGATTTGCCTTTCCAGGTTGCTTGGTTGGCCAAAAAGGGCGTATGCGTTTTTTCCTGAATATATTCAGGAAAAAACGCATACGCCCTTTTTGGCCAAGGGCATCATTGTCAACGTTTTGCCGCTTTTCATGTGCTTTAAAGGCGATTCGAATCTACCTCCTGAAATCTGTTTCCTGCAATTCTGCCTTGATTTCAAATCCTCTTCTTTGCCTTCCCTCAATATATTTGTGGACGAGAGTTATCATTTATAACTCTGCAGGTTTGTGAATTGCAGTGCCCTGAAGCTCCATTTTACAACTCGCTTTTTTGGGAGCTGGCCGCAAAAGCGCAGGATGGCTTCAGGCCCTGTTCTGGTTCCAGGGGGGGAGGATGAGCCTGTGGTTAATTCTTCTTCCTGATGGGAAAATAGAGTGACCTGTGCCTGTCCCAACACCAAGAGCTAGTCTCTCACTGGTTCTCCGTCTACCCGTTCATCCTCAGGATAAATTGCAACCTGTACAGAACAGGAGGTTAAAGGTGCTGATGCTCCAAGTAGGGAGATTATTAGTAAATCGGCTGCAATGGCGAACCCGGGCACAAGGAGAAGAGAAATGAGGTGCGTTTTAGAAACCTTTCCCCATCACATGGTGTACCATCTTTTTGTTTGCTCATGCATGTTTTCCATGTAGGAAGATGCCCTTGAACCTGGAGATTTGGGACCCATGCGATGGGTACCACGCAGTATTACTTTAAAGGGTCTGCGTTTGCTCACCCAACCTCACCAAACCTCTCAGCCCCAAGAGTGTCCACCCTTATGTCTCATCCAGCTGTGGGTCTAGATATGGTCAATCCAGGTTGCATCACAGCCCCTGAACGCATTGTGTAAGAATTTCTCTCTCTTTCAGTGTCTTTGTTTCATGGGGTTTTCGAAGTAATTTATTTTTATAATGGGGTTTAGCTGCTTTTCACTGCTATGTTTATGCCACTTTACACCCACTTGACACACTAAGAGAGAGATATCAATACATAGGTTTTAAGATTATTACTAGTCAGATATATTCTTGTGCGGTGAATAGGGCGTGTTGAGTCCAGTTCTCTGAGCAAGGAGTAGGTCTTGTCTATTACATATTGGGTTTATGGAACGGTATCTGAGCTAATTTGAAACCCTTGTTTTATGTATCACCCCACCTCACCTTTCCCGTTAAGCAGCCATAGTGTGTTTTCTGCATGTGTGACTCTGTTCTGTTTTGTAATTCAGTTCAAGTGTAACGGTTTTTACATTCCCTCTATAAGTGATACCTTATGAGAAGTGTCCTTTTCTGTGTGACTTATTTCACTTAGAATCGTCGTACCTAAATCCACTCATCATGCTGCTACTAGCCTTATGACATTGATTTCATGGCTGAGTGATATTCCATTGTACATAAGGAGCACAACTTCTTTATCCATTTTTCTCTTTCCTGGGATATTGAAGGTGGAATGAAGTGGAGGTCCTTGTCAACAGAGCAGCCCTAAACTTTGGGGTGCTTGTGTCTTGCTGATTTTTCATTTTCCCAATTTATACCCCCATGAGTGGAAGTGCCCTATGCTCTCTAAGCTGTGTTTTTTAGATGTTTCAGGACACACCGTACACTTCTCCAGAGTGGCTGTTGGCAATTTACATCCCGCCCATCAGTGTAGCAAGGCTCCCATTTCTCCATGGCCTGTCCTGCATTTCTGGTTTTGAGACTTTTTTCAGCATGGCCCTTTTGACCGATGGGTAGCGAGTCTTCTTTGTAGCGCTGATTTGCCTTTCCAGGTTGCTTGGTTGGCCAAAAAGGGCGTATGCGTTTTTTCCTGAATATATTCAGGAAAAAACGCATACGCCCTTTTTGGCCAAGGGCATCATTGTCAACGTTTTGCCGCTTTTCATGTGCTTTAAAGGCGATTCGAATCTACCTCCTGAAATCTGTTTCCTGCAATTCTGCCTTGATTTCAAATCCTCTTCTTTGCCTTCCCTCAATATATTTGTGGACGAGAGTTATCATTTATAACTCTCCAGGTTTGTGAATTGCAGTGCCCTGAAGCTCCATTTTACAACTCGCTTTTTTGGGAGCTGGCCGCAAAAGCGCAGGATGGCTTCAGGCCCTGTTCTGGTTCCAGGGGGGAGGATGAGCACGTGGTTAATTCTTCTTCCTGATGGGAAAATAGAGTGACCTGTGCCTGCCCCAACACCAAGAGCTAGTCTCTCACTAGTTCCCCGTCTACCCGTTCATCCTCAGGACAAATTGCAACCTGTACGGAACAGGAGGTTAAAGGTGCTGATGCTCCAAGTAGGGAGATTATTAGTAAAGCGGCTGGAATGGCGAACCCGGGCACAAGGAGAAGAGAAATGAGGTGCGTTTTAGAAACCTTTCCCCAACACATGGTGTACCATCTTTTTGTTTGCTCATGCATGTTTTCGATGTAGGAAGATGCCCTAGAACCTGGAGATTTGGGACCCATGCGATGGGTACCACGCAGTATTACTTTAAAGGGTCTGCGTTTGCTCACCCAACCTCACCAAACCTCTCAGCCCCAAGAGTGTCCACCCTTATGTCTCATCCAGCTATGGGTCTAGATATGGTCAATCCAGGTTGCATCACAGCCCCTGAACGCATTGTGTAAGAATTTCTCTCTCTTTCACTGTCTTTGTTTCATGGGTTTGTAAAAGTAATTTATTTTTATAATGGGGTTTAGCTGCTTTTCACTGCTATGTTTATGCCACTTTACACCCACTTGACACACTAAGAGAGAGATATCAATACATAGGTTTTAAGATTATTACTAGTCAGATATATTCTTGTGCGGTGAATAGGGCGTGTTGAGTCCAGTTCTCTGAGCAAGGAGTAGGTCTTGTCTATTACATATTGGGTTTATGGAACGGTATCTGAGCTAATTTGAAACCCTTATTTTATGTATCACCCCACCTCACCTTTCCCGTTAAGCAGCCATAGTGTGTTTTCTGCATGTGTGACTCTGTTCTGTTTTGTAATTCAGTTCAAGTGTAACGGTTTTTACATTCCCTCTATAAGTGATACCTTATGAGCAGTGTCCTTTTCTGTGTGACTTATTTCACTTAGAATCGTCGTACCTAAATCCACTCATCATGCTGCTACTAGCCTTATGACATTGATTTCATGGCTGAGTGATATTCCATTGTACATAAGGACCACAACTTCTTTATCCATTTTTCTCTTTCCTGGGATATTGAAGGTGGAATGAAGTGGAGGTCCTTGTCAACAGAGCAGCCCTAAACTTTGGGGTGCTTGTGTCTTGCTGATTTTTCATTTTCCCAATTTATACCCCCATGAGTGGAAGTGCCCTATGCTCTCTAAGCTGTGTTTTTTAGATGTTTCAGGACACACCGTACACTTCTCCAGAGTGGCTGTTGGCAATTTACATCCCGCCCATCAGTGTAGCAAGGCTCCCATTTCTCCATGGCCTGTCCTGCATTTCTGGTTTTGAGACTTTTTTCAGCATGGCCCTTTTGACCGATGGGTAGCGAGTCTTCTTTGTAGCGCTGATTTGCCTTTCCAGGTTGCTTGGTTGGCCAAAAAGGGCGTATGCGTTTTTTCCTGAATATATTCAGGAAAAAACGCATACGCCCTTTTTGGCCAAGGGCATCATTGTCAACGTTTTGCCGCTTTTCATGTGCTTTAAAGGCGATTCGAATCTACCTCCTGAAATCTGTTTCCTGCAATTCTGCCTTGATTTCAAATCCTCTTCTTTGCCTTCCCTCAATATATTTGTGGACGAGAGTTATCATTTATAACTCTCCAGGTTTGTGAATTGCAGTGCCCTGAAGCTCCATTTTACAACTCGCTTTTTTGGGAGCTGGCCGCAAAAGCGCAGGATGGCTTCAGGCCCTGTTCTGGTTCCAGGGGGGAGGATGAGCACGTGGTTAATTCTTCTTCCTGATGGGAAAATAGAGTGACCTGTGCCTGTCCCAACACCAAGAGCTAGTCTCTCACTAGTTCCCCGTCTACCCGTTCATCCTCAGGACAAATTGCAACCTGTACGGAACAGGAGGTTAAAGGTGCTGATGCTCCAAGTAGGGAGATTATTAGTAAAGCGGCTGGAATGGCGAACCCGGGCACAAGGAGAAGAGAAATGAGGTGCGTTTTAGAAACCTTTCCCCATCACATGGTGTACCATCTTTTTGTTTGCTCATGCATGTTTTCGATGTAGGAAGATGCCCTTGAACCTGGAGATTTGGGACCCATGCGATGGGTACCACGCAGTATTACTTTAAAGGGTCTGCGTTTGCTCACCCAACCTCACCAAACCTCTCAGCCCCAAGAGTGTCCACCCTTATGTCTCATCCAGCTGTGGGTCTAGATATGGTCAATCCAGGTTGCATCACAGCCCCTGAACGCATTGTGTAAGAATTTCTCTCTCTTTCACTGTCTTTGTTTCATGGGTTTGTAAAAGTAATTTATTTTTATAATGGGGTTTAGCTGCTTTTCACTGCTGTGTTTATGCCGCTTTACACCCACTTGACACACTAACAGAGAGATATCAATACATAGGTTTTAAGATTATTACTAGTCAGATATATTCTTGTGCGCTGAATAGGGTGTGTTGAGTCCAGTTCTCTGAGCAAGGAGTAGGTCTTGTCTATTACATATTAGGGTTTATGGAATGGTATCTGAGCTAATTTGAAACCCTTGTTTTATGTATCACCCCACCTCACCTTTCCCGTGAAGCAGCCATAGTGTGTTTTCTGCATGTGTGACTCTCTTCTGTTTTGTAATTCAGTTCAAGTGTAACGGTTTTTACATTCACTCTATAAGTGATACCTTATGAGAAGTGTCCTTTTCTGTGTGACTTATTTCACTTAGAATCGTCGTACCTAAATCCACTCATCATGCTGCTACTAGCCTTATGACATTGATTTCATGGCTGAGTGATATTGCATTGTACATAAGGACCACAACTTCTTTATCCATTTTTCTCTTTCCTGGGATATTGAAGGTGGAATGAAGTGGAGGTCCTTGTCAACAGAGCAGCCCTCAACTTTGGGGTGCTTGTGTCTTGCTGATTTTTCATTTTCCCAATTTATACCCCCATGAGTGGAAGTGCCCTATGCTCTCTAAGCTGTGTTTTTTAGATGTTTCAGGACACACCGTACACTTCTCCAGAGTGGCTGTTGGCAATTTACATCCCGCCCATCAGTGTAGCAAGGCTCCCATTTCTCCATGGCCTGTCCTGCATTTCTGGTTTTGAGACTTTTTTCAGCATGGCCCTTTTGACCGATGGGTAGCGAGTCTTCTTTGTAGCGCTGATTTGCCTTTCCAGGTTGCTTGGTTGGACAAAAAGGGCGTATGCGTTTTTTCCTGAATATATTCAGGAAAAAACGCATACGCCCTTTTTGGCCAAGGGCATCATTGTCAACGTTTTGCCGCTTTTCATGTGCTTTAAAGGCGATTCGAATCTACCTCCTGAAATCTGTTTCCTGCAATTCTGCCTTGATTTCAAATCCTCTTCTTTGCCTTCCCTCAATATATTTGTGGACGAGAGTTATCATTTATAACTCTCCAGGTTTGTGAATTGCAGTGACCTGAAGCTCCATTTTACAACTCGCTTTTTTGGGAGCTGGCCGCAAAAGCGCAGGATGGCTTCAGGCCCTGTTCTGGTTCCAGGAGGGAGGATGAGCACGTGGTTAATTCTTCTTCCTGATGGGAAAATAGAGTGACCTGTGCCTGCCCCAACACCAAGAGCTAGTCTCTCACTAGTTCCCCGTCTACCCGTTCATCCTCAGGACAAATTGCAACCTGTACGGAACAGGAGGTTAAAGGTGCTGATGCTCCAAGTAGGGAGATTATTAGTAAAGCGGCTGGAATGGCGAACCCGGGCACAAGGAGAAGAGAAATGAGGTGCGTTTTAGAAACCTTTCCCCAACACATGGTGTACCATCTTTTTGTTTGCTCATGCATGTTTTCGATGTAGGAAGATGCCCTAGAACCTGGAGATTTGGGACCCATGCGATGGGTACCACGCAGTATTACTTTAAAGGGTCTGCGTTTGCTCACCCAACCTCACCAAACCTCTCAGCCCCAAGAGTGTCCACCCTTATGTCTCATCCAGCTATGGGTCTAGATATGGTCAATCCAGGTTGCATCACAGCCCCTGAACGCATTGTGTAAGAATTTCTCTCTCTTTCACTGTCTTTGTTTCATGGGTTTGTAAAAGTAATTTATTTTTATAATGGGGTTTAGCTGCTTTTCACTGCTATGTTTATGCCACTTTACACCCACTTGACACACTAAGAGAGAGATATCAATACATAGGTTTTAAGATTATTACTAGTCAGATATATTCTTGTGCGGTGAATAGGGCGTGTTGAGTCCAGTTCTCTGAGCAAGGAGTAGGTCTTGTCTATTACATATTGGGTTTATGGAACGGTATCTGAGCTAATTTGAAACCCTTATTTTATGTATCACCCCACCTCACCTTTCCCGTTAAGCAGCCATAGTGTGTTTTCTGCATGTGTGACTCTGTTCTGTTTTGTAATTCAGTTCAAGTGTAACGGTTTTTACATTCCCTCTATAAGTGATACCTTATGAGCAGTGTCCTTTTCTGTGTGACTTATTTCACTTAGAATCGTCGTACCTAAATCCACTCATCATGCTGCTACTAGCCTTATGACATTGATTTCATGGCTGAGTGATATTCCATTGTACATAAGGACCACAACTTCTTTATCCATTTTTCTCTTTCCTGGGATATTGAAGGTGGAATGAAGTGGAGGTCCTTGTCAACAGAGCAGCCCTAAACTTTGGGGTGCTTGTGTCTTGCTGATTTTTCATTTTCCCAATTTATACCCCCATGAGTGGAAGTGCCCTATGCTCTCTAAGCTGTGTTTTTTAGATGTTTCAGGACACACCGTACACTTCTCCAGAGTGGCTGTTGGCAATTTACATCCCGCCCATCAGTGTAGCAAGGCTCCCATTTCTCCATGGCCTGTCCTGCATTTCTGGTTTTGAGACTTTTTTCAGCATGGCCCTTTTGACCGATGGGTAGCGAGTCTTCTTTGTAGCGCTGATTTGCCTTTCCAGGTTGCTTGGTTGGACAAAAAGGGCGTATGCGTTTTTTCCTGAATATATTCAGGAAAAAACGCATACGCCCTTTTTGGCCAAGGGCATCATTGTCAACGTTTTGCCGCTTTTCATGTGCTTTAAAGGCGATTCGAATCTACCTCCTGAAATCTGTTTCCTGCAATTCTGCCTTGATTTCAAATCCTCTTCTTTGCCTTCCCTCAATATATTTGTGGACGAGAGTTATCATTTATAACTCTGCAGGTTTGTGAATTGCAGTGCCCTGAAGCTCCATTTTACAACTCGCTTTTTTGGGAGCTGGCCGCAAAAGCGCAGGATGGCTTCAGGCCCTGTTCTGGTTCCAGGGGGGAGGATGAGCACGTAGTTAATTCTTCTTCCTGATGGGAAAATAGAGTGACCTGTGCCTGTCCCAACACCAAGAGCTAGTCTCTCACTAGTTCCCCGTCTACCCGTTCATCCTCAGGACAAATTGCAACCTGTACGGAACAGGAGGTTAAAGGTGCTGATGCTCCAAGTAGGGAGATTATTAGTAAAGCGGCTGGAATGGCGAACCCGGGCACAAGGAGAAGAGAAATGAGGTGCGTTTTAGAAACCTTTCCCCATCACATGGTGTACCATCTTTTTGTTTGCTCATGCATGTTTTCGATGTAGGAAGATGCCCTTGAACCTGGAGATTTGGGACCCATGCGATGGGTACCACGCAGTATTACTTTAAAGGGTCTGCGTTTGCTCACCCAACCTCACCAAACCTCTCAGCCCCAAGAGTGTCCACCCTTATGTCTCATCCAGCTGTGGGTCTAGATATGGTCAATCCAGGTTGCATCACAGCCCCTGAACGCATTGTGTAAGAATTTCTCTCTCTTTCACTGTCTTTGTTTCATGGGTTTGTAAAAGTAATTTATTTTTATAATGGGGTTTAGCTGCTTTTCACTGCTGTGTTTATGCCGCTTTACACCCACTTGACACACTAACAGAGAGATATCAATACATAGGTTTTAAGATTATTACTAGTCAGATATATTCTTGTGCGGTGAATAGGGTGTGTTGAGTCCAGTTCCCTGAGCAAGGAGTAGGTCTTGTCTATTACATATTGGGTTTATGGAATGGTATCTGAGCTAATTTGAAACCCTTGTTTTATTTATCATCCCACCTCACCTTTCCCGTTAAGCAGCCATAGTGTGTTTTCTGCATGTGTGACTCTGTTCTGTTTTGTAATTCAGTTCAAGTGTAACTGTTTTTACATTCCCTCTATAAGTGATACCTTATGAGAAGTGTCCTTTTCTGTGTGACTTATTTCACTTAGAATCATCGTACCTAAATCCACTCATCATGCTGCTACTAGCCTTATGACATTGATTTCATGGCTGAGTGATATTCCATTGTACATAAGGACCACAACTTCTTTATCCATTTTTCTCTTTCCTGGGATATTGAAGGTGGAATGAAGTGGAGGTCCTGGTCAACAGAGCAGCCCTAAACTTTGGGGTGCTTGTGTCTTGCTGATTTTTCATTTTCCCAATTTATACCCCCATGAGTGGAAGTGCCCTATGCTCTCTAAGCTGTGTTTTTTGGATGTTTCCGGACACACCGTACACTTCTCCAGAGTGGCTGTTGGCAATTTACATCCCGCCCATCAGTGTAGCAAGGCTCCCATTTCTCCATGGCCTGTCCTGCATTTCTGGTTTTGAGACATTTTTCAGCATGGCCCTTTTGACCGATGGGTAGCGAGTCTTCTTTGTAGCGCTGATTTGCCTTTCCAGGTTGCTTGGTTGGCCAAAAAGGGCGTATGCGTTTTTTCCTGAATATATTCAGGAAAAAACGCATACGCCCTTTTTGGCCAAGGGCATCATTGTCAACGTTTTGCCGCTTTTCATGTGCTTTAAAGGCGATTCGTATCTACCTCCTGAAATCTGTTTCCTGCAATTCTGCCTTGATTTCAAATCCTCTTCTTTGCCTTCCCTCAATATATTTGTGGACGAGAGTTATCATTTATAACTCTGCAGGTTTGTGAATTGCAGTGCCCTGAAGCTCCATTTTACAACTCGCTTTTTTGGGAGCTGGCCGCAAAAGCGCAGGATGGCTTCAGGCCCTGTTCTGGTTCCGGGGGGGAGGATGAGCCTGTGGTTAATTCTTCTTCCTGATGGGAAAATAGACTGACCTGTGCATGTCCCAACACCAAGAGCTAGTCTCTCACTGGTTCCCCGTCTACCCGTTCATCCTCAGGACAAATTGCAACCTGTACGGAACAGGAGGTTAAAGGTGCTGATGCTCCAAGTAGGGAGATTATTAGTAAAGCGTCTGGAATGGTGAAGCCGGGCACAAGGAGAAGAGAAATGAGGTGCGTTTTAGAAACCTTTCCCCATCACATGGTGTACCATCTTTTTGTTTTCTCATGCATGTTTTCGATGTAGGAATATGCCCTTGAACCTGTAGATTTGGGACCCATGCAATGGGTACCACGCAGTATTACTTTAAAGGGTCTGCGTTTGCTCACCCAACCTCACCAAACCTCTCAGCCCCAAGAGTGTCCACCCTTATGTCTCATCCAGGTGTGGGTCTAGATATGGTCAATCCAGGTTGCATCACAGCCCCTGAACGCATTGTGTAAGAATTTCTCTCTCTTCCACTGTCTTTGTTTCATGGGTTTGTAAAAGTAATTTATTTTTATAATGGGGTTTAGCTGCTTTTCACTGCTGTGTTTATGCTGCTTTATACCCATTGACACACTAACAGAGAGATATCAATACATAGGTTTTAAGATTATTACTAGTCAGATATATTCTTGTGCGGTGAATAGGGTGTGTTGAGTCCCGTTCTCTGAGCAAGGAGTACGTCTTGTCTATTACATATTGGGTTTATGGAACGGTATCTGAGCTAATTTGAAACCCTTGTTTTATGTATCACCCCACCTCACCTTTCCCGTTAAGCAGCCATAGTTTGTTTTCTGCATGTGTGACTCTGTTCTGTTTTGTAATTCAGTTCAAGTGTAACGGTTTTTACATTCCCTCTATAAGTGATACCTTATGAGAAGTGTCCTTTTCTGTGTGACTTATTTCGCTTAGAATCGTCGTACCTAAATCCACTCATCATGCTGCTACTAGCCTTATGACATTGATTTCATGGCTGAGTGATATTCCATTGTACATAAGGAGCACAACTTCTTTATCCATTTTTCTCTTTCCTGGGATATTGAAGGTGGAATGAAGTGGAGGTCCTTGTCAACAGAGCAGCCCTAAACTTTGGGGTGCTTGTGTCTTGCTGATTTTTCATTTTCCCAATTTATACCCCCATGAGTGGAAGTGCCCTATGCTCTCTAAGCTGTGTTTTTTAGATGTTTCAGGACACACCGTACACTTCTCCAGAGTGGCTGTTGGCAATTTACATCCCGCCCATCAGTGTAGCAAGGCTCCCATTTCTCCATGCCCTGTCCTGCATTTCTGGTTTTGAGACTTTTTTCAGCATGGCCCTTTTGACCGATGGGTAGCGAGTCTTCTTTGTAGCGCTGATTTGCCTTTCCAGGTTGCTTGGTTGGCCAAAAAGGGCGTATGCGTTTTTTCCTGAATATATTCAGGAAAAAACGCATACGCCCTTTTTGGCCAAGGGCATCATTGTCAACGTTTTGCCGCTTTTCATGTGCTTTAAAGGCGATTCGAATCTACCTCCTGAAATCTGTTTCCTGCAATTCTGCCTTGATTTCAAATCCTCTTCTTTGCCTTCCCTCAATATATTTGTGGACGAGAGTTATCATTTATAACTCTGCAGGTTTGTGAATTGCAGTGCCCTGAAGCTCCATTTTACAACTCGCTTTTTAGAGAGCTGGCCGCAAAAGCGCAGGATGGCTTCAGGCCCTGTTCTGGTTCCGGGGGGCAGGCTGAGCCTGTGGTTAATTCTTCTTCCTGATGGGAAAATAGAGTGACCTGTGCCTGTCCCAACACCAAGAGCTAGTCTCTCACTGGTTCTCCGTCTACCCGTTCATCCTCAGGATAAATTGCAACCTGTACAGAACAGGAGGTTAAAGGTGCTGATGCTCCAAGTAGGGAGATTATTAGTAAATCGGCTGCAATGGCGAACCCGGGCACAAGGAGAAGAGAAATGAGGTGCGTTTTAGAAACCTTTCCCCATCACATGGTGTACCATCTTTTTGTTTGCTCATGCATGTTTTCCATGTAGGAAGATGCCCTTGAACCTGGAGATTTGGGACCCATGCGATGGGTACCACGCAGTATTACTTTAAAGGGTCTGCGTTTGCTCACCCAACCTCACCAAACCTCTCAGCCCCAAGAGTGTCCACCCTTATGTCTCATCCAGCTGTGGGTCTAGATATGGTCAATCCAGGTTGCATCACAGCCCCTGAACGCATTGTGTAAGAATTTCTCTCTCTTTCACTGTCTTTGTTTCATGGGTTTGTAAAAGTAATTTATTTTTATAATGGGGTTTAGCTGCTTTTCACTGCTATGTTTATGCCACTTTACACCCACTTGACACACTAAGAGAGAGATATCAATACATAGGTTTTAAGATTATTACTAGTCAGATATATTCTTGTGCGGTGAATAGGGCGTGTTGAGTCCAGTTCTCTGAGCAAGGAGTAGGTCTTGTCTATTACATATTGGGTTTATGGAACGGTATCTGAGCTAATTTGAAACCCTTGTTTTATGTATCACCCCACCTCACCTTTCCCGTTAAGCAGCCATAGTGTGTTTTCTGCATGTGTGACTCTGTTCTGTTTTGTAATTCAGTTCAAGTGTAACGGTTTTTACATTCCCTCTATAAGTGATACCTTATGAGAAGTGTCCTTTTCTGTGTGACTTATTTCACTTAGAATCGTCGTACCTAAATCCACTCATCATGCTGCTACTAGCCTTATGACATTGATTTCATGGCTGAGTGATATTCCATTGTACATAAGGACCACAACTTCTTTATCCATTTTTCTCTTTCCTGGGATATTGAAGGTGGAATGAAGTGGAGGTCCTTGTCAACAGAGCAGCCCTAAACTTTGGGGTGCTTGTGTCTTGCTGATTTTTCATTTTCCCAATTTATACCCCCATGAGTGGAAGTGCCCTATGCTCTCTAAGCTGTGTTTTTTAGATGTTTCAGGACACACCGTACACTTCTCCAGAGTGGCTGTTGGCAATTTACATCCCGCCCATCAGTGTAGCAAGGCTCCCATTTCTCCATGGCCTGTCCTGCATTTCTGGTTTTGAGACTTTTTTCAGCATGGCCCTTTTGACCGATGGGTAGCGAGTCTTCTTTGTAGCGCTGATTTGCCTTTCCAGGTTGCTTGGTTGGCCAAAAAGGGCGTATGCGTTTTTTCCTGAATATATTCAGGAAAAAACGCATACGCCCTTTTTGGCCAAGGGCATCATTGTCAACGTTTTGCCGCTTTTCATGTGCTTTAAAGGCGATTCGAATCTACCTCCTGAAATCTGTTTCCTGCAATTCTGCCTTGATTTCAAATCCTCTTCTTTGCCTTCCCTCAATATATTTGTGGACGAGAGTTATCATTTATAACTCTCCAGGTTTGTGAATTGCAGTGCCCTGAAGCTCCATTTTACAACTCGCTTTTTTGGGAGCTGGCCGCAAAAGCGCAGGATGGCTTCAGGCCCTGTTCTGGTTCCAGGGGGGAGGATGAGCACGTGGTTAATTCTTCTTCCTGATGGGAAAATAGAGTGACCTGTGCCTGCCCCAACACCAAGAGCTAGTCTCTCACTAGTTCCCCGTCTACCCGTTCATCCTCAGGACAAATTGCAACCTGTACGGAACAGGAGGTTAAAGGTGCTGATGCTCCAAGTAGGGAGATTATTAGTAAAGCGGCTGGAATGGCGAACCCGGGCACAAGGAGAAGAGAAATGAGGTGCGTTTTAGAAACCTTTCCCCAACACATGGTGTACCATCTTTTTGTTTGCTCATGCATGTTTTCGATGTAGGAAGATGCCCTAGAACCTGGAGATTTGGGACCCATGCGATGGGTACCACGCAGTATTACTTTAAAGGGTCTGCGTTTGCTCACCCAACCTCACCAAACCTCTCAGCCCCAAGAGTGTCCACCCTTATGTCTCATCCAGCTATGGGTCTAGATATGGTCAATCCAGGTTGCATCACAGCCCCTGAACGCATTGTGTAAGAATTTCTCTCTCTTTCACTGTCTTTGTTTCATGGGTTTGTAAAAGTAATTTATTTTTATAATGGGGTTTAGCTGCTTTTCACTGCTATGTTTATGCCACTTTACACCCACTTGACACACTAAGAGAGAGATATCAATACATAGGTTTTAAGATTATTACTAGTCAGATATATTCTTGTGCGGTGAATAGGGCGTGTTGAGTCCAGTTCTCTGAGCAAGGAGTAGGTCTTGTCTATTACATATTGGGTTTATGGAACGGTATCTGAGCTAATTTGAAACCCTTATTTTATGTATCACCCCACCTCACCTTTCCCGTTAAGCAGCCATAGTGTGTTTTCTGCATGTGTGACTCTGTTCTGTTTTGTAATTCAGTTCAAGTGTAACGGTTTTTACATTCCCTCTATAAGTGATACCTTATGAGCAGTGTCCTTTTCTGTGTGACTTATTTCACTTAGAATCGTCGTACCTAAATCCACTCATCATGCTGCTACTAGCCTTATGACATTGATTTCATGGCTGAGTGATATTCCATTGTACATAAGGACCACAACTTCTTTATCCATTTTTCTCTTTCCTGGGATATTGAAGGTGGAATGAAGTGGAGGTCCTTGTCAACAGAGCAGCCCTAAACTTTGGGGTGCTTGTGTCTTGCTGATTTTTCATTTTCCCAATTTATACCCCCATGAGTGGAAGTGCCCTATGCTCTCTAAGCTGTGTTTTTTAGATGTTTCAGGACACACCGTACACTTCTCCAGAGTGGCTGTTGGCAATTTACATCCCGCCCATCAGTGTAGCAAGGCTCCCATTTCTCCATGGCCTGTCCTGCATTTCTGGTTTTGAGACTTTTTTCAGCATGGCCCTTTTGACCGATGGGTAGCGAGTCTTCTTTGTAGCGCTGATTTGCCTTTCCAGGTTGCTTGGTTGGCCAAAAAGGGCGTATGCGTTTTTTCCTGAATATATTCAGGAAAAAACGCATACGCCCTTTTTGGCCAAGGGCATCATTGTCAACGTTTTGCCGCTTTTCATGTGCTTTAAAGGCGATTCGAATCTACCTCCTGAACTCTGTTTCCTGCAATTCTGCCTTGATTTCAAATCCTCTTCTTTGCCTTCCCTCAATATATTTGTGGACGAGAGTTATCATTTATAACTCTGCAGGTTTGTGAATTGCAGTGCCCTGAAGCTCCATTTTACAACTCGCTTTTTTGGGAGCTGGCCGCAAAAGCGCAGGATGGCTTCAGGCCCTGTTCTGGTTCCAGGGGGGGAGGATGAGCCTGTGGTTAATTCTTCTTCCTGATGGGAAAATAGAGTGACCTGTGCCTGTCCCAACACCAAGAGCTAGTCTCTCACTGGTTCTCCGTCTACCCGTTCATCCTCAGGATAAATTGCAACCTGTACAGAACAGGAGGTTAAAGGTGCTGATGCTCCAAGTAGGGAGATTATTAGTAAATCGGCTGCAATGGCGAACCCGGGCACAAGGAGAAGAGAAATGAGGTGCGTTTTAGAAACCTTTCCCCATCACATGGTGTACCATCTTTTTGTTTGCTCATGCATGTTTTCCATGTAGGAAGATGCCCTTGAACCTGGAGATTTGGGACCCATGCGATGGGTACCACGCAGTATTACTTTAAAGGGTCTGCGTTTGCTCACCCAACCTCACCAAACCTCTCAGCCCCAAGAGTGTCCACCCTTATGTCTCATCCAGCTGTGGGTCTAGATATGGTCAATCCAGGTTGCATCACAGCCCCTGAACGCATTGTGTAAGAATTTCTCTCTCTTTCACTGTCTTTGTTTCATGGGTTTTTCGAAGTAATTTATTTTTATAATGGGGTTTAGCTGCTTTTCACTGCTATGTTTATGCCACTTTACACCCACTTGACACACTAAGAGAGAGATATCAATACATAGGTTTTAAGATTATTACTAGTCAGATATATTCTTGTGCGGTGAATAGGGCGTGTTGAGTCCAGTTCTCTGAGCAAGGAGTAGGTCTTGTCTATTACATATTGGGTTTATGGAACGGTATCTGAGCTAATTTGAAACCCTTGTTTTATGTATCACCCCACCTCACCTTTCCCGTTAAGCAGCCATAGTGTGTTTTCTGCATGTGTGACTCTGTTCTGTTTTGTAATTCAGTTCAAGTGTAACGGTTTTTACATTCCCTCTATAAGTGATACCTTATGAGAAGTGTCCTTTTCTGTGTGACTTATTTCACTTAGAATCGTCGTACCTAAATCCACTCATCATGCTGCTACTAGCCTTATGACATTGATTTCATGGCTGAGTGATATTCCATTGTACATAAGGACCACAACTTCTTTATCCATTTTTCTCTTTCCTGGGATATTGAAGGTGGAATGAAGTGGAGGTCCTTGTCAACAGAGCAGCCCTAAACTTTGGGGTGCTTGTGTCTTGCTGATTTTTCATTTTCCCAATTTATACCCCCATGAGTGGAAGTGCCCTATGCTCTCTAAGCTGTGTTTTTTAGATGTTTCAGGACACACCGTACACTTCTCCAGAGTGGCTGTTGGCAATTTACATCCCGCCCATCAGTGTAGCAAGGCTCCCATTTCTCCATGGCCTGTCCTGCATTTCTGGTTTTGAGACTTTTTTCAGCATGGCCCTTTTGACCGATGGGTAGCGAGTCTTCTTTGTAGCGCTGATTTGCCTTTCCAGGTTGCTTGGTTGGCCAAAAAGGGCGTATGCGTTTTTTCCTGAATATATTCAGGAAAAAACGCATACGCCCTTTTTGGCCAAGGGCATCATTGTCAACGTTTTGCCGCTTTTCATGTGCTTTAAAGGCGATTCGAATCTACCTCCTGAAATCTGTTTCCTGCAATTCTGCCTTGATTTCAAATCCTCTTCTTTGCCTTCCCTCAATATATTTGTGGACGAGAGTTATCATTTATAACTCTCCAGGTTTGTGAATTGCAGTGCCCTGAAGCTCCATTTTACAACTCGCTTTTTTGGGAGCTGGCCGCAAAAGCGCAGGATGGCTTCAGGCCCTGTTCTGGTTCCAGGGGGGAGGATGAGCACGTGGTTAATTCTTCTTCCTGATGGGAAAATAGAGTGACCTGTGCCTGCCCCAACACCAAGAGCTAGTCTCTCACTAGTTCCCCGTCTACCCGTTCATCCTCAGGACAAATTGCAACCTGTACGGAACAGGAGGTTAAAGGTGCTGATGCTCCAAGTAGGGAGATTATTAGTAAAGCGGCTGGAATGGCGAACCCGGGCACAAGGAGAAGAGAAATGAGGTGCGTTTTAGAAACCTTTCCCCAACACATGGTGTACCATCTTTTTGTTTGCTCATGCATGTTTTCGATGTAGGAAGATGCCCTAGAACCTGGAGATTTGGGACCCATGCGATGGGTACCACGCAGTATTACTTTAAAGGGTCTGCGTTTGCTCACCCAACCTCACCAAACCTCTCAGCCCCAAGAGTGTCCACCCTTATGTCTCATCCAGCTATGGGTCTAGATATGGTCAATCCAGGTTGCATCACAGCCCCTGAACGCATTGTGTAAGAATTTCTCTCTCTTTCACTGTCTTTGTTTCATGGGTTTGTAAAAGTAATTTATTTTTATAATGGGGTTTAGCTGCTTTTCACTGCTATGTTTATGCCACTTTACACCCACTTGACACACTAAGAGAGAGATATCAATACATAGGTTTTAAGATTATTACTAGTCAGATATATTCTTGTGCGGTGAATAGGGCGTGTTGAGTCCAGTTCTCTGAGCAAGGAGTAGGTCTTGTCTATTACATATTGGGTTTATGGAACGGTATCTGAGCTAATTTGAAACCCTTATTTTATGTATCACCCCACCTCACCTTTCCCGTTAAGCAGCCATAGTGTGTTTTCTGCATGTGTGACTCTGTTCTGTTTTGTAATTCAGTTCAAGTGTAACGGTTTTTACATTCCCTCTATAAGTGATACCTTATGAGCAGTGTCCTTTTCTGTGTGACTTATTTCACTTAGAATCGTCGTACCTAAATCCACTCATCATGCTGCTACTAGCCTTATGACATTGATTTCATGGCTGAGTGATATTCCATTGTACATAAGGACCACAACTTCTTTATCCATTTTTCTCTTTCCTGGGATATTGAAGGTGGAATGAAGTGGAGGTCCTTGTCAACAGAGCAGCCCTAAACTTTGGGGTGCTTGTGTCTTGCTGATTTTTCATTTTCCCAATTTATACCCCCATGAGTGGAAGTGCCCTATGCTCTCTAAGCTGTGTTTTTTAGATGTTTCAGGACACACCGTACACTTCTCCAGAGTGGCTGTTGGCAATTTACATCCCGCCCATCAGTGTAGCAAGGCTCCCATTTCTCCATGGCCTGTCCTGCATTTCTGGTTTTGAGACTTTTTTCAGCATGGCCCTTTTGACCGATGGGTAGCGAGTCTTCTTTGTAGCGCTGATTTGCCTTTCCAGGTTGCTTGGTTGGCCAAAAAGGGCGTATGCGTTTTTTCCTGAATATATTCAGGAAAAAACGCATACGCCCTTTTTGGCCAAGGGCATCATTGTCAACGTTTTGCCGCTTTTCATGTGCTTTAAAGGCGATTCGAATCTACCTCCTGAAATCTGTTTCCTGCAATTCTGCCTTGATTTCAAATCCTCTTCTTTGCCTTCCCTCAATATATTTGTGGACGAGAGTTATCATTTATAACTCTGCAGGTTTGTGAATTGCAGTGCCCTGAAGCTCCATTTTACAACTCGCTTTTTTGGGAGCTGGCCGCAAAAGCGCAGGATGGCTTCAGGCCCTGTTCTGGTTCCAGGGGGGGAGGATGAGCCTGTGGTTAATTCTTCTTCCTGATGGGAAAATAGAGTGACCTGTGCCTGTCCCAACACCAAGAGCTAGTCTCTCACTGGTTCTCCGTCTACCCGTTCATCCTCAGGATAAATTGCAACCTGTACAGAACAGGAGGTTAAAGGTGCTGATGCTCCAAGTAGGGAGATTATTAGTAAATCGGCTGCAATGGCGAACCCGGGCACAAGGAGAAGAGAAATGAGGTGCGTTTTAGAAACCTTTCCCCATCACATGGTGTACCATCTTTTTGTTTGCTCATGCATGTTTTCCATGTAGGAAGATGCCCTTGAACCTGGAGATTTGGGACCCATGCGATGGGTACCACGCAGTATTACTTTAAAGGGTCTGCGTTTGCTCACCCAACCTCACCAAACCTCTCAGCCCCAAGAGTGTCCACCCTTATGTCTCATCCAGCTGTGGGTCTAGATATGGTCAATCCAGGTTGCATCACAGCCCCTGAACGCATTGTGTAAGAATTTCTCTCTCTTTCACTGTCTTTGTTTCATGGGTTTTTCGAAGTAATTTATTTTTATAATGGGGTTTAGCTGCTTTTCACTGCTATGTTTATGCCACTTTACACCCACTTGACACACTAAGAGAGAGATATCAATACATAGGTTTTAAGATTATTACTAGTCAGATATATTCTTGTGCGGTGAATAGGGCGTGTTGAGTCCAGTTCTCTGAGCAAGGAGTAGGTCTTGTCTATTACATATTGGGTTTATGGAACGGTATCTGAGCTAATTTGAAACCCTTGTTTTATGTATCACCCCACCTCACCTTTCCCGTTAAGCAGCCATAGTGTGTTTTCTGCATGTGTGACTCTGTTCTGTTTTGTAATTCAGTTCAAGTGTAACGGTTTTTACATTCCCTCTATAAGTGATACCTTATGAGAAGTGTCCTTTTCTGTGTGACTTATTTCACTTAGAATCGTCGTACCTAAATCCACTCATCATGCTGCTACTAGCCTTATGACATTGATTTCATGGCTGAGTGATATTCCATTGTACATAAGGACCACAACTTCTTTATCCATTTTTCTCTTTCCTGGGATATTGAAGGTGGAATGAAGTGGAGGTCCTTGTCAACAGAGCAGCCCTAAACTTTGGGGTGCTTGTGTCTTGCTGATTTTTCATTTTCCCAATTTATACCCCCATGAGTGGAAGTGCCCTATGCTCTCTAAGCTGTGTTTTTTAGATGTTTCAGGACACACCGTACACTTCTCCAGAGTGGCTGTTGGCAATTTACATCCCGCCCATCAGTGTAGCAAGGCTCCCATTTCTCCATGGCCTGTCCTGCATTTCTGGTTTTGAGACTTTTTTCAGCATGGCCCTTTTGACCGATGGGTAGCGAGTCTTCTTTGTAGCGCTGATTTGCCTTTCCAGGTTGCTTGGTTGGCCAAAAAGGGCGTATGCGTTTTTTCCTGAATATATTCAGGAAAAAACGCATACGCCCTTTTTGGCCAAGGGCATCATTGTCAACGTTTTGCCGCTTTTCATGTGCTTTAAAGGCGATTCGAATCTACCTCCTGAAATCTGTTTCCTGCAATTCTGCCTTGATTTCAAATCCTCTTCTTTGCCTTCCCTCAATATATTTGTGGACGAGAGTTATCATTTATAACTCTCCAGGTTTGTGAATTGCAGTGCCCTGAAGCTCCATTTTACAACTCGCTTTTTTGGGAGCTGGCCGCAAAAGCGCAGGATGGCTTCAGGCCCTGTTCTGGTTCCAGGGGGGAGGATGAGCACGTGGTTAATTCTTCTTCCTGATGGGAAAATAGAGTGACCTGTGCCTGCCCCAACACCAAGAGCTAGTCTCTCACTAGTTCCCCGTCTACCCGTTCATCCTCAGGACAAATTGCAACCTGTACGGAACAGGAGGTTAAAGGTGCTGATGCTCCAAGTAGGGAGATTATTAGTAAAGCGGCTGGAATGGCGAACCCGGGCACAAGGAGAAGAGAAATGAGGTGCGTTTTAGAAACCTTTCCCCAACACATGGTGTACCATCTTTTTGTTTGCTCATGCATGTTTTCGATGTAGGAAGATGCCCTAGAACCTGGAGATTTGGGACCCATGCGATGGGTACCACGCAGTATTACTTTAAAGGGTCTGCGTTTGCTCACCCAACCTCACCAAACCTCTCAGCCCCAAGAGTGTCCACCCTTATGTCTCATCCAGCTATGGGTCTAGATATGGTCAATCCAGGTTGCATCACAGCCCCTGAACGCATTGTGTAAGAATTTCTCTCTCTTTCACTGTCTTTGTTTCATGGGTTTGTAAAAGTAATTTATTTTTATAATGGGGTTTAGCTGCTTTTCACTGCTATGTTTATGCCACTTTACACCCACTTGACACACTAAGAGAGAGATATCAATACATAGGTTTTAAGATTATTACTAGTCAGATATATTCTTGTGCGGTGAATAGGGCGTGTTGAGTCCAGTTCTCTGAGCAAGGAGTAGGTCTTGTCTATTACATATTGGGTTTATGGAACGGTATCTGAGCTAATTTGAAACCCTTGTTTTATGTATCACCCCACCTCACCTTTCCCGTGAAGCAGCCATAGTGTGTTTTCTGCATGTGTGACTCTCTTCTGTTTTGTAATTCAGTTCAAGTGTAACGGTTTTTACATTCACTCTATAAGTGATACCTTATGAGAAGTGTCCTTTTCTGTGTGACTTATTTCACTTAGAATCGTCGTACCTAAATCCACTCATCATGCTGCTACTAGCCTTATGACATTGATTTCATGGCTGAGTGATATTGCATTGTACATAAGGACCACAACTTCTTTATCCATTTTTCTCTTTCCTGGGATATTGAAGGTGGAATGAAGTGGAGGTCCTTGTCAACAGAGCAGCCCTCAACTTTGGGGTGCTTGTGTCTTGCTGATTTTTCATTTTCCCAATTTATACCCCCATGAGTGGAAGTGCCCTATGCTCTCTAAGCTGTGTTTTTTAGATGTTTCAGGACACACCGTACACTTCTCCAGAGTGGCTGTTGGCAATTTACATCCCGCCCATCAGTGTAGCAAGGCTCCCATTTCTCCATGGCCTGTCCTGCATTTCTGGTTTTGAGACTTTTTTCAGCATGGCCCTTTTGACCGATGGGTAGCGAGTCTTCTTTGTAGCGCTGATTTGCCTTTCCAGGTTGCTTGGTTGGCCAAAAAGGGCGTATGCGTTTTTTCCTGAATATATTCAGGAAAAAACGCATACGCCCTTTTTGGCCAAGGGCATCATTGTCAACGTTTTGCCGCTTTTCATGTGCTTTAAAGGCGATTCGAATCTACCTCCTGAAATCTGTTTCCTGCAATTCTGCCTTGATTTCAAATCCTCTTCTTTGCCTTCCCTCAATATATTTGTGGACGAGAGTTATCATTTATAACTCTCCAGGTTTGTGAATTGCAGTGCCCTGAAGCTCCATTTTACAACTCGCTTTTTTGGGAGCTGGCCGCAAAAGCGCAGGATGGCTTCAGGCCCTGTTCTGGTTCCAGGGGGGAGGATGAGCACGTGGTTAATTCTTCTTCCTGATGGGAAAATAGAGTGACCTGTGCCTGCCCCAACACCAAGAGCTAGTCTCTCACTAGTTCCCCGTCTACCCGTTCATCCTCAGGACAAATTGCAACCTGTACGGAACAGGAGGTTAAAGGTGCTGATGCTCCAAGTAGGGAGATTATTAGTAAAGCGGCTGGAATGGCGAACCCGGGCACAAGGAGAAGAGAAATGAGGTGCGTTTTAGAAACCTTTCCCCAACACATGGTGTACCATCTTTTTGTTTGCTCATGCATGTTTTCGATGTAGGAAGATGCCCTAGAACCTGGAGATTTGGGACCCATGCGATGGGTACCACGCAGTATTACTTTAAAGGGTCTGCGTTTGCTCACCCAACCTCACCAAACCTCTCAGCCCCAAGAGTGTCCACCCTTATGTCTCATCCAGCTATGGGTCTAGATATGGTCAATCCAGGTTGCATCACAGCCCCTGAACGCATTGTGTAAGAATTTCTCTCTCTTTCACTGTCTTTGTTTCATGGGTTTGTAAAAGTAATTTATTTTTATAATGGGGTTTAGCTGCTTTTCACTGCTATGTTTATGCCACTTTACACCCACTTGACACACTAAGAGAGAGATATCAATACATAGGTTTTAAGATTATTACTAGTCAGATATATTCTTGTGCGGTGAATAGGGCGTGTTGAGTCCAGTTCTCTGAGCAAGGAGTAGGTCTTGTCTATTACATATTGGGTTTATGGAACGGTATCTGAGCTAATTTGAAACCCTTATTTTATGTATCACCCCACCTCACCTTTCCCGTTAAGCAGCCATAGTGTGTTTTCTGCATGTGTGACTCTGTTCTGTTTTGTAATTCAGTTCAAGTGTAACGGTTTTTACATTCCCTCTATAAGTGATACCTTATGAGCAGTGTCCTTTTCTGTGTGACTTATTTCACTTAGAATCGTCGTACCTAAATCCACTCATCATGCTGCTACTAGCCTTATGACATTGATTTCATGGCTGAGTGATATTCCATTGTACATAAGGACCACAACTTCTTTATCCATTTTTCTCTTTCCTGGGATATTGAAGGTGGAATGAAGTGGAGGTCCTTGTCAACAGAGCAGCCCTAAACTTTGGGGTGCTTGTGTCTTGCTGATTTTTCATTTTCCCAATTTATACCCCCATGAGTGGAAGTGCCCTATGCTCTCTAAGCTGTGTTTTTTAGATGTTTCAGGACACACCGTACACTTCTCCAGAGTGGCTGTTGGCAATTTACATCCCGCCCATCAGTGTAGCAAGGCTCCCATTTCTCCATGGCCTGTCCTGCATTTCTGGTTTTGAGACTTTTTTCAGCATGGCCCTTTTGACCGATGGGTAGCGAGTCTTCTTTGTAGCGCTGATTTGCCTTTCCAGGTTGCTTGGTTGGCCAAAAAGGGCGTATGCGTTTTTTCCTGAATATATTCAGGAAAAAACGCATACGCCCTTTTTGGCCAAGGGCATCATTGTCAACGTTTTGCCGCTTTTCATGTGCTTTAAAGGCGATTCGAATCTACCTCCTGAAATCTGTTTCCTGCAATTCTGCCTTGATTTCAAATCCTCTTCTTTGCCTTCCCTCAATATATTTGTGGACGAGAGTTATCATTTATAACTCTCCAGGTTTGTGAATTGCAGTGCCCTGAAGCTCCATTTTACAACTCGCTTTTTTGGGAGCTGGCCGCAAAAGCGCAGGATGGCTTCAGGCCCTGTTCTGGTTCCAGGGGGGAGGATGAGCACGTGGTTAATTCTTCTTCCTGATGGGAAAATAGAGTGACCTGTGCCTGTCCCAACACCAAGAGCTAGTCTCTCACTAGTTCCCCGTCTACCCGTTCATCCTCAGGACAAATTGCAACCTGTACGGAACAGGAGGTTAAAGGTGCTGATGCTCCAAGTAGGGAGATTATTAGTAAAGCGGCTGGAATGGCGAACCCGGGCACAAGGAGAAGAGAAATGAGGTGCGTTTTAGAAACCTTTCCCCATCACATGGTGTACCATCTTTTTGTTTGCTCATGCATGTTTTCGATGTAGGAAGATGCCCTTGAACCTGGAGATTTGGGACCCATGCGATGGGTACCACGCAGTATTACTTTAAAGGGTCTGCGTTTGCTCACCCAACCTCACCAAACCTCTCAGCCCCAAGAGTGTCCACCCTTATGTCTCATCCAGCTGTGGGTCTAGATATGGTCAATCCAGGTTGCATCACAGCCCCTGAACGCATTGTGTAAGAATTTCTCTCTCTTTCACTGTCTTTGTTTCATGGGTTTGTAAAAGTAATTTATTTTTATAATGGGGTTTAGCTGCTTTTCACTGCTGTGTTTATGCCGCTTTACACCCACTTGACACACTAACAGAGAGATATCAATACATAGGTTTTAAGATTATTACTAGTCAGATATATTCTTGTGCGCTGAATAGGGTGTGTTGAGTCCAGTTCTCTGAGCAAGGAGTAGGTCTTGTCTATTACATATTAGGATTTATGGAATGGTATCTGAGCTAATTTGAAACCCTTGTTTTATGTATCATCCCACCTCACCTTTCCCGTGAAGCAGCCATAGTGTGTTTTCTGCATGTGTGACTCTCTTCTGTTTTGTAATTCAGTTCAAGTGTAACGGTTTTTACATTCCCTCTATAAGTGATACCTTATGAGCAGTGTCCTTTTCTGTGTGACTTATTTCACTTAGAATCGTCGTACCTAAATCCACTCATCATGCTGCTACTAGCCTTATGACATTGATTTCATGGCTGAGTGATATTCCATTGTACATAAGGACCACAACTTCTTTATCCATTTTTCTCTTTCCTGGGATATTGAAGGTGGAATGAAGTGGAGGTCCTTGTCAACAGAGCAGCCCTCAACTTTGGGGTGCTTGTGTCTTGCTGATTTTTCATTTTCCCAATTTATACCCCCATGAGTGGAAGTGCCCTATGCTCTCTAAGCTGTGTTTTTTAGATGTTTCAGGACACACCGTACACTTCTCCAGAGTGGCTGTTGGCAATTTACATCCCGCCCATCAGTGTAGCAAGGCTCCCATTTCTCCATGGCCTGTCCTGCATTTCTGGTTTTGAGACTTTTTTCAGCATGGCCCTTTTGACCGATGGGTAGCGAGTCTTCTTTGTAGCGCTGATTTGCCTTTCCAGGTTGCTTGGTTGGACAAAAAGGGCGTATGCGTTTTTTCCTGAATATATTCAGGAAAAAACGCATACGCCCTTTTTGGCCAAGGGCATCATTGTCAACGTTTTGCCGCTTTTCATGTGCTTTAAAGGCGATTCGAATCTACCTCCTGAAATCTGTTTCCTGCAATTCTGCCTTGATTTCAAATCCTCTTCTTTGCCTTCCCTCAATATATTTGTGGACGAGAGTTATCATTTATAACTCTGCAGGTTTGTGAATTGCAGTGCCCTGAAGCTCCATTTTACAACTCGCTTTTTTGGGAGCTGGCCGCAAAAGCGCAGGACGGCTTCAGGCCCTGTTCTGGTTCCAGGGGGGAGGATGAGCACGTAGTTAATTCTTCTTCCTGATGGGAAAATAGAGTGACCTGTGCCTGTCCCAACACCAAGAGCTAGTCTCTCACTAGTTCCCCGTCTACCCGTTCATCCTCAGGACAAATTGCAACCTGTACGGAACAGGAGGTTAAAGGTGCTGATGCTCCAAGTAGGGAGATTATTAGTAAAGCGGCTGGAATGGCGAACCCGGGCACAAGGAGAAGAGAAATGAGGTGCGTTTTAGAAACCTTTCCCCATCACATGGTGTACCATCTTTTTGTTTGCTCATGCATGTTTTCGATGTAGGAAGATGCCCTTGAACCTGGAGATTTGGGACCCATGCGATGGGTACCACGCAGTATTACTTTAAAGGGTCTGCGTTTGCTCACCCAACCTCACCAAACCTCTCAGCCCCAAGAGTGTCCACCCTTATGTCTCATCCAGCTGTGGGTCTAGATATGGTCAATCCAGGTTGCATCACAGCCCCTGAACGCATTGTGTAAGAATTTCTCTCTCTTTCACTGTCTTTGTTTCATGGGTTTGTAAAAGTAATTTATTTTTATAATGGGGTTTAGCTGCTTTTCACTGCTGTGTTTATGCCGCTTTACACCCACTTGACACACTAACAGAGAGATATCAATACATAGGTTTTAAGATTATTACTAGTCAGATATATTCTTGTGCGGTGAATAGGGTGTGTTGAGTCCAGTTCCCTGAGCAAGGAGTAGGTCTTGTCTATTACATATTGGGTTTATGGAATGGTATCTGATCTAATTTGAAACCCTTGTTTTATTTATCATCCCACCTCACCTTTCCCGTTAAGCAGCCATAGTGTGTTTTCTGCATGTGTGACTCTGTTCTGTTTTGTAATTCAGTTCAAGTGTAACTGTTTTTACATTCCCTCTATAAGTGATACCTTATGAGAAGTGTCCTTTTCTGTGTGACTTATTTCACTTAGAATCATCGTACCTAAATCCACTCATCATGCTGCTACTAGCCTTATGACATTGATTTCATGGCTGAGTGATATTCCATTGTACATAAGGACCACAACTTCTTTATCCATTTTTCTCTTTCCTGGGATATTGAAGGTGGAATGAAGTGGAGGTCCTGGTCAACAGAGCAGCCCTAAACTTTGGGGTGCTTGTGTCTTGCTGATTTTTCATTTTCCCAATTTATACCCCCATGAGTGGAAGTGCCCTATGCTCTCTAAGCTGTGTTTTTTGGATGTTTCCGGACACACCGTACACTTCTCCAGAGTGGCTGTTGGCAATTTACATCCCGCCCATCAGTGTAGCAAGGCTCCCATTTCTCCATGGCCTGTCCTGCATTTCTGGTTTTGAGACATTTTTCAGCATGGCCCTTTTGACCGATGGGTAGCGAGTCTTCTTTGTAGCGCTGATTTGCCTTTCCAGGTTGCTTGGTTGGCCAAAAAGGGCGTATGCGTTTTTTCCTGAATATATTCAGGAAAAAACGCATACGCCCTTTTTGGCCAAGGGCATCATTGTCAACGTTTTGCCGCTTTTCATGTGCTTTAAAGGCGATTCGTATCTACCTCCTGAAATCTGTTTCCTGCAATTCTGCCTTGATTTCAAATCCTCTTCTTTGCCTTCCCTCAATATATTTGTGGACGAGAGTTATCATTTATAACTCTGCAGGTTTGTGAATTGCAGTGCCCTGAAGCTCCATTTTACAACTCGCTTTTTTGGGAGCTGGCCGCAAAAGCGCAGGATGGCTTCAGGCCCTGTTCTGGTTCCGGGGGGGAGGATGAGCCTGTGGTTAATTCTTCTTCCTGATGGGAAAATAGACTGACCTGTGCATGTCCCAACACCAAGAGCTAGTCTCTCACTGGTTCCCCGTCTACCCGTTCATCCTCAGGACAAATTGCAACCTGTACGGAACAGGAGGTTAAAGGTGCTGATGCTCCAAGTAGGGAGATTATTAGTAAAGCGTCTGGAATGGTGAAGCCGGGCACAAGGAGAAGAGAAATGAGGTGCGTTTTAGAAACCTTTCCCCATCACATGGTGTACCATCTTTTTGTTTTCTCATGCATGTTTTCGATGTAGGAATATGCCCTTGAACCTGTAGATTTGGGACCCATGCAATGGGTACCACGCAGTATTACTTTAAAGGGTCTGCGTTTGCTCACCCAACCTCACCAAACCTCTCAGCCCCAAGAGTGTCCACCCTTATGTCTCATCCAGGTGTGGGTCTAGATATGGTCAATCCAGGTTGCATCACAGCCCCTGAACGCATTGTGTAAGAATTTCTCTCTCTTCCACTGTCTGTGTTTCATGGGTTTGTAAAAGTAATTTATTTTTATAATGGGGTTTAGCTGCTTTTCACTGCTGTGTTTATGCTGCTTTATACCCATTGACACACTAACAGAGAGATATCAATACATAGGTTTTAAGATTATTACTAGTCAGATATATTCTTGTGCGGTGAATAGGGTGTGTTGAGTCCCGTTCTCTGAGCAAGGAGTACGTCTTGTCTATTACATATTGGGTTTATGGAACGGTATCTGAGCTAATTTGAAACCCTTGTTTTATGTATCACCCCACCTCACCTTTCCCGTTAAGCAGCCATAGTGTGTTTTCTGCATGTGTGACTGTTCTGTTTTGTAATTCAGTTCAAGTGTAACGGTTTTTACATTCCCTCTATAAGTGATACCTTATGAGAAGTGTCCTTTTCTGTGTGACTTATTTCGCTTAGAATCGTCGTACCTAAATCCACTCATCATGCTGCTACTAGCCTTATGACATTGATTTCATGGCTGAGTGATATTCCATTGTACATAAGGAGCACAACTTCTTTATCCATTTTTCTCTTTCCTGGGATATTGAAGGTGGAATGAAGTGGAGGTCCTTGTCAACAGAGCAGCCCTAAACTTTGGGGTGCTTGTGTCTTGCTGATTTTTCATTTTCCCAATTTATACCCCCATGAGTGGAAGTGCCCTATGCTCTCTAAGCTGTGTTTTTTAGATGTTTCAGGACACACCGTACACTTCTCCAGAGTGGCTGTTGGCAATTTACATCCCGCCCATCAGTGTAGCAAGGCTCCCATTTCTCCATGCCCTGTCCTGCATTTCTGGTTTTGAGACTTTTTTCAGCATGGCCCTTTTGACCGATGGGTAGCGAGTCTTCTTTGTAGCGCTGATTTGCCTTTCCAGGTTGCTTGGTTGGCCAAAAAGGGCGTATGCGTTTTTTCCTGAATATATTCAGGAAAAAACGCATACGCCCTTTTTGGCCAAGGGCATCATTGTCAACGTTTTGCCGCTTTTCATGTGCTTTAAAGGCGATTCGAATCTACCTCCTGAAATCTGTTTCCTGCAATTCTGCCTTGATTTCAAATCCTCTTCTTTGCCTTCCCTCAATATATTTGTGGACGAGAGTTATCATTTATAACTCTGCAGGTTTGTGAATTGCAGTGCCCTGAAGCTCCATTTTACAACTCGCTTTTTAGAGAGCTGGCCGCAAAAGCGCAGGATGGCTTCAGGCCCTGTTCTGGTTCCGGGGGGCAGGCTGAGCCTGTGGTTAATTCTTCTTCCTGATGGGAAAATAGAGTGACCTGTGCCTGTCCCTACACCAGGAGCTAGTCTCTCATTGGTTCCAAGTCTTCCCGTTCATCCTCAGGACAAATTGCAACCTGTACGGAACAGGAGGTTAAAGGTGCTGATGCTCCAAGTAGGGAGATTGCTAGTAAAGTGGCTGGAATGGCATACCCGAGCACAAGGAGATGAGAAATGAGGTGCGTTTTAGAAACCTTTCCCCATCACACGGTGTACCATCTTCTGGGTTTCTCATGCATGTTTTCGATGTAGCAAGATGCCCTTGAACCTGGAGATTTGGGACCCATGCGATGGGTACCACGCAGTATTACTTTAAAGGGTCTGCGTTTGCTCACCCAACCTCACCAAACCTCTCAGCCCCAAGAGTGTCCACCCTTATGTCTCATCCAGCTGTGGGTCGAGATATGGTCTATCCAGGTTGCATCAAAGCCCCTGAACGCATTGTGTAAGAATTTCTCTCTCTTTCACTGTCTTTGTTTCATGGGTATTTCGAAGTAATTTATTTTTATAATGGGGTTTAGCTGCTTTTCACTGCTGTGTTTATGCTGCTTTACACCCACTTGACACACTAACAGAGAGATATCAATACATAGGTTTTAAGATTATTACTAGTCAGATATATTCTTGTGCAGTGAATAGGGCGTGTTGAGTCCAGTTCTCTGAGTAAGGAGTAGGTCTTGTCTATTACATATTGGGTTTATGGAACGGTATCTGAGCTAATTTGAAACCCTTGTTTTATGTATCACCCCACCTCACCTTTCCCGTTAAACAGCCATAGTGTGTTTTCTGCATGTGTGACTCCGTTCTGTTTTGTAATTCAGTTCAAGTGTAACGGTTTTTACATTCCCTCTATCAGTGATACCTTATGAGAAGTGTCCTTTTCTGTGTGACTTATTTCACTTAGAATCGTCGTACCTAAATCCACTCATCATGCTGCTACTAGCCTTATGACATTGATATCATGGCTGAGTGATATTCCATTGTACATAAGGACCACAACTCCTTTATCCATTTTTCTCTTTCCTGGGATATTGAAGGTGGAATGAAGTGGAGGTCCTTGTCAAGAGAGCAGCCCTAAACTTTGGGGTGCTTGTGTCTTGCTGATTTTTCATTTTCCCAATGTATACCCCCATGAGTGGAAGTGCCCTATGCTCTCTAAGCTTTGCTTTTTAGACGTTTCAGGACTCACCGTACACTTCTCCAGAGTGTCTGTTGGCAATTTACATCCCGCCCATCAGTGCAGCACGGCTCCCATTTCTCCATGGCCTTTCCTGTATTTCTGGTTTTGACACTTTTTTCAGCATGGCCCTTTTAACCGATGGGAAGCGATACTTCTTTGTAGCGCTGATTTGCCTTTCCAGGTTGCTTGGTTGGCCAAAAAGGGCGTATGCGTTTTTTCCTGAATATATTCAGGAAAAAACGCATACGCCCTTTTTGGCCAAGGGCATCATTGTCAACGTTTTGCCGCTTTTCATGTGCTTTAAAGGCGATTCGAATCTACCTCCTGAAATCTGTTTCCTGCAATTCTGCCTTGATTTCAAATCCTCTTCTTTGCCTTCCCTCAATATATTTGTGGACGAGAGTTATCATTTATAACTCTGCAGGTTTGTGAATTGCAGTGCCCTGAAGCTCCATTTTACAACTTGCTTTTTTGGGAGCTGGCCGCAAAAGCGCAGGATGGCTTCAGGCCCTGTTCTGGTTCCAGGGGGGAGGATGAGCCTGTGGTTAATTCTTCTTCCTGATGGGAAAATAGAGTGACCTGTGCCTGTCCCAACACCAAGAGCTAGTCTCTCACTGGTTCCCCGTCTACCCGTTCATCCTCAGGACAAATTGCAACCTGTACGGAACAGGAGGTTAAAGGTGCTGATGCTCCAAGTAGGGAGATTATTAGTAAAGCGGCTGGAATGGCGAACCCGGGCACAAGGAGAAGAGAAATGAGGTGCGTTTTAGAAACCTTTCCCCATCACATGGTGTACCATCTTTTTGTTTTCTCATGCATGTTTTCGATATAGGAAGATGCCCTTGAACCTGGAGATTTGCGACCCATGCGATGGGTACCACGCAGTATTACTTTAAACGGTCTGCGTTTGCTCACCCAACCTCACCAAACCTCTCAGCCCCAAGAGTGTCCACCCTTATGTCTCATCCAGCTGTGGGTCTAGATATGGTCAATCCAGGTTGCATCACAGCCCCTGAACGCATTGTGTAAGAATTTCTCTCTCTTTTACTGTCTTTGTTTCATGGATTTGTAAAAGTAATTTATTTTTATAATGGGGTTTAGCTGCTTTTCACTGCTATGTTTATGACGCTTTACACCCACTTGACACACTAACAGAGAGATATCAATCCATAGGTTTTAAGATTATTACTAGTCAGATATATTCTTGTGTGGTGAATAGGGTGTGTTGAGTCCAGTTCTCTGAGCAAGGAGTAGGTCTTGTCTATTACATATTGGGTTTATGGAACGGTATCTGAGCTAATTTGAAACCCTTGTTTTATGTATCACCCCACCTCACCTTTCCCGTTAAGCAGCCATAGTGTGTTTTCTGCATGTGTGACTCTGTTCTGTTTTGTAATTCAGTTCAAGTGTAACGGTTTTGACATTCCCTCTATAAGTGATACCTTATGAGAAGTGTCCTTTTCTGTGTGACTTATTTCACTTAGAATCGTCGTACCTAAATTCACTCATCATGCTGCTACTAGCCTTATGACATTGATTTCATGGCTGAGTGATATTCCATTGTACATAAGGACCACAACTTCTTTATCCATTTTTCTCTTTCCTGGGATATTGAAGGTGGAATGAAGTGGAGGTCCTTGTCAACAGAGCAGCCCTAAACTTTGGGGTGCTTGTGTCTTGCTGATTTTTCATTTTCCCAATTTATACCCCCATGAGTGGAAGTGCCCTATGCTCTCTAAGCTGTGTTTTTTGGATGTTTCCGGACACACCGTACACTTCTCCAGAGTGGCTGTTGGCAATTTACATCCCGCCCATCAGTGTAGCAAGGCTCCCATTTCTCCATGGCCTGTCCTGCATTTCTGGTTTTGAGACTTTTTTCAGCATGGCCCTTTTGACCGATGGGTAGCGAGTCTTCTTTGTAGCGCTGATTTGCCTTTCCAGGTTGCTTGGTTGGCCAAAAAGGGCGTATGCGTTTTTTCCTGAATATATTCAGGAAAAAACGCATACGCCCTTTTTGGCCAAGGGCATCATTGTCAACGTTTTGCCGCTTTTCATGTGCTTTAAAGGCGATTCGAATCTACCTCCTGAAATCTGTTTCCTGCAATTCTGCCTTGATTTCAAATCCTCTTCTTTGCCTTCCCTCAATATATTTGTGGACGAGAGTTATCATTTATAACTCTGCAGGTTTGTGAATTGCAGTGCCCTGAAGCTCCATTTTACAACTCGCTTTTTTGGGAGCTGGCTGCAAAAGCGCAGGATGGCTTCAGGCCCTGTTCTGGTTCCGGGGGGGAGGATGAGCCTGTGGTTAATTCTTCTTCCTGATGGGAAAATAGAGTGACCTGTGCCTGTCCCAACACCAAGAGCTAGTCTCTCACTGGTTCCCCGTCTACCCGTTCATCCTCAGGACAAATTGCAACCTGTACGGAACAGGAGGTTAAAGGTGCTGATGCTCCAAGTAGGGAGATTATTAGTAAAGCGGCTGGAATGGCGAACCCGGGCACAAGGAGAAGAGAAATGAGGTGCGTTTTAGAAACCTTTCCCCATCACATGGTGTACCATCTTTTTATTTTCTCATGCATGTTTTCGATGTAGGAAGATGCCCTTGAACCTGGAGATTTGGGACCCATGCGATGGGTACCACGCAGTATTACTTTAAAGGGTCTGCGTTTGCTCACCCAACCTCACCAAACCTCTCAGCCCCAAGAGTGTCCACCCTTATGTCTCATCCAGCTGTGGGTCTAGATATGGTCAATCCAGGTTGCATCACAGCCCCTGAACGCATTGTGTAAGAATTTCTCTCTCTTTCACTGTCTTTGTTTCATGGGTTTGTAAAAGTAATTTATTTTTATAATGGGGTTTAGCTGCTTTTCACTGCTGTGTTTATGCCGCTTTACACCCATTTGACACACTAACAGAGAGATATCAATATATAGGTTTTAAGATTATTACTAGTCAGATATATTCTTGTGCGGTGAATAGGGTGTGTTGAGTCCAGTTCTCTGAGCAAGGAGTACGTCTTGTCTATTACATATTGGGTTTATGGAACGGTATCTGAGCTAATTTGAAACCCTTGTTTTATTTATCACCCCACCTCACCTTTCCCGTTAAGCAGCCATAGTGTGTTTTCTGCATGTGTGACTCCGTTCTATTTTGTAATTCAGTTCAAGTGTAATGGTTTTTACATTCCCTCTATAAGTGATACCTTATGAGAAGTGTCCTTTTCTGTGTGACTTATTTCACTTAGAATCGTCGTACCTAAATCCACTCATCATGCTGCTACTAGCCTTATGACATTGATTTCATGGCTGAGTGATATTGCATTGTACATAAGGACCACAACTTCTTTATCCATTTTTCTCTTTCCTGGGATATTGAAGGTGGAATGAAGTGGAGGTCCTTGTCAAGAGAGCAGCCCTAAACTTTGGGGTGCTTGTGTCTTGCTGATTTTTCATTTTCCCAATTTATACCCCCATGAGTGGAAGTGCCCTATGCTCTCTAAGCTGTGTTTTTTAGATGTTTCAGGACACACCGTACACTTCTCCAGAGTGGCTGTTGGCAATTTACATCCCGCCCATCACTGTAGCAAGGCTCCCATTTCTCCATGGCATGTCCTGCATTTCTGGTTTTGAGACTTTTTTCAGCATGGCCCTTTTGACCGATGGGTAGCGAGTCTTCTTTGTAGCGCTGATTTGCCTTTCCAGGTTGCTTGGTTGGCCAAAAAGGGCGTATGCGTTTTTTCCTGAATATATTCAGGAAAAAACGCATACGCCCTTTTTGGCCAAGGGCATCATTGTCAACGTTTTGCCGCTTTTCATGTGCTTTAAAGGCGATTCGAATCTACCTCCTGAAATCTGTTTCCTGCAATTCTGCCTTGATTTCAAATCCTCTTCTTTGCCTTCCCTCAATATATTTGTGGACGAGAGTTATCATTTATAACTCTGCAGGTTTGTGAATTGCAGTGCCCTGAAGCTCCATTTTACAACTCGCTTTTTTGGGAGCTGGCCGCAAAAGCGCAGGATGGCTTCAGGCCCTGTTCTGGTTCCGGGGGGGAGGATGAGCCTGTGGTTAATTCTTCTTCCTGATGGGAAAATAGAGTGACCTGTGCCTGTCCCAACACCAAGAGCTAGTCTCTCACTGGTTCCCCGTCTATCCGTTCATCCTCAGGACAAATTGCAACCTGTACGGAACAGGAGGTTAAAGGTGCTGATGCTCCAAGTAGGGAGATTGTTAGTAAAGCGGCTGGAATGGCGAACCCGGGCACAAGGAGAAGAGAAATGAGGTGCGTTTTAGAAACCTTTCCCCATCACATGGTGTACCATCATTTTGTTTTCTCATGCATGTTTTCGATGTAGGAAGATGCCCTTAAACCTGGAGATTTGGGACCCATGCGATGGGTACCACGCAGTATTACTTTAAAGGGTCTGCGTTTGCTCACCCAACCTCACCAAACCTCTCAGCCCCAAGAGTGTCCACCCTTATGTCTCATCCAGCTGTGGGTCTAGATATGGTCAATCCAGGTTGCATCACAGCCCCTGAACGCATTGTGTAAGAATTTCTCTCTCTTCCACTGTCTTTGTTTCATGGGTTTGTAAAAGTAATTTATTTTTATAATGGGGTTTAGCTGCTTTTCACTGCTGTGTTTATGCCGCTTTACACCCACTTGACACACTAACAGTGAGATATCAATACATAGGTTTTAAGATTATTACTAGTCAGATATATTCTTGTGCGGTGAATAGGGTGTGTTGAGTCCAGTTCCCTGAGCAAGGAGTAGGTCTTGTCTATTACATATTGGGTTTATGGAATGGTATCTGATCTAATTTGAAACCCTTGTTTTATTTATCATCCCACCTCACCTTTCCCGTTAAGCAGCCATAGTGTGTTTTCTGCATGTGTGACTCTGTTCTGTTTTGTAATTCAGTTCAAGTGTAATGGTTTTTACATTCCCTCTATAAGTGATACCTTATGAGAAGTGTCCTTTTCTGTGTGACTTATTTCACTTAGAATCATCGTACCTAAATCCACTCAT